>NC_140988.1:82357534-82881554 GCF_052327205.1 Somniosus microcephalus
GGCCCGAGACACAAAGCGGGCGGGGGAGCATCAGCGGCCGTCCATAAACCATGCTACCCGCGGCATGACAGCCGGGTGCACCGGGTAATCAGCTGGGGTCCGTCTCATCCCTAGAGCCCGACGGGGCCTCAACCGCTAGGCCCCGCATGGCCACCATGGCTTGGCTCAATTTTCAAAGCCCTTCCCCGGGTGCCAAAAGAGGGGGAGGGAGGGAGGGAGTGAGATCAGAGGGGGAGAGGTAGAGAGAGGAAGAGAGAGAGAGAGGGGACATACATGGGCAGGGAGAGAGAGGGGGGGCGGAGAGAGAGAGGGTCAGGGATGGAAAGAGTGACACAGAGCGCAGGAATGGCAGTGCCCAGCCATAAACCATGTGACCCAAAAAAGCCTTGGCAACGCCGGGCACCCCCAGCTAGTGATTCTATAATTCTGGATCTCCTGCCAGGTCTCTCTTAGCAGTTAACATGTCATTAGCTCGTTCACTGACAAATTGCCACATTGTTGTTTCCTTAGCATATTTGGGGCTGACCTTGCTTGATGCTGCATTAAAGTAGTTGTCTGGACACGCATGACCTGGTAGGTAAATCGGAGTTTTATCAATTGTTGTTGAGTCGTTATCCACAAATGTTGAGCACTTCACAACTGCACCAATAAAAATTTCTACATTTAAACTGATTATGTAAATCATTGTCTGCTTGAGAAATGTTGATTATTTCGCATGTGTCATGACTGGCTGTAATTTTCCATTGTCACTAATGAAATTACATCATGAGGAAATGCACATCTCGAAAGTTGACATTCATTGGCAGGTTGTAAGGCATAATGAAAATGTCCAGTACTCATTGGTATTGTTTTTTAAAAGAACGGAAAATAAGCCTTTATAGGGGCAATTTTCTGAATTTGCACTACTAGCAGGGAGCCTCGTCTGTCAGCTACACATACGAAGGGACCGGGGGAAGCAGCTTGCCCACACCTTCTCGATAAGTGCAACCAGTGGACAAGGCTCACTCTGATAGCACAAACTCAGAGAAAATTACTCCCTATATTATTAAGTGAGTAATGGAAAAGCAGGGAAAGAGAAAATGAGTGTCCAGGATGTAGTTTGATGGCCTAGTGGCACCATAAATTTGCCTGTGTTGGGATCGACAGAAAACAACAGGCTGAGACTTTTCTTTAGGCAAAAACAAAACGTGTCTTACTTTAATCACATCTCCACGAGGTCTGCTAAGCCCAGCCCCGTGCAGGGGCTATGCAGGGGCTCTGACGTCATCACGCAACCGACGTCATGACGTCATCACATTCCCGACGCTCTTAAAGGGACCCTGCACCAATAACCCAACCCAACATGTACATACCACAGCATTGCTATACAAAGTGAATTGTGTTTATTGTCACTTTGTGGTCTCTGCCACATACGTCCCCCCAGAATTCACAAGTACTGGCAATGTCAGTCGTCGGGGGAGCCGGATCACTCGGTTGGAACGGCTCCTCGATTCCGGGGTGGAGACCGGGGGGTTCGTCGGAGGGACCTCGGGCGCTCGGTGGTGGATGGAGGGTGTGGAAACCGGAGGTCGGCCCCGTCTTGGGGGCTGTGCCAACTCAGTGGGTCGATTCAGATCCAGGTGGGCCGGCTTAAGACCGTCGATGGAAATACAGTCCGGTTTACCGCTGACATCCACGACGAAGGTCTTGTCCCCGGTTTCCAGGACGCGGAATGGACCATCGTAGGGTGGCTGCAGAGGTCCCCGGTGGGCGTCCTGGCAGACGAAAATGTACTACGCCGCACGAAGGTTGAGCAGCACATGGGACTGCGTGAGGCTGTGCTGCGACGTGGGCACTGAAGCGAAAACCTTGGCGATGTCCAGAAGGTCGGACCACTGACGGGCTGCGGACCAAGGCTCCGTTGTGTTGGGGACGAAATCCCCGGGAACCCGCAGCGGCTGTCTGTAGACTAGCTCGGCGGACGAGGATTGGAGGTCCTCCTTGGGAGCGGTCCTGAGTTCCAGCATGACCCACAGGAGTCTGTCGATCCAGCCGTCGTCCCGGAGGCTGGCTCAGAGCACGGCCTTCATGGAGCAATGAAACCGTTCGCACAGCCCGTTAGCCTAAGGGTGGTAAGCTGTGGTGTGGTGGAGTTTCAACCCGAGGCCTTGGGCAACGGCGTTCCAGAGCTCTGATGTGAACTGGGGGCCCCGGTCGGAGGACATGTCAGGTGGGGCGCTGAACCGGGCGACCCAAGTGCTGATGAATGCCCGAGCTACATCGGCGGCCGTCGTCAAAGACAGCGGGACGGCCTCCGGCCATTGGGTGGTTCTGTTGACCATTGTGAGGAGGTGGGTGAACCCACGGGAGGGTGGCAGGGGCCCTACCAGGTCCACGTTAACATGGTCGAACTGCCTCTCGGGCACTGCGAAAGGCGCCAATGGGGCCTTGGTATGGCGATGTACTTTGGAGCATTGGCATACCACGCAGGTGCTGGCCCAGTCGTGTACGTCTTTCCTGAGCCCGTGCCAGATGAACTTGCCTGCCACCAGCTTCTGCAATGGCTTCCTGCCCGGGTGGGAAAAATTATGGATGGTGTCGAATACGTGCTGTCTCCACCCTTCGGGCACGACGGGACGTGGCTGCCCAACGGAGACGTCGCACAGGAGTGTGATGCCGGCAGCGTCGAACGCGATGTCTGCGAGCTGAAGGCCCGTGACCGCCATCCTGTAGGCCTGGACGTCCGGGTCGGAGGCCTGGTCGGCCGCCATGCGGGTGTAGTCGACGCCGAGGTGCATGGCGCTGGCGACAGCTCGGGAGAGACAGTCGGCGACGGGGTTGTCTTTCCCAGCCACATGCTGGATGTCTGTCGTAAATTCCGAAATGAAGGCCAAGTAGCGTTGCTGATGGGCCGACCACGGCTCGGAGGCTTTGGCCATGGCGAAAGTCAACAGTTTGTGGTCCACGAACGCCATGAACGGGCGGGCCTCCAACAGGAAACGGAAGTGTCGGACGGCGAGGTAGAGGCCGAGGAGCTCGCAATCAAATGTGCTGTACTTCCGCTCGTTGGGGCGGAGCTGCCGGCTGAAGAAGGTGAGCGGCTGCCAGGCGCCGTTGACCCACTGTTCTTGGATGGCGCCAACCGCGTAGTCTGAGGCATCGGTGGTGAGGGTGATTGGCGCATCGGGCAACGGCTGCGCCAGCATGGTCGCGTTAGCCAGGGCCCTCTTCGTGTCTGTGAAAGCAGTGGCCATCTCATCAGACCAGCTGACAGCGAGTTTGTCGGGCTTGCCTTTGAGGGCCTCGTAAAGGGGTCGCATAAGCTGGGTTGCTCGGGGGACGAAACGATGGTAAAAGTTCACCATGCCTAAAAACTCCTGTAGGGCCTTAACGGTGAGGGGCCACGGGAAGTCCATCACAGCCTCCACCTTCGATGGGAATGGCACTGCCCCGTCCTTCGTGATGCGGTGCCCGAGAAAGTCGATTGAGGATAGCCCAAACTGGCACTTGGCCGGGTTGACGATTAGGCCGTGTTGGCTGAGTCGTTCGAAAAGAGTCCGGAGGTGGGACACATGTTCCGTCCTGGAGGCGCTGGCAATGAGGATGTCATCCAGGTAGACAAACAGGAACGTCAGGTCCCGTAACACGGTGTCCATGAGGCGTTGAAAAGCCTGTGTGGCGTTTTTGAGGCCAAATGGCATGCAGAGAAATTCGAATAGCCCGAACGGGGTGATCACCGCGGTTTTCGGGACATCCTGCGGCCGGACCTGGTGATAGCCCCGGATGAGGTCCACTTTCGAGAACACCACTTTCCCGGCCAGGCGGGCGGAAAAATCCTGGATGTGTGGAATCGGATAGCGGTCGGGGGTCGTTGCGTCGTTGAGGCGCCGGTAGTCCCCACACGGGTGCCACCCGCCGCCTGGTTTCGGGGCGATGTGGAGGGGCGAAGCCCATGGACTGTTCGACCGGTGGATGATGCCAAGGCGCTCCATGATGTCGAACTCAGCTTTGGCGATGGCGAGCTTCCCCGGGTCGAGGCGCCGAGCTCGGGCGTAGACGGGCGGACCGGTGGTCGAAATGTGGCGTTCTACCCCGTGTTTGGTGGCGGCGGATGAGAACGTGGGTCTTGTAAGGTCCGGGAACTGGGCGAGGAGGCGGGAAAACTCGTCGGAGGCCGAGAGTGCGCTGGACAACTGCGTCGTGCTGGACCCACTGAGGGAACACGGGAATGAGCTGAAGGTTTCAGCGTTGATGAGATGTCGGTTCTTGACGTCCACCAAAAGGCCATTGGCGCAGAGGAAGTCAGCGCCGAGAAGGGGGGTGGACACTTCTGCTGTGACAAAGTCCCAGGTGAACCGTTGCACGCCAAAACAAAGCGACACATTCCGTTTCGCGAAGGTGCGGATGTAACTGCCGTTGGCGGCTTCGAGGATGGGGCCATGGTTCCCCCCTTGAATGTCTATGGATGACGCGGGCAGGATGCTCACCTGGGCGCCCGTGTCGCAAAGGAAACGACGCCCGGAGTCGGAGTCTGTAACAAACAACAAGCTGCCTGAAGGGCCGACAGCCATAGCAGCCGACGAGTGGTCTTTAGTGTGCTGTATTTGTTGCGCTCCGGGGGGTTTTCGAGCAGGTTCACGACTCTGGCCGCGGTGGAGCTGCCGAGAGCGGAGACGACGTAGTAATACCTCGTGTCATCCGCGGTGATGGCCCGGAGTGCAAATTGAGCCTCGGCCTGGGCGAACCAAGCGGCAGCCTGTTGTTCCCAAAACTTGGGTAATTTGATGGAAACAGCGTTCATTGTCATTTCAGATGAGGCCTTTGGAATCGTCCAAAAGAGCAGTGGGGTCACCAATGTTGGGATCGACAGAAAACAACAGGCTGAGGCTTTTCTTTAGGCAAAAACAAAACGTGTCTTACTTTAATCACACCTCCACGAGGTCTGCTAAGCCCAGCCCCGTGCAGGGGCTGTGCAGGGGCTCTGATGTCATCACGCAACCGACGTCATGACATCATCACGTTCCCGATGCTCTTAAAGGGACCCTGCACCAATAACCCAACCCAGCATGTACATACCACAGCATTGCTATACAAAGTGAATTGTGTTTATTGTCCCTTTGTGGTCTCCGCCACACCTGAAACATTTAAATTATGGTCTAGTTAACTCTTGATCTAGTTGCCGTACATCTCTTGCTTATGTGACTTAATTTTACAACGAATGGCTCAAAGCATCGAATTTAAATCCAGCTGATGGAACAGATAATGGGTGTTAAGTGCAAACTCTGTTAGAAAGTTCATTAGGCAGTAGGATGCGTGTCACACAAGGGTTGCTTGACAACTTGAAGCAGATTTGAGAGGGTATCGACCTTACTGAAAAATCCGATAATACTACTCCTGGCAGCCTACAACAGGAAGAGGTGGTGACGTTGTAGCTTCTGACAGGTTCAATATTTGAACCATTGAGAACATAATGAGAACTGAGGCCTGCATTTAAATTTTCAATGCAGTGTGGCCATAGAGTTTGACCCTCATTAGTGTAACTCAAGCATTACTACAAACTGATTAGCAAACATCCCAGTCTAAGGTTGTGATGAGAGTATGCTCAAACTATTAGTGCAGTACAATGATGGATTCATGTTCTTTATTTTCTCTTCACAATTATTAAAGACATTGACTCAGTTCATTTTAATCTGTAACTGTGACGAGAAGAGCCCAAGGAAAGGGAAAAAGATTGAAATATTGTTTATGTGCAGTTGACAGAATGCCACCCATCATAAGATAAAATCAATCACATCCAATACCTAAATGCTTCTCAGATTAAGGTTATCTTTCTTGTCTTCATTCTTTTCACATTACATTACTATCATTTCCAAATCTCAGATGAAAGGCTAAACCCTTGTTCAGTCAAAAATGATTATTCTTTCATAAATTCACTTAGTGACTGATTAGCAGCCAAGCTAAAAACATAATTTGCTGGCAAAATAGTGGCGAGTTTAATGTGCATGCTGCTGTTAGTGTGTAAATGGTCTAGCAATTTGATTGCTGGACAAATTGCGCCACTCCAACATTAGCCTCGCAAAAACGAGACTTCACTGTCAACTTCTTTGTGAGTTTCAAGAAATTGCTGTATTTGTGCACTAATTACCAATTAAACTCACCACAGAAAGTTAGGGCTGGTATCTAACAATGTAAAGTCCCTTTCAAAGATGCAATTTACATTTCTGCAATGCCATTCAACCTATTGCCCAGAAAGGGAACAATTGAATCTGTGGAGTCTCATTTCTGCAGGTAGTACATTTTAAATGTTTTCTTACTTTTCCATTGTTTCTTTTTTTCTCTCTTAATCCCATCTTTCTTTCCCTCTCTTTATTTCTCTTTCTGTACCTAATTTGATGCTAATTCACTCTATTTTCTTTGTCATGCTTATGTTTCTTTCTCTATCCTTAAATCTCATTGGTTAAGGAGACAGACTGTTGGTCCTGTACTAATTCTTATGTTCTTATGTTCACCAAGGTCCCAGGTGCCCATTATTAGCTCGCGCTTCCAGCAATTTGCGGTGCAAAAGATTTTTGAGCTGAAAGGTGAGGAAAAAAATCTAACAAACGCAACAGGCCACAAAGATGCCCCACTCCAGCAAATTCTGGGCCATTATGATTTAATCCAACAACCAATCCCTATCTCACCAATGCATTGAATAAAATAGAGATGAAAACAGTTTACTGACCCAAAGCAGAAAATTAAAACTTTGTAATTTGTTTGCCATGATCAATCTCTACTCATCTCTGTGATAACCAAAGAAATTGGTCTGACCAATGGCAAACCATCATTTACTTTTCCAGCACTACAAAGTCTCATTTGGCACTTTGGGCAGTGCTTCTATAACAAGATCATAATGTTTGTCTTTATTCCAAAGGTACTGTGTGCGAAGAAATGTTATTTGGTTCTTTACATTTTTATACTTTTAATTTATGAACAAATATGAATATATGCAGGAAATTAATTTAAAAGATGATACATGAAAGAGAATATTTGTGTATTTAGAAAGTTCCAAATTTATTTCAGTAAGATTCAAAATGGCATTAGTATGACTTTGAAACTCACATAGAGTCGAAACCTTGAAGAAAATGTCATAAGAACATAAGAACATAAGAAATAGGAGCAGGAGTAGGCCAATCGGCCCCTCGAGCCTGCTCCACCATTCAATAAGATCATGGCTGATCTGACCCTAACCGCCAATCTACTATCACAGAACCATCTCCTGAATCTAATAGAATTAGACACACGAAATAGGAGCAGGATCAGGCTACATGGCCCCTGGGCCCGCTCCACTACCCACAGGGCCATGACCGATCCGAATCTAGACTCATGTCCAAATTCCTGCCCGCTCCCCGTAACCCTTAATTCCCTTTACTTCTAGGAAACTGTCTATTTCTGTTTTAAATTTATGTAATGATGTAGCTTCTACAGCTTTTTGGGGCAGCATATTCCATGGACCTAACACCCTCTGAGTGAAGTAGTTCCTCCTCATCTCAGTTTTGAAAGAGCAGCCCCTTATTCTCAGACTATGCCCCCTAGTTCTAGTTTCACCCATCATCGGGAATATCCTCCCCGCATCCACCCGATCCAACCCCTTCACAATCTTATATGTTTCAATAAGATCGCCTCTCATTTTTCTGAACTCCAATGAGTAGAGTCCCAATCTACTCAACCTCTCCTCATATGTCCATCCCCTCATCCCCAGGATTAACCGAGTGAACCTTCTTTGTACTGACTCGAGAGCAAGTATGCCTTTTCTTAAGTATGGACACCAAAACTGTATGCAGTATTCCAGGTGCAGTCTCACCAATACCTTGTACAACTGAAGCAATACCTCCCTATTTTTATATTCTATCCCCCTAGCAATGAAAGCCAACATTCCATTGGCCTTCTTAATCACTTGCTGCACCTGCATACTAACCTTTTGAGTTTCGTGCACCAGGACCCCCATATCCCTTTGTACTTCAGTACTTTCCAGTTTCTTGCCATTAAGATAATAACTTGCTCTACGATTTTTCCTGCCAAAGTGCATAACCTCACACTTTCCAGTATTGTATTCCATCTGCCAAATCTCTGCCCACTTACTTAGCCTGTCTATGTCCCCTTGCAGGTTTTTTATGTCCTCCTCACTCACTACTTTCCCTCCCATCTTAGTATCATCTGCAAACATTGATATGTTACACTCGGTCCCCTCCTCCAAATCGTTAATATAGATTGTAAAGAGTTGGGGACCCAGCACTGACCCCTACGGAAAACCACTAGTTACTGATTGCCAGTCTGAGAATGAACCATTTATCCCAACTCTCTGCCTTCTGTTAGATAGCCTCTCCTCTATCCATGCCAGAATATTACTCCCAATCCCGTGATTTTTTATCTTAAGCAATAATCTTTTGTGTGGCACCTTGTCAAATGCCTTTTGGAAGTCTAAATGCACTACGTCCACTGGTTCCCCTTTATCCACCCTATATGTTACTTCCTCAAAGAACTCCAGCAAATTTGTCAAACATGACTTCCCCTTCATAAAACCATGCTGACTTTGTCCTATTAAATTATGATTATCCAAATGTCCTGTTACTGTTTCCTTAATAATGGACTCCAAAATTTTACCTACCACAGATGTTAGGCTAACCGGTCTATAGTTTCCAGCCTTCTGTCTACTGCCCTTTTTAAATAAGGGTGTTACATTAGCAGTTTTCCAGTCTGCTGGGACCTTTGCTGAGTCCAGGGAGTTTTGGAAAATTATTACCAATGCATCCACAATCCCTACCGCCACTTCCCTCAAGACCCTAAGATGTAAGCCATCAGGTCCAGGTGATTTATCCGCCTTGAGTCCCATTATTTTACCGAGTACCACTTCCTTAGTGATTTTGATCGTGTTTAGCTCCTCCCCCCCTATAGCCCCCTGTTTGTCCAGTGTTAGGATATTCTTAGTGTCCTCTACTGTAAAGACTGATACAAAATATTCATTCAGTGATTTTGCCATCTCCATATTTCCCACCATTAATTTCCCAGTCTCATCCTCTAAGGGACCAACATTTACTTTAGCCACCCTTTTTCTTTTTATATAACTATAAAAACTCTTACTATCTGTTTTTATATTTTTTGCTAATTGACTTTCATAATCTATCTTCCCTTTCTTAATCAATCTTTTTGTTATTTTTTGTTGTCTTTTAAAGTTTTCCCAATCCTCTATCCTCCCACTAGATTTGGCTACCTTATATGCCCTTGTTTTTAGTCGAATACTATCCTTAATTTCTTTACTTAGCCACGGATGGCTGTCTTTTCTTTTACACCCTTTTCTTCTCAGTGGAATATATATTTTTTGGAAGTTGTAAAATAACTCCTTAAATGTACACCACTGATTATGTATCGTCTTACCCTTTAATCTATTTTCCCAATCCACTCTACTCAATTCCACTCTCATACCTTCATAGTCTCCTTTATTCAAGCTTAGCACACTTGTTTGAGATCCAACCTTCTCACCCTCTAATTGAATATGGAATTCAACCATATTGTACCACTTGACATAATAATAACCCTTCACAGGATCCTTTGTTATAACACATGAGATAGAAATCAAACCTTTCATCTCCCTACATCAAGCTCTTGACAACAGCAGTATGTAACTGGCTGAAATCATCAGGAATTAGTGCTCTTATCTACACATGACAGAGCAGACTGATGGTTAGGCTAAATCTACCACCATCTTCAGACCACCTAAACTGTGATGACCAGCATCGAATACAATATAATTCAGTAATAATGGTTTTGAATAGCAGTGTCAAATTGCCAATAACTGGGGATTTAAACAATCTCTTTCCTAACTAAGCTATGAGGGAACTAACATTTTAGTGCAACAATGAGGCTGGAAATTACTATTGCCATGTTTCTTGACCTCGAAACTCAAAGAACAACTTTACACAGATGGACTGCGAGAACAAAGGAACAGACTTAAGACAACCTCATCTGTATGCGAGAGGTTCCAGAGACCAAGGGCTGCGAGCTACTCATTAAAACTATTGCCTATTGTTAAGTATTAATCATGCTGTTGTGGCGGTACCACCGGTTGTACCTTACATAAAGATATACATAATTCCCTTTAACTTACCTTACTGTATGTATAACTTACTTGTTGGGGCCGTTGCCCCTTTAACTTACCTGTTGGGGCCATTGCCCCTTTAAGACACGCCCTGGCGTGCTGACGTCACGTCACGTACGACGTGACGTGCGTGCGGCGGCTGCCGGCCCGACTCGGCCTCAACGGCCAGCCGACGGGAGCGACGCGATCTTCCGCTCCCGTGGAAGCACCGACACAGCCCGGCCTCGCGACTTCGGCCTCAACGGCCAGTGACGCAACAACGCGCATCACGTGATGCCCTAAGCGCGGGAAACGCAAACAACGTGATGACGTCACAACACAAACGCGATGACGTCATCACGCTCTCCACAGGACTGCGAACTCAGTCGTCGTGGAGACCCTGCTGGGACAAGACCTATACAACGGTGCTCCTACAGTCAGCCATCTTACCTGCCATCTTACCTGATGTAATTAGTCTGTTCCTGTAAATAAACAACTTGTTAATATTTCGTTGAAGTCAAACTCTCTTATTTAGTGGCGATCTACACAAACCGCTACATTGGTGACCCAGCGACGTGAGTACGGGAGTTCATCAATTCCTACACTACAATTGCTGACCCCGTATCCGTGAACGATTTTCACGGTAGCAACGCGCAGCCTGACCCTCGTCTTCACAGAGGTACAGCACGCCCTACGGCAACCGTCGACCACCAACGCTACATTGGTGACCCAACGGCGTGAGTACGGGAGTTCATCAATTCCTACACTACAATTGGTGACCCCGTATCCGTGAACGATTTTCACGGTAGCAACGCGCAGCCTGACCCTCATCTTCACAGAGGTACAGCACGCCCAACGGCAATCGTCGACCACCAACGCTACATTGGTGACCCAACGACGTGAATACGGGAGCTCATCAATTCCAACACTACAATTGGTGAACCCATATCCGTGAACGATTTTCACGGTAGCAACGCGCACCTGAACCTCGTCTTCCCACAAGACGACCGACGCACAACTGACGAATAACCACGGAACAGCAACCGCCTAACACCGATTCCTCCAACGGTGACCCCCTCTTTGCGAACGTATTCGCAAGGTAAGCGCAGTCTGGAGCAGATCCCGTTTGACACGGACAAACCTCAACCGGACCCCGTTCATTTTTTTGTGAGCAATTTTCACAAAAGAAGCACGCCATGGAAGCACCAGCTGTTTTGCTGTCGCTACCGCAATCCAGGGAGCCACAGTCTCCCTCGTGCTTTATACCGGTAGAAGCCCCATTCAACGAGAACATCGATGCAGCGCCGACCACGCACTTGCTCACGGTCCCCGTACTCGTCTTTCCTACCGCCACATGGATCGTCCGCCTCTACGTCCACAGCGACAGCAAGTATAAATCTCTCCAAACGCGGGGTACAGCATGTTCGGGCCCACAAAATTGGAGCGCGCCCTGCGGGGATACCACGAGGACTCACCCCCACGAAACACGAGGACCCACTCCTCACGCACGAGGACCCATCCCTCGTGAACCACGAGGACCCATCCCTCGTGAAAAACGACGACTCCTTCTCCGCCGACGATGCACCAGCCCTTCAGCCTGCTGGTTGTGTTACCTACTACACGATTTAGCGTGAACAAAAGGCGTGCCGCCCTCCCAGCTGTTCTCTCCTAAATCTACAACTGTTACAAGTGTTGCCGCCCTCCAGGCAGAGTTAACCCCTCCTGAAAGCAACAACAACCTGGACCGTTGCCACCCTTTCTCCAGTTTTCCCTTTAACAAACGCAAACGTCTACTGAAGCTGCACGCATCGAGGATGGGTCCAACGGGCATCCTGCGGCCGCGATCAGCCACGTGAAAGTTGCTAGCCTCACCGATCACAGGTTAACGCAGTAACTCTTCACCCTCTGTTGTGTTAACGTTGTAGCACTATGGCACGCACCGTTCTGCGTGTTCCAGCCTCCTGAAGGTTTCGCTCACCTGTCGGCGAGTTCACTCACCTCGCCTGTCAAGTCCTTCTGGAACGTTCATTTGGCGTTCCTGCAGAGTTCGTCGTAACAAGGACTTGTTCCAACATCAACAGAGTCATCGCCCGCGTCCGCCCAACCTGCCCGTCACTCTGACAAGGCCTGCTGTTTCGCACGTCTCCACGGTCCTTCGCCTGACGGATACATTTTATTCGCCATGACACGCGTACGGATCGCCTCACGAGCAGTATCTTCGGAACTCGCTCGCCAAGCCGAGACAGCACGACCGCCGAGACCACCAGCGTCAGACCGTCTCATCCTTGGAATTTCGTTAAAGCGAATTCTGGGGGGGCCCATGTGGCGGTACCACCGGTTGTACCTTACATAAAGATATACATAATTCCCTTTAACTTACCTTACTGTATGTATAACTTACTTGTTGGGACCGTTGCCCCTTTAACTTACCTGTTGGAGCCATTGTCCCTTTAAGGCACGTGCTGACGTCACGTCACGTACGACGTGACGTGCGTGCGGCGGCTGCCGGCCCGACTCGGCCTCAACGGCCAGCCGACGGGAGCGACGTGATCTTCTGCTCCCGCGGCAAGCGCCGGCACAGCCCGGCCTCGCGACTTCGGCCTCAACGGCCAGCGACGCAATGACGCTCATCACGTGATGCCCTAAGCGTGGCAAACGCGAACAACGTGATGTCATCACAACACAAACGCGATGATGTCATCACGCTCTCCACAGGACTGCGAACTCAGTCCTCGTGGAGTCCCCGCTGGGACAAGACCTATACCACGGTGCTCCTACAGTCAGCCATCTTACCTGCCATCTTACCTGATGTAATTAGTCTGTTCCTGTAAATAAACAACTTGTTAATAGTTCATCGGAGTCAAACTCTCTTATTTAGTGGTGACCTACACGAACCGCTACACTGTAAGCTTAATAAATCTTCATCTATTGCTCAAACATACTGGCTGCTGCCCATTTTTGTAGAATGAGAGGAAGCATCCCTTTACAATAGGTTCGGTGGTGATCCCCTTTTAATATTTGAGGGTGCTTTTGTGTTTCAGCTGTGAGAATGGAGGGAGAGGTCCTTGTATTGGCCTCTTCTAACTCCAATTCAACCCCACATATCTACCGTTGAAGGCCTCAGTATAGGCCAAGGCCTACAAAGACATGAGCTATCTGCTTCTTCGATGTCCTTTGGTCCCTTTAAATGCCTTTTCGCTTCTTTGAGTGCTGCAACACTGCTTTGATTTCCGTGGAGTCACTGGTAGTTCTGCTTGCTGGTGTGGATCCCACCTGGGAGGATCACCATAATTACCTAAAAGCCCTTGATATATTGGCCCGGATATTCCGACCCCCAGCGGTGTGTACGAGGTGTGTACGCACCCGTAGGGGACTCGCAAGTGCCGGTTTCAGGCATGCGAAGCGCATGTGCTAAAACCCAGCACTTCCAATCTGTCAAGAATTCTCTTGACAGATCATCCACCTGCCCAGGAGAAGGGCCTCTGCGGGGGCAGTGCGGAGAGTTCCGCTTTCTGCAGAACCGCCCCCTGCTGAAAACCTTTAAAAATCTTATGACTGGTACAAGCAACATAAGGCCTGCTTTTACCAGCATAAGTGTTTAAAAAAGTGAGAAAATAATTTTTTTCACTCATTTATAATTTAAAAATACTTTTAAAAAAGGTAAGTTTATTTTTAGCCCCATAAAAAACTTTAATTTTGTTTTCAAAAAATTAAATTTTAGTTTAAAATATTTAATTTAATATAATTTTAACTAATTTTAAATGCATGATTTTTTAAAAATGTATTTAATGTTTAACTGTGTTTTTTAATGTGATCCCTCTTATGTTCATTAATAAATAGACATTCTTATTATGAACACAGCTAGCTTTTGCTAGACACTTTAATTGAGCACATGTGGACCAGGTACAGTATCTGTAGAGGCATCCATCTTGACTGCTGCATTGTAGGTAGCCTAATGCCTCATGGGTAATGTAGTCTTAATATACATACAGCTGGGTAGTGTAGTCTTATATACATACAGCTATATACAGCTCTACACAGCTCTACGGCTCCACCTAGTGTCCACTATAGAATGACATGTTATTGATCATTACATCTTTGAGGTTTAACAAAATCAATATCAATCAACTTTCAAGAAAACAATAAAGATAATATCAGTAACACTTTTGTTAGTGCTCTATAAACATAAACATTTTCAAAACAGTCAACACATTTTCAAAGCTTTACATTGTACTCAAAGATGAAGTCTATCAGGCTTTTTTACTTCACGTGTGGATCTTCTCAACACGGGTTGTAAGATTCGCAATTTTCAGCAAAAATCACGCAAGAAAACTGGATAAAATAAGACTGTTTATTGACCAAAGTAAGCTTGCACAGAAAAACCTTTGATAAAAGGGCATACAAAATGGCCGCCAGGCCCCGTGATCAGTTTATGAACCATTTTATTTCTGTTACTGCAAGCCAGACAGGCTTGTGGATTGAAGACAGTGAGCCCACGAAAGCCAGTCTCTGGGAACCGAAACTCAGAGCAACAGCATACATATTCAATGGATTATAAGTACAGGATGGGGCCCATCAAGATATGGGCGGACAATGTAAAAACACTTATACCCATTTATCGTACAAAGGAAAAACCGTTTAGCAGCCATCAAGGAAAATGTCCGGACCGATCAATATGCGAACCGAGCCACGGTGACAATGCAAAAGACATTGAAAGACATTATCGGCCAGGAAGGCCAGTTTAAGTTATCACCGGCTCCGTTACAAGACAAAGCGCCCCTGCAGAGATTTCTGCCCGCCAAAATTAATACAAAGACAGGACTATGATTTGGCGGGAGATAAGACTGTCCCAAAAGAGTATAACTATGGATTGAAAGTCCATCTAAGTTACTTCGGACTTCGGGTTACTTGAACAACTTCTTCTTCACTGCCACGGCTTCTTGTTGGGCGACTTCAGGCTTCCATTTCTTCAAGAACTTTCTTCTACGAGGAACGAAAGAAGGGCGGACGGTGCCCGGATCGGCGCCTCTTCCACTTCGGCAGATCGATGAAAACGTTTTCGTCTTTTTAAAGACGGACGGTTTCGGTAAAAGGACAACGTGGTCGGTGTTCAGCCAAACAAGGCTCGGCCACGACGAGAAGACGACGAGGGTGGCCCGGGTACTGGGGTCGGGAGATCATCGACGACCCAGGCCGACGGAGAAGAAACCCTCTGGAGAACCGGCGATCGATGCCACAAGATTCTCCCAAGTGCATAGCCTGCATCTGGGTCTGCTCCATGAACCCAAATTGACTTAGTGGATCTCAACCTTAACGAGCGCTCATCGAGGCTGGGTCTACCCCACCGCCTCGAGGGAGGAGAGAATATCGACTGCGCCAGAAGTTTCCAAATCCACGTGACGACGGAAAGCGGTGCCAAAAAGGCTGCGAACCCCCCCTTTCTCGCGATTTCGAGAGTGGTGAGCATGATCCCAAGTTCCCCAGGTCGAAACTTAGTTTAGGTATAGGGGAGGGAGTTAAGGGAAATCGTAATGTGTTTCCCCTTTTTCGATGTGCCGTGTGTTCCCCATTTCCATGGAGTCAAGTTCATAAATTTGTGCATGATTGTAGTAACTTTAATCTGTGCCTATGACATGTATTTTGTAATGCTTCAAACTGTTTAAAAATAAAAGCATCCATTTCGTGCTATTCAACCTGGTCTATTGAGTTCTTTCTCTGCACTACTGTTCTCTGCACCTAAGTCCAAGGTCTAGAACCGTAGGGGGGAGTGGGTCGAACCACTCAAGGGTAATTATTGCATGAAGCCTGGCAGGAGACCAGAAAGAGCAAGAGAAACCCCCTACAGGGTAAGTCTGATGTGTCTTCATGAGATTGTTCTGGCGGTGAATGACAAGATGCAGTTGCGGCATTGTCTTCAATCTGGTCTTGAATAGTCTCTTGTGTTTTTAGGAGGGAACGGCGGTTCCTCCTGAGAATCTGTCCTTCCTCAGTTCTAACAGTGTATGACCTTGGTCCTACTTCCTCAAGAACTATAGCTTTCCTGTTCCATGCATCTGGATCCTCAATCCTGACAACATCATCCCTTGTCAATGGTTTTAGAGTTTTGGATGACTTGTTATAGTATGATTTCTGTTTCAGCTTTAACAGTTGAAGTCTCTGTCTCAGTTCCTCACTTTGCTGTTCTTTTGCACAGCAGGGTAGCGTGGTGCGCAACTTGCGACCCATTAGTAGTTCAGCAGGTGAAGAACCACAGTCTAAAGGTGAGGCTCGGTAGCTCAGCAGGGCGAGATAAGGATCAGACTTGCTTTCTGTCGATTTCTTCAGTAGCTGCTTGAGAACTTGAACACCTTTCTCTGCCTTACCATTTGACTGAGCATACAAAGGACTGGATGTGATGTGCTGAAAGTCATACTGTGCTGCAAACTGTTGCCACTCCTTACAGTTGAAGCACGGACCATTGTCGTTAACGGCAATCCTGGGAAATCCATGTCTGGCGAAGATGGATTTCACATGCATTATGACACTGCTTGCTGATGTGCTTGAGAGCAGCGCCATCTCAGGATAGTTAGAATAGTAGTCAATCACTATTAGATATTCTTTACCATTTAAATGAAAGAGGTCCATACCAACATTTTGCCACGGTGCTGTTGGTAAGTCAGCTACTATCATTGGTTCCTTTGTTTGTTTGTTTTGGTGTTTCTGACATGTCTCACATTTGCCTATCATGTTCTCAATGTCCTTATTTATGCCAGGCCAATAAACAGTGTCTCTTGCTCTCCTTTTGCATTTTTCAATTCCAAGGTGTCCCTCATGAATCCTTTTGAGCATGTCTTGACGTAGAGCCTGTGGAATGACTATTCTGTTCTGTTTTAGTAGTAGTCCACTTGCGACACTCAATTCTGACCTTATGTGAAAATATTTGGGACAGGAACCTTTTGGCCAACCATGATGAATGTTCTCTATTACTGTTTGTAATACTGTATATTTTACTGTTTCTTCTGCTATTTGCTTTGATTTGTGACTGACACGGGCAGCGCAGCAGTGACCATACTCGCATGAACATCCACGTCTTCTTCAGTAGAGCTCACATGACTCATTGTGGGTGCTCGGGATAGTGCATCTGCTAACACTATGTATTTGCCTGGTGTGTAGATCAGTACAAAGTCATATCTTTGCAGCTTCATCATGAGTCGTTGAATCCTTGGAGACATCTCATTCAGGTTATTTTTTATGATGGCAACCAGAGGGCTGTGGTCTGTCTCAACTGTGAAGGTGGGAAGTCCATATATGTAGCCATGAAACTTTTCTAGTCCAACTACCAAGCCTAGACATTCCTTTTCAATCTGGGCGTATCGACACTCAATATCAGTCATAGACCTGGAGGCATAGGCAACAAGCTTCCAATCTTCACCCTCTACTTGTAGCAAGACCGCACCTAGGCCATCTTTTGATGCATCCGTTGACACTTTGATTCTTTTTGTTGGGTCAAAGAAGGTGAGTACAGGTGTGGTTGCCAGCACTGTTTTGAGGTTTATCCACTCTTGTTCATGTCTTTCTGTCCATGTAAACTCATTTGTTTTATGTAGCAGGTCTCGCAGACAGGCTGTCTTGGCTGACAAGTTAGGAATGAACTTTCCAATGAAGTTTATCATCCCCATGATGCGTAGCACTCCTTTTTTATCAGTGGGTCGGGGCATTTTGAGTATGGCGTTTACTTTTTCCATATCTGGCTCTATTCCTTTACCAGATAGATTATCTCCTAGGAAAGTGACTTCCTGGATGCCAAACTGACACTTGGCTTTGTTGAGCTTCAGTCCATTCTGGCGTATGCTCTGTAGCACTTTAGTCAGTCTCTCATTGTGTTCTTTCAGTGTGGAGCCCCAGATGATGATGTCATCAACATAGACCCGAACTCCTTCCAGACCTTCAATTATGTGTTCCATCGCTCTATGAAAGATTTCAGATGCAGATATTATCCCGAAAGGCATTCTGAGGAAACAATACCTGCCAAATGGTGTGTTGAAGGTACAGTATTTGGTGCTCTCTTCATCCAGTTTTAGTTGTCAAAATCCTTGTGAGGCATCGAGCTTTGTAAAGTATCTGGCACCTGACATTTCACTGGTGATTTCTTCTCGATTGGGAATCTGGTAGTGTTCATGTTGTATGTTTGCATTTAAGTCCTTTGGATCCATGCATATTCTTAGATCATTGTTCTTTTTCTTTACACATACCATGGAGTTAACCCAATCTGTTGGCTCTTCGACTTTCCTGATGACTCCTAGTGTGGTCATTCTGTCCAGTTATTTCTTGAGCCAGTCACGCAGGGGTGCTGGAACTCTTCGTGGAGCATGTAGCACTGGCTGAGCATCCTCTTTTAGCTGGATCTTGTAAGTGAATGGTAGAACTCCAAATCCTTTGAACACATCCTGGAAATTATTCACTACAGAATCCACCGAGTCATCTGGTCTGCTTATGGCACAGTTTATACGGTAGACTCTCTTGACCAGTTCTAAGTCCTCACAAGCTTTGTCACCCAGTAGTGAATCAAGTCTTTCAGCCACAACAGAAAACATGAGATGATGCACTTTGTCTTTGACTGTCACTTTAAGTCTGCATACTGTAGGGGGTTTCTCTTGCTCGTTCTGGTCTCCTACCAGGCTTCGTGCAATAATTACCCTTGAGTGGTTCGACCCACTCTTCCCTACGGTTCTAGACCTTGGACTTAGGTGCAGGGAACTGTAGTGCAGAGAAAAACTCAATAGACCAGGTTGAATAGCACGAAATGGATGCTTTTATTATTAAACAGTTTGCAGCATTATAGAATACATGTCATAAACACAGATTAAAGTAACTACAAGCATGCACATATCTATAAACTTAACTCTATGGAAATGGGAAACACACGGCACATCGTAAAAGGGGAAACACATTACGATTACCCTTAACCCCCTCCCCTAGACCTAAACTAAGGTTCGACTTGAGGAACTCGGGATCATGCTCACCACTTTCAGATTCGCGAAAAGGGGGTTCGCAGCCTTTTGGCACAGCTTTCCGTCGTCACGTGGATTTGGAAACTTCTGGCACAGTTTGTTTTTCCTCTTGGTTCTCCCGCGATGAGGCAGTCAATACAGCCTTGGTGAGCGCTCGCCACGGATGAATCCGTTACCGACGTGACTTTAAGAACTGGATGCACATGGGTGAATCCATTACCGATGTGATGTTGAGACACTGGAGTGCTGGGCCCTGAGTGTCTTCTTCTCCGGCCTGGGTCATCGATCTCCCGATGGTCTTCCTCGGGGCGGGACGCTGGTCCCAAAAAGCTTTCTTTATGCAGTCATAATGTCCTTCTGAGGGTGTCTTCTTCTTCGGCCTGGGTCGTCGATGATCTCCCAACAAAAGTACCCGGGCCACCCTCGTCGTCTTCCCGTCGTGGCTGAGCCTTGCCTGGCCGAACACCGACCACGTTCCGAAACCGAAGTGCTGTCTTAACCGAAGAGTCGTAGAAGTTCCGAAGCTACGAATCATCCTGAAGAAGTGTACTACAAGTGAAGCGAAACTACGAAGCGTACCGAAGTGAATCGTGAAGTGAAGCGTACTGATGGACCTTTTCAATCCACAGTTATACCCTTTTGGAACATTCTTATCTCCCGCCAGATCATAGTACTGTCTTTGTAATATTTTTGGCGGGCAGAAATCTCTGCAGGGGTGCTTTGTCTTTGTAACGGGAGTCGGTGATGGCTGAACTGGCCTTCCTGGGCCGATAATGTCTTTGCTTTGTCACCGCAACTCGGTTCGTATATTGATCGGTCTGGAGATTGCCCTTGATGGCTGTTAAACGGTTTTCCTTTGTACAGTAAATGGGTTTAAGTGTTCATTCAATTGTCCACCCATTTCTTGATGGGCCTCATCCTGTTACCCAAAACTGTCCTGTACTTAGAATCTAATTAGTATGTATGTTCAGTTCCATGAGTTTCGGTTTCCCGATATTGGCTTTCGCGGGCTTACTGTCCTCAATCCACAAGCCTGTCTGGCTTGCAGTAACAGAAATCAAATGGTCCCAGAAACTGATCACGAGGTCCGGCGGCCATTTTGTATGCCCTTTTATCAAAGGTTTTTCTGTACAAGCTTCTTTTGGTCAATAAACAACTGTCTTATTAACCCTATTTTCTTGCGTGATTAATTACTGAAAATTTCGAATTTTACAGTCCCCCCTGTGATACTGAGAGCTTGCTTAAAGTATCAATAATCCTTGGTGAGCAAATTTTCCCTGATTCCTCACATCCAAACATTCCTGGTAATTAACTATCTATGACCCTCACGACACATGCAGTTCCCATTTCAGAAAAATTACCTTGTGTACAATTGGACAATCATAGGCAGCACTACCTTAAACTATAACACCTTCATCTTTCAGATGTGAAGGGGCCGATACCCCTTACACCACCTGCATACACCTTTTATTAATCAAAAAAACAGAAAATCTTATCAACGGCTATAACACGACAGTATTCACACACTTAAATCATGCAGTGGCTAAAATCAAGAGTGGAGGGACGCTTTAACTTTTAATACTTAGCAGCTTAAACTGGGGTGTCCTCTTCCCCCACTCGTACATAGCGTTCTCTCCATTCTCCTGTGTTCTCGTGCCTCTGGAGGCGTTTGCCTCTCTTGCAATGCATGAACAGTAGGAATATTACAATTAAAACCTGACACACTACTAGGATATGGGATGCTATTCTAATCCAGGCTGGGCTCTCTATATTAGTGAACAGGTCCCACCATGGTGGGGTGACTATGTCCAATATGTCTTTCCCTATCTCTAATGTCTTCTGCTCCAGTGTGTAAAAATGCTTCTGTGAAACTATAATGGCTTTTAAAGTCTTGGTGAGGTGTTCGGGAAGAGGGGGAATGAAATAACCAAAATGCGCGACGAATCGCTAAAAGTCCATGAAATTCTCTTTTACAGTGAGGTGAACGGTAGAAGGTACAGGAATGGGGACAATCCATTGTTGTGCCACTTGAACTTCAGCCCTGGGTTTAAAACAGAAGCTGCTGTCACTGACTGGACACCACCCGTGCTGTCCGTGGCAGTAGTGAGGCGCTGCAGTGGTGAAACAGTATGTCCCACCTCCGATATATGCCACCTGCAGGGGCACATGGTCCTTTGCCATTGCCTCCATGGTGCAATTTATCGGCTTCGCGCTAGCGGCTCTGAACCCGCACTGTGGTTTCAAAAAGGCATTCAAGTGCTGGGGACACAGGATGATGTGTGCTCCCCGGCTTCGACACCCCGAGAGGTCAGTGCCTGTCATCGTACGCTCCCATCTGATGACATAAGGCGGGGCCACTGCATAGCGAATGTGCGCACCCCCCTGAATGACTCCAATGTTCTCCACCCTGTATACCGGGGCGGGCTTTGCTGCGGGACCCAACACCAGCATCCTTACCACTATTCCCATGATAGTGTGATTCGAGCATCCGCAGTCCACTGGGACTGGGTACGCCTCTGCAGCTAGTCTGAGCTGGCACGGACTTAATGCGTTCTCGAAAGGGTGGAGCGCTTGCAAGTGCTTGTTGCTGATCCAGGACGGGACCAAACCTTGTTTTAAATCCTCCAGATTACTGCGGCCCTCGCCCAGTAACCACGCCCCTTATAGCACACAGGCCTCGTTCTGCGCAGCCTGATCGGACGCATTCCAATCCTCCCTAATGAGTGCATTTACCGTTCTAGCGTGTTTCTCCAGCTCAGCAATTATTTCTTTTAAGTGTAGTGTCATGGCCTGGTCCTCATGTAGCTCAGAACCCACTACCTTATTTTCGTTAGTCAGTATGTTCCTTAACTGGGCTTTTAAACCATTGATCTGTGTCTGCAGCTCCACGTTGTCTAGAGCGTTGACAACAGACGTCCCGGTGTTAAAAGCAGTGAAAATGTCATTTACAGTACCCCTTCTTTGCCTCCCTACCCGATCCAAAACTTCCCGTGGTGTGGTGTATAATTTGGCCTTGTCGATGTCGGCAAAGTCAAACTCGTAAAATTGTCTGACCATTCGGGGTAACAGGACCTGGTACAACTGTTCCGTCTCCTTGGGACACCACTCCGGCAATCGTACCTCAGTGAGGTTTAAAATCACTGAGGCCACCATGTAGTGTACCCCTTGGTACAGCACCTGACCAGTGGGTACCAATACTAAACCGTTCCCGGGTCCCTTTGTGGTGGTGGGGCACCCTTCCTTCTGGGCTAGCGCTACCGGAATCGTGGGCAGGGGCTTGCGTGGGCGGGTGATGAGTTCAGTGGCGTTTACCGGAATCGGGGAGAAAGGGGCTCCGCACGCCCAAGTGCTGACATCCCATCTCATCCCTTTCCCTTCATCCTGCCACTGCCTCTGGAAAAAGATGGATAAGCCCTTGGGGCAAACGCATTTTGACCCCCACATACAGGCATATATCCCTTCATCTGGTTCCCACCGTTTGCCCCAACACACATGTAATTGTCTGTCAGTCCCCGTAATTGTCCGATGGGTATTGTTACCCAGTCGCTCCCACTCGATGGTAGAGTTCTTCATGTCCTTTCCCAGCTTTTGTAGCCACCACCATCTACTTAGCGGTACGTTCCCATTACACACCAAACAGATCCTCTTTCCCACGGTAACGCTGACTCTGGGTGCAAGGATCCTCACCCGAGGGCACGATAACGAAGCCTCTTGGTAGGCAAAACCGAAATTGCTGGAGTACTCCGTAGAATTCGTCCCCAGCCATCCTGGCCATCTCCCTTGGTGGAAGTAGGTGGCGGTTTCCTCAACCTCTCGCTTCCCCGTCCCATCCGTCGCGATGGGGGCTGTGTCCCCGGAACATCCGAACACGAAGACGTCCTTGGTGCGGCCTCGGTAGGCCAGCCCGCACCCGATCGCCGCGAGCGCTACGAGAATCCTTTCCATTGTATCCCTGGTTTCTGTAATCGATAAGAGGATGTAGCCAGGCTCCCAATAGGTGCTGGCCTAATTAAATGGACGCGCGGGTCCCTTGACCCTGCTTCCAAATAAACACACATACAGGGCAGACTTCGAAAACTACTTTTTAAAACGTCCCCATCCTCTTAAACTTTACATACCTTAAACTATCATTATAATTACCTAGCTTTTCTTATCATTTCCTAAACCTATGTACAGCGCCGCCCTCCTTCAGGCGGCCTACTTAATTCCTGTGAGGGTTGCAGCGTGTCGCTCCCTGTGGCGGGGCTGCACTGACCTTCGGCTTTGATCCCCCGCAGCCTGTCGCTGCTGAACGGGAACCGTGCCTTTCCTGGGCTGCCCTGGACCGAGGTTGGGGGAAATAAGGAGAATTTGGCCAATGCTTTCTGGGTTGAGGCGTTCGAGTCGACCTACGAGGGGATGCCTTGGGTGAGGCTCCCAGGGCTGATGGACCGGGGGTCGGGACCTTCACCGTCACAGCCTGTGGTCCCACCACAGCTGCCGGCTCCGGCTCCCTTTCCTCAGGCTCCGCCCCCCCGGGGCCGGGATCTGTGGCATCCGACTCCACCTCACCTGTCCCTACAGGTGGTGATTCTCCGCCCCCAATCCCTACCTCCCCTAAGCTTGAGTCGAGGGCGGGATCTTCGTCCTCTGACTCTTCCTCCTCCGTGATCGGGTCAAGGGCGGGGTCGAGCTGTTCGGGCTCTTCCTCGTCCGAATCCCAAATTAGAGGGGAGACCTCCCACTCCATTGGGATGATTCCTCCCTTCACGTAGGCTACAGTTCCAGCCTGTGTGGTCTGTGACTCTGTCGCAGGCTGAGGATTTTTGTCCTCAGGCTTGGCCCCTGTTGTCGGCCCTTGTGCACCCGACTTAAACAGTTTACACTGCTTCATGTGAAACCACCTTTTGCGTTGGGACACCTCTACTGTATGAGTGGCGCAGACCGGCGGAATTTGCACCGATTCCGGCTCATCTTCCTGGTCTACGGTTCTCTCGCCAGCGCATAGGGTTAGACCCAAGAATTTTACTTCTCGCCGGCCAACCCGCGCCTTCGTAGGGGTTTCCTGAACACTTTCTATCTCCTTCACACTCGTACCCTCTCCCCAGAGACAATGATTTCTCAGGTCCACGTGGATCCCGTGGGCTACCAAGAAATCAGACCCCAGGACTCCCGTTCCACCTCCCACCTCCCACTTCATCAGGATACACTTCCACGTGGTGCGGATTGGTCCTAAACGAATGGAGAGGGGACGGGAATGTGCGCCAGCCTGTTCTTCGCCCGTGAAGCCCAACAGACGATATGGGACCCCGGTGGACAGAGGCGAGGCGGTGGGGCTATCTGCGTGGATTACGGTGCACGATGCTCCCATGTCCAGCAGATAGGTTTCCCTCACCTCCTCTACCTCCATCTCTACGAGGGGTCGTCTCCATGCATCATAGCAGAGCGGACACAGGTAGACGGGCTGCGCCGACTCTAGTCATTTGAGTACAGCGATCGGAGTTTCGGGAGCGCCAAGGCCGGTGGTGACAGCTATTTTCCCCTGCGAGGTCATCAGAGACCGCATTGTCTGTATGATTGACTCAATCGCAGCGGGATCCACAACCGCACCCGCTCCTGGTGCTGGGGCAGGAGCTATGGCCTGGGTTTGGGCTGGTGCTGGGGGAGTTTTTCCCTTTAAATCCTTCCAGGGATTTTTACAGTCCCGGCGCCAGTGACCTTCCTTCCCACACCCGTAACAACTGCTCTTGGCTTGGGGAGGGCGATTCCCCTCCTGATGCCATTCCTTTTTAGCAGGAGCTGCAGGCCTCGCCTCATGCACCTTTCCCTTTGAGGAAGGCACATCCCTACTCTTGTTGTTCCTGTAACCTATCGTGAGCTGATCGAGTACTACTTCCTCCGTGGAGCGGGGGTTAGTGGGGTCAAACCATGTTTTGTCCTGCTCCCTCACCTGTGGCAAGCAATTGGCGACCAGGCACCGGAGCCAATGAGCCTTTTGGTCATTATTCAGCCCGGCCCAGCCCGGCCCGGTCCGGCCCGCCCGGACAGCTACGCTGATACACTGGCCACAACCTTCCGGCGAAAACCCATGGGGGTTCTCCCTCTAGCTGTACCGTCCTTTCCAATCGGAGGAACGGAGTTCCGTCACCCTCCCCTATAATCTCCAGGATCTCGTCCCGTAACTCCTCATACGCCTTGTGCCCTCTCTTGCTCTCGTCAGGGAGACACTGGAGGAGCGAGCTGTCCAGGGAGAACAGCAGCATTTTGGACTGTTCAACCCCGTCGCAGTCATTAACTGCTGCGGTCTGCTCCACGTCCCTAAAATGGACGGAGGGATCTCCTGACTCGGAGAGTTTTGGGATGTGACTGATCATTTCCCTTAGCTGTCGTGCGCTATGGGGCATTATGATCTGATTCACGAGGGGTCCGTCCTCACCATCCTGGTCCGGACCGAGCCTCCGGTGTCGTGTGGGACACATCGGTGCCGGTCCCGACTCTACTACCTGGTGTTGCTCTACCTCAAGAACCTCTGTGTCTGACTTCTCTGTTTCCTTCCCCGGAGTCCAAGACTCAGTATAGGCGGGGGGTGCCGAGGGCTCGGGGGTTGGTACCCCAACTGCCTCTTGCGGAATCGGTCTTTTGGATTCCTTGGCTAACAGTAGCTGGCTCGCTGGTGGGTTTATGAGACACACCAAGCCGTTTGCCTTTGCTAGGGTCATTCTCAGGTCCTCTAGCTCCCTGTGGCAAGCGCTATGGTTGGTGTTCTCAGACCTATACTCCATGGCCATCTTATATGCTGCCCTAGCCCCCAAAATACTTTCCTCCTGTGTCGCTACCTGCTTAGCTAGGCGGAAACACCTATCTCTCATTCTATCTTCACTGGCCTTGGCCTCAATGACCTGACACTCCAAGTAATCTATCCTGGTCTCATGGCGGTGAGTTACGGATTGGCGTTCCTGATTCAGCGCGTTAAGCGATTGAATCAGTTTCTGACCTCCCGCAACCTTTTCCTCTACTTCTGTTAGTAGCCCTTTGATCTGGGCCGTCTGTGCTACAACAACCTGGTCCAAAAGCTGGACTTGCTTCTTGTAGCACATCAGCCAGACCGCCTTTTCTACCGATTTCTTATGCTCTTTGCTTTCTGTCCACTTGATGGCTGCGTCTAGCGGGTGGCTGTCTCTTAATAGGTCAGATATCCACTGTTTTGTAAGGTTTACCTTCCCAAAAACATAATCTGCTATTCTCTCATCCATCACATTTTGTTTATTCAGACCTTGATCTAACACACTACATTCCTGCTGCCAAGGTCCTGCCGTGGTCGCCATCTCTGTAGGGGGTTTCTCTTGCTCGTTCTGGTCTCCTACCAGGCTTCGTGCAATAATTACCCTTGGGTGGTTCAACCCACTCTTCCCTACAGTTCTAGACCTTGGACTTAGGTGCAGGGAACTGTAGTGCAGAGAAAAACTCAATAGACCAGGTTGAATAGCACGAAATGGATGCTTTTATTATTAAACAGTTTGCAGCATTATAGAATACATGTCATAAGCACAGATTAAAGTAACTACAAGCATGCACATATCTATAAACTTAACTCTATGGAAATGGGAAACACACGGCACATCGTAAAAGGGGAAACACATTACGATTACCCTTAACCCCCTCCCCTAGACCTAAACTAAGTTTTGACTTGAGGAACTCGGGATCATGCTCACCACTTTCAGATTCGCGAAAAGGGGGCTCGCAGCCTTTTGGCACAGCTTTCCGTCGTCACGTGGATTTGGAAACTTCTGGCACAGTTTGTTTTTCCTCTTGGTTCTCCCACGATCAGGCAGTCGATACGTGAGCGCTCGCCACGGATGAATCCGTTACCGACATGACTTTAAGAACTGGATGCACATGGGTGAATCCATTACCGATGTGATGTTGAGACACTGGAGTGCTGGGCCCTGAGTGTCTTCTTCTCCGGCCTGGGTCGTCGATCTCCCGATGGTCTTCCTCGGGGCGGGACGCTGGTCCCAAAAAGCTTTCTTTATGCAGTCATAATGTCCTTCTGAGGGTGTCGTCTTCTTTGGCCTGTGTTGTCGATGATCTCCCGACAAAAGTACCCGGGCCACCCTCGTCGTCTTCCCGTCGTGGCTGAGCCTTGCCTGGCCGAACACCGCCCACGTTCCGAAACCGAAGTGCTGTCTTAACCGAAGAGTCGTAGAAGTTCCGAAGCTACAAATTGTCCTGAAGAAGTGTACTACAAGTGAAGCGAAACTACGAAGCATACCGAAGTGAATCGTGAAGTGAAGCGTACTGATGGACCTTTTCAATCCACAGTTATACCCTTTTGGAACATTCTTATCTCCCGCCAGATCATAGTCCTGTCTTTGTAATATTTTTGGCGGGCAGAAATCTCTGCAGGGGCGCTTTGTCTTTGTAACGGGAGTTGGTGATGGCTGAACTGGCCTTCCTGGGCCGATAATATCTTTGCTTTGTCACCGTAACTCGGTTCGTATATTGATCGGTCTGGAGATTGCCCTTGATGGCTGTTAAACGGTTTTCCTTTGTACAGTAAATGGGTTTAAGTGTTCATTCAATTGTCCGCCCATTTCTTGATGGGCCTCATCCTGTTACCCAAAACTGTCCTGTACTTAGAATCTAATTAGTATGTATGCTCAGTTCCATGAGTTTCGGTTTCCCGATACTGGCTTTCGCGGGCTTACTGTCCTCAATCCACAAGCCTGTCTGGCTTGCAGTAACAGAAATCAAATGGTCCCAGAAACTGATCACGAGGTCCGGCGGCCATTTTGCATGCCCTTTTATCAAAGGTTTTTCTGTACAAGCTTCTTTTGGTCAATAAACAACTGTCTTATTAACCCTATTTTCTTGCGTGATTAATTACTGAAAATTTTGAATCTTACAATACACCTAAGCTATCTATTTTCTGTCCATTATGGTCCTTCAGTAGTACTGACTTTTTCTGTATTTTGGGCTTTTCTTTCATATTGTTAATGTCACTCATACTGATTAAGTTTGCTTTTGCCCCAGTGTCTAGTTTCAAGGTAATTAATGCTCCATTTACCTGCAGTGGGATCACCCATTTGTCCTCTTTTACTGCATTAACTTTATATTCAGCATTGTCCATTTCTGAGGGCTGCACATTTTCTGTATCCTTTTTGATATTGTCACATGACACCATTCCTACAAAAAATGTCTCACTTAAATCAGTGTCCTCAATTACATTAACTCGTTGCCCTATCTTAGTTTGTACTTTTGAAAAGCATTGTTTGGCAAAGTGATTCTTTCCATTACACTTTGTGCACATTTTTCCAAACGCTGGGCATTGTCTTAACTGGTGTTTGTAACCACAGCGTTTACAATTAAAAATTTCATCCTCTGACTGCTTTTCATTTCTGTTCTGCCCACGTTTCTTCCCCTTGTAGGACACAGCACCGACAGCAGCATTATCACTCATTACAATCGCATCATTATTGATTTCACTGAAAGTCTTCACGTGCTTTCGAGCTAGCTCGCTGGCTTGGCATATTTTCACCGCATTTTTCAAATTTAGTTCGGTTTCTCTCAACAGGCGTTCCCTGACTTTTTTTATCATGAATACCAAACACAATCTGGTCACAAATCATGGATGCTTTGAGCTCAGAGAAATTACATGTCTGTGCTTTCAATTTCAGGTCAGTTATAAAGCTATCAAAAGTCTCATTTTGCTGCTGTGTCTGAGAACAGAAGATGTATCTTTCATAGGTCGCATTTTTTTGGGGAGAGCAATGTGCATCAATTTTTTTTAGCGCATCTTCTAATTTTTCTCTGTTCTCCTCTGGATTAAATACAAATGTATTAAATACCTCTATCACCTGTAGGCCTGCAGCTGTAAGCAGCAACGCTATCTTCCTTGCGTCTGGCTTCGTACCGAATCTGATGGCTGCAATGTAGAGTTTGAATTGTTGTTTAAGAGCCTGCCAATTGTAGTCGATATTTCCTGTGAGTTTCAAACGCTCTGGTGGCTTCAAATTCTCCATATCGCTTTTCACAATTTTCAGCAGATCTTCACCATCCTGGTACCATCTTATGTTCATTAATAAATAGACATTCTTATTATGAACACAGCTAGCTTTTGCTAGACATTTTATTGAGCACATGTGGACTAGGTACAGTATCTGTAGAGGCATCCATCTTGACTGCTGCCTTGTGGGTAGCCTAGTGCCTCATGGGTAATGTAGTCTAAATATACATACAGCTGGGTAGTGTAGTCTTATATACATACAGCTATATACAGCTCTATGGCTCCACCTAGTGTCCACTATAGAATGACATGTTATTGATCATTACAATCCACATTCATACTTTTGACAGATCTGTGCATAGAGACTTGTCAAAAGTGTGCTGGGGGATTCCCTTCTTTGATTGGTTCCCCGTGGCCCACGTGACCCCAAGGACGCTTGTGAACTGCCTGTGCCCCGGGATACCTGGGCCTCTGTGCGCGCACCAGGAGAGGCCCAGGATCGGATGCCTTGGGAGCTACGGAGCCAGCAGGTAAGTTCATAGATTTTTCCTGATCGGAGGCATCCGTCCGCAGGAAGCCTCCGATCGGAAAACCCGGCCCAATTAATTACATGTGAACCAGACAGTAAATGCTATGGATTATACTAAAAAGGTAAATGCTATTTGTGAGATTCTTGAGTATAGCGTAGTCAGGCTCTTCCTTTCTCCCTATTTTTGTATTAATAACTCTATTTAAATCCCTAATTTTTTTTTTTAAAACCCTCAAACATTGCTATGAGGGATCTTTTGACTATAATAAATCTTCAAAGGAAACGTTACTGAAGATTCTAGATGTAAGGGAAATCAAAATGATAAAACTTTGAGCTGAAAATGAAGGCTTGGAAGTAGATGTTATTAATTCAAAAGTCCTTTAATTGAAATATGTCATAATGATCATATGTTATATATAATTAATGAGTTTAAAGAAATATTAAGTTACAACATTCTTTTATCTTACAACTGAAAATGTAATCCTGGTTTCATGACATTTTGTTGAATTAAAAACCTGGTTAGGAGGCATGCAAAAATTATAAATGATGTTAAAAAATGTTTTAAACCTAAAACAAAACAAAATCTCTTAAAAATATTAGTGAGCTTTCCAAATACAAGTTACTCTGTGGCATTCTAGCCACGATTTTAACTCAGGGTTGATTGGGGCGGGCGAAGTGCGAGGCATGCAGGAGCTCCCATGGACTCCATGGTATGAGGCTCAGGCCAGTTTAACTCCTGGGCCTCATTTGAATAGTTCAGATCAGTCTCCCACTCGAAATCGGTGGGAGTGACGTACTGGCAGGCAGGTGGGAGCAGGAATTATGCTCGGAACCTGACGCCACCAGGGATCCAAGGGACCCAAGGGAACTGTCCCTGGCAAGGTAAGTCAGGCAGGATGGGGGTCCATGGGAATCCCAGGGCAAAGGAGGCTCAAGGTTTCCTTGTTGGGCCAGTTGGTGCAGTTCCGCTCCTCCTGGGCCACAAGGAATCTACCAAAAATTTTACAATCCACTACTTACCTAGGCCTCTTCTGGTCCATGCTGCTTGCTTTACTGCCAGCATTTGCACATTACACAGTTAAAGTTATATTGGGGTCCGAATTGCATCATTGGACCGTGACAGTTCAATATTTATGAGGCCCACACTTGCCAGTGGCGGGCAGCCTCCACGCTTCCGATAACCTGGGAGTTAAAATGGTCAGTGCGTTCCCCCAGTATATCACTCCCTCAGGCCCTCAAGGGGAGCAGACTTAAGCACATCTGGTGCACATGTAAATGGTTCCCTCTCCTCATGTACTGTTTCCTGCCTTCAAACCCGCCAACATTATTCCACTCCTCAAAAAACACTGTCCTTGCAAACTACCACCTCATCTCAAACCTCACTTTACTCTCCAACGTCCTTGAATGTGTTGTCACCTCTGAAATCCATGCCCATCTTTCCTGCAACTCCCTGTTTGAATCTCTCCAATCAAGTGAACATCACTGCCACAGGATTGAAACCATCCTAACAAAAGCCACAAATGATATTCTCCATGGGGCACTTTCCTTCCTCCTCCTTCTCAACCTTTCTGCAGCCTTTGACATGCTTGCCCACAACATTCCCCTTCAATGCCTCTCCTCCCTTGTCCAGATCATTGGGACTGTCCTCACGCGGTTGCAATCATACCTTTCTGATCATAGATAGCGTATCTCAAGCCATGGGTTGTCTTTCTGCCCTGAGCCATAACCTCAAGAATTCCCGAAAGATCTAACCTTCGACCCACCCTATGGCTCATCTACATGCTGTTCCTTGCCCATAGACATGGGGTAAGATTCCACATGCATGCTAATGACACCCAGTTCTAACTCCACTATTTCTATTGAAACCTTCACTGTCTGCTTGTCTAACATCTAGTCTTGTATGAGTTGCATTTTCCTCCAGCTACACATTGGAAAGGCTGAATCCATCATCTTTGGCCCACGCCACATACTGCATACTATTGCCACCAATTCCATCTCATCTCCTCAGCCACTGCATCAGGCTGAACCAGACAGTTTATAACCTCGGTGTCCTATTCTAACACCATAATCTGCACTAGCACAAGACCATCTATCTACTTCCATTGCACTTCTGGCGAAGTAACACTGGTGGAGTGGGAGAAGCTCCGAGGAATTTCCTGGACATGGTAATTAATAGCAAATAAGCCATACCTTTACTGGAAGTGTGACGGAAAGTATTACCTGTGTAACCAGGGGTTTTGCAGCACATTCAGTGAAGGTACGGCAATGGAGTGGGAGCAGCTCCGAGGAAATTCCATGCCCATGACAGTTTTGCTTACTGTGCCACGGAAAGATACACAAGCATTGGAAAGGGTACAGAGAAAGGCAACAAGATTGATCCCAGATGCAAAGGGGATAATTATGAGGAAAGAGCTTAAGCTTTACACTTTGGAAAAAAGATAATCATTAAGGAATTTAGCAGAATATATAAAATATTAAATGATGTAGATAAGGTTAAGTAATATTATTGCTTCAAGTTACACCATGAAAGTAGGACCAGAGGATATCAATGGGAAAATAGCAAAATGTAAATTTAAGTGGCGATTTTAGCCTCTTCCGCCTGGTGGAAACTGTCTGGAATTATAACCTGCTCATCTGAGCAAGCAGCAGGAACACCTGTCTGAAAGTGGCAGGGTCCTTCTTTAAATATAAAGATTAGGCTCCGATTACATCATCGGGACTCAACTGATCTTTTAACTGGTGGCCTGATAGGGGAAGTAATTGTGGCTTTCCTGCCGAATGAAGATAGCGGGAAGAGGAGTTGGGCCAGAAGAGGTCCAAAGAGGAATATTTTTTTAACTTTCCTTGTGAGGCCAGGAGGAAGAGAAATACTCCACCAGACTTACTTGAGTGCCGGGGAGAGCCTGGGGCAGAACCTGGTCTTTCTGAGCTTTGGCCCATGTCTCTGTATCAATGCTGCACATCTAACTGACTTATAACAGCGGTTCGCTGCTATCCCCTGTAAGAATTCGCAATAATTTACAGTTCGGAAGATTAATTTTTTTGATTAAAGAATCCCTGGGCGATGTACCTTTAAGTTTCCAGGGATAGAAATGGCCGTCAGACCGCATCGCCGAAGACAAAAGGACTTGGCAGCAGCTGGTGTGTGTGTGTCTGTGAAAAAGGGGTGATCAAAGATGGCTGCCTGACCTCATGTCAGGACACAGAGGCAATTGACATGTAAAAGGAGGATCAAAGATGGCTGACTAAACTGCCAATCAAAGGCAGTTCAGGGAGTTCCCTCCCTGCAGAGACAATCGATGTTTGTTTACAGGAACTGCTACTTTGTGTACACAAGGGATTATCCACTTCAGACTGCAGTTTCGGGTGACCACAGAACAATGGCCTTCTGTTTACACTCCTCCCAAGCTGTTTACATAGTAATACAGCTCCATTCAAAACCCATCAGTGTAAGGGGTTTTAGATCGCAGAGGTTTCTCTCTCTAGAGGCCTCTCTCTCTTGCACAGTAAAACCTTGAGTGGCTCGACCCACTCGCCCCTTAGGTTCTAGACATTGGCCTTTGAGGCAGGAACTACAATGTAGAGAAAACTCTATAGACCAGGTTTAATGAAAAACGAAATGAAACTTTATTGCATAAAGGAACAAATCAAACTGCAAATCAATAAGGTACATGGGAGGGAAAAACAAATCATAATACATTACTAACTGAGATAGATACAGGCATATTATACTTTACAAAGGTCATCATGAAATGGGGAAACACACGGAACATCGAGGGATAGCAACTCATTGTTAAAATTACCCATTAAATGCCCACCCCCTAAGCCTATCTAGATCAGATTGTGAGGGGCCAGAAACATGCTCACCCATCCAGTTGGAAAGTATAGAGTTTTGAAACAGGTCTGCGTTTTGATCTTTTCAGGCGTCCTGTCTCCACGCGGTCAGCGGAACGCAGCGGGCTGCGACACACCTTCTCCTCCCTCGAGGTGAAGATCACAGACAGGCTGGATGTCAGCAGGCCTGGAAGTCGATGCGGGAAGAGAACAGCCCCTGGGAGATGTTCGGGTCGCATTGGGCGAGCTCATTATCCTCGACCTCGCCCAACCCAGACCCCAGGCCGCCCGACCCGGCGAGGGGTAACGGCACCGATAGAACGTCAATTTCTGCCGTGGGTTGTTCCGCGACCCCCCCCACGGGCAGGGTCCCATCCCCATTACCCAGGAGGTACGCGCTGGACAGACACATCTGCCTCAGCCTCCAGAGGGACAGGCGACCCCTGCCAATCGCTGGTGATGACGACAGCGGGGGGGGGCGCAGTACCCGCGGCGGGCGACGACTCCTCCTGCTCGGAGGGACCTTCCTCCTCCCGGTCCTCCTCCTCTTCCAGGGGGTCGCGCCTTCTTTTTAGCACGGAGGGAGCGAGGGAGGCCTCCATGTCTGCAGAGGCCTCCTCCTCAGCTCCCTCCAGTGGAGCAGGTTTGTCGGGTTCCTCGGGCCCGAGCCCGGCCGCAGGTATCGGCGTTACCGCTGCGGCGATTGCGGCCACAGGCTCAGGCACGGGGCCCCTCCCACTCGCCTCTACCCCGATTAACTCCGCGAGGAGCACTGGTGTAAGGGGCTCAAGGGGCAAGGACTGGCCATCCACGGTGGGACCAGCCCTAAGGTGTTTATTTTTTCGCCGCGCCTTCTTTACGGCCGAACACGCTCCCTCCCCCCCGCCGGAGGCCTTGGTGGCATCGGCCCCCGACGTCGACCGTGCATCATACGTTCCCGATGCACGGGCAGATCCGGGGGGAGGAGCGGCGGCGGCACCAGCCTCGGCCGCACGAGATGATCCGGCAGCCTTGGAGGCGGGGCAGTTTTTCCGGATGTGCCCCACCTCCCTGCAGGCGTGGCACCGCACACCGTCCGACGTCCAGAGGACGCGATAGGCGGTCCCCTCGTGGTGGACGACGAATGCCCCGTCAGTGTCCTCCTCCCGCGCTAGCTGGATAAACAGCTGGCGCCGGAAGGAGAAGTCGTGGCGAAGGCTAGCGGTATGGGTGTGATCCCCGACCTCACCTCCCCAAGTTGACGTAGGTGGGGAAGGAGGAGCTCACCAGGAACATAGGGCGGGACGTTGGAAATGGCGATCCTCTGTGCGGTGGCTTCGAGAGGATCCACAAGCAGGAAGGTCCCGCCCACGGTGAGCCCCTTGGCGACGGCCAGGGACACCGCCCGCTCCGACCCCTGGAAGAACACAGCGTTCCCATACATTTTTGAGGCTGCTACAATGGCTGAGGGGCCGACAACCCCAGCCATGGCTTTAACGCAGGCCTCAATAGTCATAGTGGGGTGAGTGTAGCTCTTCACCCCAAGCTTTTTTGTCATCAGTCTGAATGGTGACGGGGCAGCAGAAGCAGTGGGAGCAGCTGTGGCTGTGGCTGCCACTCCCGCATACGTCTAGGCTGGCCCCGTCACCGGCGAAGATGCAGTCGCCATTCTGGGGTGGTATTATAAAGGGCTACACTCACCCCAAGTCACAGGCCTGAAGGTGGAAATGGCCTCAGGTATTTTTTTTTGTCCTCTATTGAGCAGATGGAGCTGTTTAAAATGAAGGCACACCTCTCCCCTTATTGACTGAGATTTGAAGAGGGGCCTTCTCCCCTCTGCTCAATAGGCAATTAATTAATAAAGTAAATTGAGGTGCCTTAGAGAAAGAGGCAGAGAGAGAGACAAAGAGAGAGAGAGAGGGGGGGGTGGGAAGGAGGGAGGCCGCAAAGGCAGGGTCGCCACTCAGGATGGCGGGCGGGTGGGTGTTGGCAGGGGTGCACTCTCCTGATGGAAATTTAAAGTCTCTGATAGTGGTGGTCTTCTGGCAGGGGGAGAAGATGTCTTCACCTGGGAAAGCTGGAGATGCCCAGGCTCAGTCCTGCACCAGGTCTTAACGATGTAATTAATGGAATTAACCACTTCACCTAGGCAGCTCCAGCTGGCCCACGTCAGGCAATAGAAGGGATGCTTATTTGTGGTGCATGTGGCCTAGTTTTGGCAAGAGCCACACACACACACACAGCCACCCCTTGATGTTCCGGCCTTGTTTCTTTTTTTCTCCCCCCACCTAAAATACAAAGTCTTTGGGAGAGTGCCCCAAATAACACCCACCTGTAGATATTTTGAAGATGATATTCCTCCCTCCTTCCGAACAGTTGGTGTTGGTTGATAGTGGTTTCTCTCCCCTCTCTCCTTCTCCTGAAGTGGAGGCCAATTTGGGGAGGCAGTAATGGGAAAGGCCTCTCTCCTGGTTGGTGTTGTTGCTGGCCTCCCTTCTCCTTCTCCTTCTCTGTCCTCTCCCTCCAGGCACCTCAGTTGCTATGATGATGGTGGAGGTGGAGGTGGTGGTGGTTGTCCATCGTTCTCCTCCTCTGCCTGGTCAGGGGACCACCACTTTAGTCCACTCTCCTAGTCTGGCTGCTCCCTCTGCTTGTGCTTGCAGCTGCACAGCCAGCAATGCTGTGAATGAGGTACTGAACAGAGGGTAACTTAAGACTGACATACAGAAGCCTGCTATGGCTTTATATACAGGGGTGGTCACTGCCGGTACTGCAGTATAGAATCAGTTCTTCTCTTAAAGTTACATACACAACAATTCCTCCCCTTTTAGATAAACAGTGTATAACATTCATTTAACAACTAAATAATAACTAATTCCAATTACAATTTTCTCTGTACCATATACATCAACTGAAATGATCATTTATAAGTTCAGTCTTTGAGGAGGCTTCCTGATCCTGACTGGATAGTGCCTTTATCGAGTATCCTGTTCTTGCAGCGGAGTTGATTCTGGCTCATTGTCATTGGTTGATTCGTCAGCTTCCAATACCACTGCTTCTGAGGTAGACGCAATCTGTACTTCGGGTTGATTACCAGGTGCACCTGCTCGTGGTATGGGTTTGGCTTGTTCCTGTGACTCTAGAATCTGGTCAGCATGGTGTCTCACGATGCTCTCTCCAACGTCCACTGTGTACATTAGTGGTCCCTGCTGTGTGCATATCGTTCCTGGGTGCCATTTTTCTGTTCGGTAGTCGCGGGCCAAGACTGGTTGCCCTATCTTGAAGCTCCTGGTTGGCTTCTCATTTATGTGCTGGAATTGCTTATCCTCAACATCTCATCTTATGATTGGTTTGACCAAATCCAGGCGACACCTTAACCTTCGGTTGAAGAACATTACGGCTGGAGCTTGGTTGGTGACTGCATGTGTCGCATTCCGGTAAGCTAACAAGAAATTATCCACCTTGTGTTGTAGTGGTATGTCGTCATTATACATTGCCTTTATGGCCTTTTTAAAGGTCTGAACAAACCTCACAGCCAATCCATTTGTGGCTGGATGATATGGGGCAGATGTGTTATGTTTCACCCCATTATTCCTCAGAAACCTCCGGAAATCCTCGGACACAAACTGTGGTCCATTGTCGGAGCAAATCTGTTCTGGCAAGCCATTCCTGGCGAAGATGGTCCGTAGGACTGCAATAGTTTTCTCCGTGGTGGTGGAGGACATTTTGATGACCTCTGGCCATTTCGAATGGGCGTCCACAGCGATTAGGAACATTGAGTCCATAAATGGACCAGCAAAATCAATGTGTACCTGTTGCCATGGAGATGAGGGCCACTCCCATGGATGTAGCGGGGCCTGTGGTGGAGCGTTTTGGACCTCCTGGCATCCTGTGCATCTCTCGGTCATATCCTCGATTTCTTGATCGATTCCTGGCCACCACACAAACGCCCTGGCTAGGCTCTTCATTTTTACCCCTCCCAGATGACCCTCATGAAGCTCATTGAGCACTCTATCTCTCAACTTGGGTGGAATTACCACTCAGGATCCACACATCAAGGTCCCCCGGCACACTGACAGCTGTTCTCTCCTTGGCGAGAATGCTGGCAACAGTGAGTCGCCATGTGCTGGCCATCCCTTCACCATCAAATCATAGACCCGAGAGAGTGTCGGGTCATTTCGGGTTTCCTTCTCTATACTTGAGTTTGTAACAGGTAGACATTCGACTATGGTCGCATGGAATATCTCAACAGGGTCCACTGCAGGTGCTTCCTCTACCATAGGCAACGGTAGGCGCGACAGCCCATCAGCGTTTCCATGCTGTTTCGTACCCTTGTACTCTATGTCGTACTGATGTGCCCCTAGAAAACGTGACCATCTTTGCAGCCGTTGCGCCATCATCACCAGAACGCCCTTCTTTGGGTTAAAAATGGAGACCAGGGGCTGATGATCAGTCAGTAGGGTGAATTTCTGCCCGTGCAGATAGTGATTGAACTTCTTCACCCCGCACACCAGGCTGAGGGTCTCCCTGTCAATCTGGGTGTAGTTACGCTCAGCTGAGGTTAACGAGCGCGATGCAAAGGCTATTGGCCTCTCTGAACCGTCAAGGAATTTGTGTGACAGCACCGCTCCGATGCCATAGGGAGACGCATCACATGCTAACCGCATTGGTAGTGTTGGATTGTAGTGGACCAATACTTCTTTTGAAGTGATTAGGCATTTACATTTCTGAAAGGCGCGCTTACACTCATCACTCCATTTCCATGTTACTCCAGTTTGCAGTAGGGCGTTCAGTGGGTGCAGAATTGTAGATAAATTGGGCAAGAATTTATGGTAGTAGTTCACCAACCCGAGGAACGACCTCAGTTGCGACACATTTTCCGGTGCTGGAGCCTTGACTACAACCTCAATCTTGTCCGGCGACTTATGCAACCCTTCCTCATCAATCATGTGGCCACAATACGAGATTTGTCTCCTGAAGAACTCGCATTTGGGACGGTTGGCTCATAGCCCATATTCCTGCAATCTCGTGAGCACCTGTTCCAGGTTGGCAAGGTGTTCATTGTCATTTTCGCCCGTAACCAGGATGTTGTCCAAATAACACTGGGTCCCCAGTGTCCCTTGCAGGAATTGTTCCATCACCCTCTGCCAAATAGCCGGGGCTGATGCTACCCCGAATACCAGTCGATTGTACTGGTAAAGGCCTTTGTGAGTGTTTATCGTGAAGTATTTCCTAGATGCTTCTTTCACCTCCATTTGTAGATACGCTTGGGCCAGATCAATCTTTGTAAAGCGTTTCACTCCAGATAGTGAGGCGAAAATATCTTCTATCCGTGTAAGTGGATATTGTACTGTGTGCAGGACTGTGTTCACAGTTACCTTGAAGTCCCCACAGATGCGAACCTTCTTCGGTTCCCCAGGCTCAATGATTTCTTCATTACAGGAACGATGGGTGTGGCCTGCTCGCTCCAGTCCACCTTGGACAGCACACCCGAATGCTCCAGACTCTCCAGCTCTGCTTCAACGGCTGGGCGGATCGCATAAAGTATCGGTCTGGCCTTAAAAAATTTTGGGGTTGCGTTATCTTCGATTTTTATCATTGCCGTTACTCCTTTTAGAGTCCCAAGTCCTTGTTGGAACACCTCTTTCGCGTCAGTTAGAATATTTGACAGTCGTCCAGGTGTGATGTCATCATCCTTTTTATCAGTCACACTTAGCGCCTGAATGGAATGCCAATCCAATTGTATTTTTCGGATCCATTCACGTCCCAATAATGGTGGTCCTCCATCTGGCAGTATATATAGATACAGTTTCTGTGTTTCCTTGCTGTTGTATTCAACTGGCACCCTTATTTTTCCTCTGGGGTAGACTTTTTGCCCTGTGTATGTCTTCAATACAATGGACGTGTCCTTCAAGGGTATGTGTGAGAATAGCCGCTCATAGTCTCGTCGATTCATGACAGTTAGGGCTGATCCTGTGTCCAATTCCATCTTTACTGGGGACCCTGCTATCATGAGGGTGACCCAAATGGTTCGGTGATCCTCCTTTGCGATCATGTTGTGTAACTTTAGACAACTTAGTCTCCTGCTCCCGGAGTCCTTATCACTCTCCTGATCTTCCGAACTATTGTCTGTCAATTTCTTGACTTTCTTGTACTTTTCCTTAGTAGTTGTTGTAGTGTTGGTTTTCTTTCCCGACCCGCAGACTCTTGCTATGTGCCCCATTTTCCACATTGCCTGCATACTTTGTCCTTAAACCAGCAGTCCTTCTGATCATGGGTTGTTCTGCTGCAGCGATAGCACTTTTCTGCTCCATACGCCATTTCGTTAGCGCTGTATTCCTGTGGTTTCTGTTGTATTTCTGCAGCTCCCCGTGCTGCTGCTTCATAGGATACTGCCACGCTGAAAGCCTGTTCTAGCGTCAGGTCCTTTTCCGAAAGTAGTCGTTTCTGGGTTCCTTCACTCTGGAGCCCGCAGACAAACTTATCCCGTAAGGTGTCTGCCAGTCCTGCTCTGAACTGGCAGTGCTTCGATAACTTGCGTAGTTCCGTAAGATAGTCAGCATTGCTCTCATCTTTGTGCTGGTTTCTTTTATGGAACTTGAATCTTTCTGCTATCAGCAGTGGTGTAGGGTTTAGGTGTTCCTGTAAGATATTAACAATCTCCTCAAAACTTTTCTCCATTGGTTTAGCTGGGGTAATTAAATTCCGCAATAGGCCGTACGTTCTGGTGCCCATCAAATTTAATAATACCGACGACGCCTTCTTTCCATCGGCCACCTCATTTGCCTTGCAGTACACTTCAATTCTTTCCACATACATGGTCTAGTCTTCTACCTCGTTGTCGAAAGCAGTGATACTGCAACTTTTCGGCATCTTGGGTGATTTAAAATTGTGCCTCCCGCGCTTTTTCTTCTTCACCAATGGATTAAAATGGTGCCTCCCGCGCTTTTCCTTCTTCCCCAATGGAATAAAATGGCGCCTCCCGTGCTTTTCCTTCTTCCCCTTGCTGCCACGCTGCTCCTAGCGTTCTGCAGGGTAATGGCGGTGACCCGCGGCTTTGGCGCATCTCACTTTTCCTTCCCCTTGTTTTATTTTCGCTACGCTGCCCGGTTCTTGAGCACCGACCACGCCCTGTGCGCTCCACCCTCTCTCTCTCTCTTTTCCTCCCGACGACGCTGCACGGCCCCTTTGCAGAGCCGCTCGATCGAGCTCGAGCCCGCCGCAGTCCGGAAGGGTCAGCGCACTACCTGCTACCAGCATGATTTGCTGGAACACCTTGACTGGGGAGCCAAGCCTAGCTCTCCACAGCCTCTCCTGCAACTCTCCGAATGCCGATGGATCCTTGGGCGGTTGCCCGCGGTCGACGCCTATTGTTCTGACTTCGACCTCCAAAAGCTTCTTCTCAGGGAAAGATCCCCGTGAGGTGATGCAGTACTGCAGGTGAGTTCAAACCTGTTCGTCGCCAATGTAGTGTCCGAGTATAAATAATACACGGACTGCAGGAGAACAGTAATAACAGGTATTTACTGAACAGAGGGTAACTTAAGACTGACGTACAGAAGCCTGCTATGGCTTTATATACAGGGGTGGTCACTGCCGGTACTGCAGTATAGAATCAGTTCTTCTCTTAAAGGTACATACACAACAACTGCTACGTCTCAAAAACCTGCATCAATTGCTACGTAATGATACCACCCAGGAGATTTTAACTCCCTCTGCCCAGCAGAAATGGCTCAGTAATGGAGTTAAAATAGAGGCGGTACACTTCCTGCCCATTCCTGCTCTGTTGCAATTTTCCTGGTGCATTCTGTTGGGTGGCCGATGTGGTCGCCTGAAACAGGTGGGATCCTCATTAATCTGTGCAAATCAGGATCTTATGATGTACATAGGACCCCAATGCCAGTTTAGGCTGCCTACTGGATGGAGGATCCATCGTGGATGCTCCACTCAGTAAAACCTGTAGTACAGCAAAAGAGGCACAAAATGTAAATGCTAAAATTATTTTTGTGGGGCCCGGAAGAGTAGGAGTGCTCAATCAACTTTTTGTGACAATCACCTTCAATTTGGCATTTGTGCCATTACGTTTTTAATGGTTAATCACTGCGCTACATTTAACTTTCCATTAACTGAATAGCCTTAATGTTGGGCAGTTATTGTATAAAACTGGTTATACCAGATGAATCAAAGAATAGCCCTGCAAAAGGTGAAAGGCTAATATTTGCCAAGCAGCGCTTTCAAATTCCATACCTGAAGGCTTGAACTATGTCATTACTCAATTGTAACTTTAAAGATTAAGGTGGCTTTTGAATCAATTTTTTGATTGGCAATAGCACCCAGGGTGTAATGAAAAAATGGAATACTGTGATTGAGAAGTTTGAGCACGAGAAGTTCTAAATATTCCTGCAAAATGTACAGAATTTAGGATATAAGAAAAGATAATCATTTAATAATTATTAAATGCAAATCTAAATTTGTAGGAACTTCATGCAACATCCTCAAGTCTAATCCTTGGAATATGAAAATGCTATGGATGTACTTTGAGGTTGCCCCACCTCAGGCAAGAGTGACTTTGAATTAATGGCCCCATTGGGAGCGGAGGTGGTGGTGGGGGTCTGATATCATGTGGGAAATCCGGAAGTAAGTTCAGCGCACCTGTCTGTGGATTTTTAATGCAACCAACTCATTATCATTTGATTTCCGGGTTTGCTGTCCAATCTGCGGCAGTGGGCATGACGCAAAGGCAATTCTAGTATTTAAAGGGCCAATTCAAAGATGGAATTTGGAGGAGCTTGGAGTTGGAAGCAACAAAGAAAGCAGGATTAGTATGGAATCAGGATGCTTAAAAGCTGCGTCCCACTTTAAAAAGGCCTCCCTTGATGTGCTGCTGGGGGCAGTGAGGAGTCAATCTTTATTTTGCTTTCTGTACTTGATTTTAATTTAATTTATAATTCCTGGTTGATAATTATTGGCTTGGACTTTGTGGCCTGGATTTTAGCTCAGAGGCGGGTAGGAACTTAGACTGCCGCAGGATGAAAACTTCATGGCAGCTGCCTGGGAATCTTGTGCACTCCTGCAGTAATAAACCATTTTGTGGTTGCACACCAGCTGTACATTGATGGAGTAGAAACCCTTCTGGTTCAAGAATACTTCTGGTTGATCTGAGGGTGCGCGAATTGCCATGTGTGTACAGTCGATAATTACCTGCACCTATGGGAAGCCAACCAGAGCTGCAAACCCGAGCGCCCGCTCATTCTGACTGGCATCATCGCAGGCGAAGTTGGCATAATTGCTGGCTCCGGCAAACAAGCCATCAGTCGCCTGTCTTATGCATTTGTGGGCCGCCGACTAAGACGTCCTGGATATGTCTCTGGCAGAGTGCTGGATGAATCTGGAGGCAAAAAAGTTGAGGGCGGTGGTGACATTGATAACCACTGGTAACGCATGGCCACCTGGCCCAGCAGGGAGCTGGTCTCCTTCTAGGAGGCTGCAGATGTCTGCCACCACCTGGTGCGACGACCTGAGTCTCCTGAGACACTGCTGTTCGGAAATGTCAAGGTAACTCAGCCTGTGCTTGTAGACCCTGTTTCGTGGGTAGTACCTCCAGTGAGCTGCACCCCTCTGCTGCTCCACTCTCTGCAGCTCCCCTCTCTGCTGCTCCCTTCTCTGCTGCGGATCTCTTTGCTGTCCAGCTACAAGTCTCTGAACAGCAGCTGCTGCTGGTGCTGGCGCTGGTCATAAGGCAGCCATAGCAACATCCAGACTGATGTGATTGACAAAACATCCAAACCTCTCAGCAAAAGTACTGTGAACAAACCCTTTCCTACAAGCAGATAAGAAAGCAGCTGTGAGTACTGAGTATTTATTGCAGTATTTCCTTGAGATTGATTCAGCCCCTCAATTGCCGCTGTGTTCTCACCTTGCCTTCACTGGCGAGTTTCAGGAAGCCTGGGAAACCTGTGGATGTGCTGTTAAATTTGAAAGTTCATTGAAATATCACTCTAATTGAGGGATTACCATATATTAATAGGCAGCCAGCCTAACGCGCTCCAGTTAAACCCGGATGTCAGTGGGTTGGGGCCAGCTTCTCGACGCGCTGATATTTTTGCTAGTTTTAACCACCCCCGCCACACCCAATCCCATGCACTCCTCCAGATTAAAATTGCCCTCAATATGTTCCTTCAGTTAAAAGAAAATGTATGCATGGCATCAAGATAGCTAATGTCAATAATGTGACAAACTCACAAATTATCCTCACAAACTATTAGAGTTCCTCCAATAACCAAAATAAATAAACTAAACACATCTCAGTAAAACATTTAATTTGATGGCTGCAGCATGTAAGCTCATTTGACTATAATTTGATTATACCTCTGGAAAATGCTTTGTCTAATCTCATAAGAAATCTCAGCACTGCTGCCTAAAATTCCTTTAACGGAGTTGTTAATCCATCCATTTTAAATGTGTTAAGTGTTCACATGAGAAATAGTTCACAGTGTAATTTTGGGCTATAATGTTATTATATATGGAGCCCATTATCTTCTTATAAAATAAATAACAGGATATTGTTGCAAATATATTTTATTTGTGAGTTTTGCATCTATTATAATCTGCATTTTTCTTACAAGTTAAATTGAAAAGGAAAAGCAAATGCAGACAATTAGGATAATCACAGAAAATCTCCATATAGTTTAGTGCTGAGGAAAATACAAAGTGATGGTTTCCCTAGCAGTAAAAGGCAGGTTCAATGAGCTGTTAACACTGGAGTTACCTCCAGTCACGACACACAAGCACTTTTATTCCATCCACATGAGATAGTTTATGGTAAATGCAGCAGCACACGTCTTATATATTATTGTAAATGGATCTCAGGTTTATGGTGTACCATCAAAACAGTTTCAATAAACCTTTCACAGCTCAAGAGATGAAGCCTAGCCTAGCCAAAATTAACTTTCAAATTAGGAATTGTTACTGCAATCATTAATAAGTGACCATGGAGTCATTCCACAGTTTCCAGACCAATACTGGGATCTTTAAAAATGGCCATTGTGCTGAGTGCTTTCTGAATCTTCAAAGCATTGCACTACATCTGTATGGTTGACCAGTAAATTCGCTCAGACAGCAACTGTTATGTTTTCCATATGAGCTACAGAATTAAATCACGCATAATGGTGTGTAAATGGATTTAATGGGCGATAGTGAATCAGCAGCTGGTTTTGGCCTACCGCCCAAGACCAACTTACACACCAATGTTTCTATTATATAATTGAACACACCCACACAAATGTTTTGTATTAAATGTTTTGAGATCAATTTTTAGTTCAAAGGATATGCTGTGTCCCAGAAATGTTTTTAGTTTTTACTTATTCATTCATGGGATGTGGGCATCGCTGACAAGGCCAACATTTATTGTCCATCCCTAATTGCCCTTGAGGAAGTGGTGGTGAGCCTTCTTCTTGAACCGCTGCAGTCCGTGTGGTGAAGGTACTCCCACAGTGCTGTTTGGTAGGGAGTTCCAGGATTTTGACCCAGTGACGATGAAAGAGCGACAATAAATTTCCAAATCATGATGGTGCGTGACTTGGAAGGGAATGTGGAGGTGGTGATATTCCCAGGCATCTGTTGCCCTTGTCCTTCTAGGTGGTAGAGGTCACGGGTTTGGGAGTTGCTGTCAAACAAGCCTTGGCAAGTTGCTGCAGTGCATCTTGTACACACTGCAGCCACAGTGAAGGGAGTGAATGTTTAAGTTGGTGGGTTGGTGGATAAGGTGCCGATCAAGCAGACTGCTTTGTCTTAGATGGTATCGAACTTTTTGAGTGTTGTTGGAGCTGCACTCATTCGGGCAAGTGGAGAGTATTCCACCACACTCCCGACTTGTGTCTTGTAAATGGTAGAAAGGCTTTGGGAAGTCAGGAGCAATGTTCCCTTTAAGCTGCGCAGTCACGCACTCCAGAGATCCCACGCAGCCGGTGAGCCAGCTTTTAAATAGGAAAATCCGTGTCTCAGGGCTGCGCAACCCATTAAAGGGACCGAGCGGCCCAAACAAAATTACGAGGTGTATTGGTCAGGAGATAAGTCATTTGCCACAGAATACCCAGCCTCTGACCTGCTCTTGTAGCCACAGTATTTATGTGGCTGGTCCAGTTTAAGTTTCTGGTCAATGGTGACCCCCAGGATGTTGATGGTGGGGAATTCAACAATGATAATGCCTTTGACTGTCAAGAGAGGTGGTTAGACGCTCTCTTTTAGAGATGCTCATTGCCTAGCACTTGTGAGGCATGGTCACTGGTCAGCCCAAGCCTGAATGTTATCCAGGACATGCTGCATGCATGCATGGACTTCTTCATTATCTGAGGAGTTGTGAATGGAACTGCACACTGTGAAATTATCAGCACCATCTCCACTTCTGACCTTATGATGGGGAGAAGGCCATTGATGAAGCAGCTGAAGATGGTTGGGCCTAGGGCGCTGGCCTGAGGAACTCCTGCAGTGATAGAAACATAGAAACATAGAAGATAGGAGCAGGAGTAGGCCATTTGGCCCTTCGAGCCTGCTCCGCCATTCAACGAGATCATGGCTGATCATCCAAACCCTAGCACCCGGTCCCTACACCGACAGCCATCCCACACAAGCCCTATCCCCGTAACCCCGTAACCCCACGTATTTAATCCCCCCCTAACACTAAGGGCCAATTTTTTTTTTTTTTGTCATGTTCAATCAACCTAACCCACACATCTTTGGACTGTGGGAGGAAACCGGAGCACCTGGAGGAAACCCACGCAAACACGGGGAGAATGTGCAAACTCCACACAGACTGTCACCCGAGGCCGGATTTGAACCCGGGTCCCTGGCGCTGTGAGGCAACAGTGCTAACCACTATGCCACCGTGCTGTCCTGGTACTGTGATGATTGACCTTCAACCATCACAACCATCTTTGTTTGTGCTAGATATGACTCCAGCCAGTGGAGAGTTTCCCCCCTGATTCCCATTGACTTCAATTTAACTAGAGCTCCTTGATGTCTCACGCGGTCAAATGAGTAATTTGGTAAATGAACAGAGTTTTCCGCATGATCCCCACCCCCCGCCCCACTCCCCAGCTCCATACCTGTGATGTAAATGTACATTAAGTATTGAATGGAGCTAAGTTTCCTCATTAGTACTTTTGGCGCAATACTCAGGGAATCACAGGTAGAGAAGATCTGATTTGAACCCAGCCCATGCAGTGGAAAGAGTGCGTGTGAGGGGTTAAAATCATGTGTGAGAGCTCCCCACACCCTTCCCGCCCCATTCCCACTCCAATAAATAATTAACGTCATAAAATTGGGTCAACAGAAAAATGACTAGAGATAATTAGCTTACATCAGCAGAAAACTTCAAAGGACATACCACTGAAAAAAGGGTATACAAATTGGACTTTCTAATAGGAAGACAGAATTCGCTGGAAGGGGCAAAGCGATTCTTGGCTTCAGAGGCAGGTTCTGTAAGCCTACAACTCATTGAGTCTCGGGTATCAAAGGTATTTGATTGTGGTGGATATCCTGGAATAAGACTAAGTAAGAAATGTAAAAATGTAACGAAGTTAAGATTTGAGAATAAGGATCTCTGATGATAAGAATTGTAGGATTTCTGTTTTTGGAACTGTTAAAGTTGCGATTGAATCACCAGCTGTAATTACATGTCGGTTCTTTAATAAATCTATATATTTTTAGAATTGTCTCACATAGTACTTCTGTATCAAACTCGCAAACTCAATCTCTGTACACTCTTTGGTGAGGAGTTGCAGAATTCGGGGGGAGTTTTCTGGACCCTCATAATATCCAGAATGTTACAGTCTAGCTAAACTTATTAAAAGTGCTATCTGGAGGACGGTAACATCTTCAGGTCATTCCTTTCCTTTAGGAAGAGATAGTCTGGACCTTTAGACACAATTAAGCATCTTTAGGATTTGGCTACCTCTAACTTTAGTTGAAGGTGAATGTCTGGGCAATACGCCTGATCTGGGGTAGCCCGAAAGGGGCTAGGACTAATAATTATCCCTTCAGTTGGTGCCCAATGTGTGTGTTAATGAGTTGATACAGAACCTATACTTATATTTATATCTATATCCATCTTGTAGATTGTTAAGTATAGAAGGAGTATTTTACTGACAGTGGTACTAAGTCCCAGATTTAAGTCTCTAGCGATGACAAGTCCCTGAGCACGCCTTGTAGAACTTAAATCAGAACTCCCTCAATATACCATTGAGGTCTAGAAATTTCTTATAAAGTTCATATTAAACCCTAACCGAGGTTAGGTCCTGTTGAAATGGCAAACCCTGTTGGAATTGGCCAAGTCTTTTTATTAGGAAATTCAAATAATTGCTTTAATGGGGAAATAATCCTATCCCTGTAAATCCACAAAACCAGGTGATAATTTTTGAAACAGAAGGCTTTGATGCCGAAGGAGCCATTAGAACTCATGGCACGATCGATGTTGATCCCCAGAACCAGAGGATACAGAATATCCAGTGGGATAATCAAACAAATACTCAAAATCCAATAAATTCCTTAATGATAAGGCGCACACCCGCACAATTGGGAGGCCTAATGAATGGTGCCCAAAAAGGTGGTCACAACCATGGCCAAATAGTAGGACACAGAACAGCCTATGCTCCTGGGGGCCATAGATTCCTGTTAAGGTGGCAAGCTCACGATGAAATAAATGATCAGAATCTTTGAGAAAACTATAGACAGCTTAGAATCCATTATAATCAATGCCAACAGGCACTAGCTCAATCTTATCTAAATGCTGCAGGTGCACTGATCACTGGTCCAGTAAGCCAACCCCAGCAACCACATATTGCACCCCCAGGGTCAAGTAAACCTGAGCTCTATCTACATAATGTGTGGTAGACTGGGAAACACCAGTCAGGATAAAACCTGCTGGATTCTAACTAACCTTGATAAATTGGAAACCTGTTGCCAAGATTGGAATGTCCAACACCTGAGGGAACTACTGCAAATGATATTAAGTTCAGACTTAATTCCCCCATTGAACCAGTGTAATAACTGGGTTCAAATATACACCTATGTCCTCACGGCAACTCACGGAGGGCATGTCATAGGTTTCATCAAGGAAATACTCACTACTACAGCCACAACTAAAGGGCTGGTAGCTGCCTACAGATTAGGCAAAGTACTTACACAGGATAACTGGGACATTGTCCATGATTGCCTGGCCAATCAATACCAAAATACAGCCCTCAAACTTGCCTGTGAGGGTGCTCTAAACGATTATCGAGATAACCAACAAAGATGGGATAATGTCAATTTCACTATCCAATTAAATCATGACATCTTAGGTCTACCCCAAACTAAACCTATAATGAGACCAGAAACTAGGGATAATAAAACCGGAGAAGGTACCTTTGGTACTCAGAAAGAAGGACTGTATAGACCCAAGTCTCAAGTCAACCCTGCCCAGACACAAACTCATGGCTCGGGACCCCCAAGAGCATATTCCAGAAGATTTACACCCCCAAATTGCACACAATAAGTGAAAGATTTCTTCCCAGAAAGATGGGATAGATGAGGGGCTAGACCTCGAAAGGAAAGTGAAGGACAGTGGACTCCCTTTGGGGACAGCTTTTACACTAGCCAAAACTATCAGCGAGCCATGGGAGGATACCGAGAAGACCAAAATGGGAATCAAAACGATTCCCGGCAGAACCAACGTCCACCTGAACAGGAGGATCGTCAAGATAATAAATGATCTGACAAACCCCCACAGGGATCTGGAAAACATGATACCCCCAAGAGGGAGGAAAAAAATCAGTTAAAATAATTAAAGACAAAGCAGCAAATGAAACTCAGGATCCTGAGGATGAACAATCTCAGGATTGGAGGCCTGGCACACAGCCAGGCCCTCTTGAATTCCCCTATACCCTGGCAACCTTGCCCACAAACACACAGCCCCGAGACCGGAGAAGCAGCGGACCTGCGCGGGAGCAGCCCGAGGCGGCGGAGCTTAAAAGGGAGCAGTCAGAGGCACCGAGGCCCACAGCCCCGAGACCGGAGAAGCAGCGGACCTGCGCGGGGGCAGCCCGAGGCGGCGGAGCTTAAAAGGGAGCAGTCAGAGGCACCGAGGCCCACAGCCCCGAGACCGGAGAAGCAGCGGACCTGCGCGGGAGCAGCCCGAGGCGGCGGAGCTTAAAAGGGAGCAGTCAGAGGCATACCAATCCATGTTCTGGGAGAGAGGTAAAAAGTAATCCAAGTGTGACGTCAGCGGGAAGCAGGTAAGTGATTGGTTGGTGAGTATTTCTCTCTTTTCAATACAAGCTTGAATTCTGTGGTGTTAAATTTCTAGGGTCTCTGTGTTGTAGTGGGGACAGTTGGTAAATAAAGCGCCCTAGAGTATACCTGTAACTGGGGTGTTGAATACATTTTTTAATTTATTAAAGGAGTAAGTCATGGCAGGAGAGCTCAGACCCGTGTTCTGCTCCTCTTGCTCCATGTGGGAAGTCAGGGACGCTGCCAGTGTCCCTGACGACCATGTGTGCGGGAAATGCATCCAGCTGCAGCTACTTGTAGACCGCATTGCGGTGCTCGAGCTGCGGGTGGATGAGTTTTGGAGCATGCGCGATGCTGAGAGGGTCGTGGATAGCACGTTTAGTGAGTTGTTCACGCCGCAGAGTAGGGCTGCACAGGCAGAAAGAAATTGGGTGACCATCAGGCGGAGCAACAGAGGCAGGCAGGAAGTGCAGGGAACCCCTGCGGACATCCCCCTTTCAAACAGGTATACCAAGTTGGATACTGTTGAGGGGTTGACTCACCAGGGGAAGGCAGCAGCAGCCAGCTTCCTGGCACCAGGGACGCTTCTGCTGCTCAGAAAGGGAGGAAAAAGAGTGGGAGAGCAATAGTGGTAGGGGATTCTATCATAAGGGGAACAGATAAGCGTTTCTGTGGCCGCAAACGTGACTCCAGGATGGTTTGTTGCCTCCCTGGGGCCAGGGTCATGGATGTCACTGAGCGGCTACAGGGCATTCTTAAGGTGGAGGGTGAGCAGGCAGAGGTCGTGGTCCACATTGGGACCAACGACATAGGTAGGAAGGGGGATGAGGTCCTGCATCAAGAATTTAGGGAGCTAGGTAACAGATTAAAGGGCAGGACCTCAAAAGTTGTAATCTCTGGATTACTCCCAGTGCCACGTGCTAGTGAGTATAGGAATAGGAGGATAGAGCAGATGAATGCGTGGCTAAAGAGTTGGTGTAGGGGGGAGGGTTTTACTTTCCTGGATCACTGGGCCTGCTTCTGGGAAAGGTGGGACTTGTACAAGTCGGACGGGTTGCACCTGAACCAGAGCGGGACAAATATCCTTGCGGGGAGGTTTGCTAGCACTGTTGGGGGGGGTTTAAACTAACTTGGCAGGGGGATGGGATACAGAGGGGAGCTGAAATAGGGGGTGATGTGCTGCCAATTATAGAGAAAAAAACAAGTCAGCTTGGTAGACAGGGCAAATATATAAGGGCAAGGCTGGATGGCATCTATTTTAATGCAAGGGGTCTTGCAAATAAGGTGGATGAACTGAAGGTGTTGATAAACACATGGGAGTATGATATTGTTGCTATCACAGAGACATGGTTGAGGGAGGGGCAAGACTGGCAGCTCAATATTCCGGGGTACAGAATCTTCAGGTGAGACAGAGGGGGAGGTATAAGAGGAGGGGGTGTCGCAATATTAATTAAGGAGTCAATTACTGCAGTAAGGAGGGATGATATATTAGCAGGTTCCTCTAATGAGGCCATATGGGTGGAGCTTAAAAACAAAAAGGGGGCAAGCACTTTGCTGGGAGTGTACTATAGGCCTCCAAACAGTCAGGGGGAGATAGAGGAACAGATATGTAGGCAAATCTCAGAGAAATGTGCAAATAATAGGGTAATAATAATGGGGGATTTCAACTTCCCCAATATTAACTGGGATAGTCAGAGTGTGAAAGGCTCAGAGGGTGTAGAATTCTTAAAGTGCATCCAGGAGAGCTTTTTGAGCCAGCATGTAGAAAGTCCTACAAGAGAGGGGGCGGTACTGGACCTAATTCTAGGGAATGTGGCCGGCCAAGTGGAAAAAGTGCTAGTAGGTGAGCACTTTGGTGACAGTGACCATAATATGGTGAGATTTAAGGTGGTCATGGAAAAGGACAGGGATGGGCCGGAAATAAAGGTTCTAAGTTGGGGGAAGGCCGATTTTAATAGGATAAGGCAGGATCTGGCAAAAATGGACTGGGATCAGCTACTTGTAGGAAAATCCGCATCGGAGCAATGGGAGGCTTTCAGAAGGGAGATTGAGATCATACAATGGCAACATGTTCCCGTAAAGGCCAAGGGTGGTTCCAAAAACCACAGGGAACCTTAGATGTCAGGGGATATACGAGAATGGATTAGGAAAAAAAGGAGGGCTTTTGGCAGATACAAAAGGCTAAAGACGGAGGAAGCCCTAGAGGAGTACAAAAAGTGCAGGGGGATACTTAAAAAAGAAATTAGGAGATCAAGGAAGGGCCATGAAATAACACTGGCAAGCAAAATAAAGGAAAATCCTAAGATGTTTTATAAGTATATTAAGGGTAAGAGGATAACTAGGGAAAAAATAGGGCCCATTAGGGACAAAAGTGGCAATCTGTGTGTGGAGCCGGAAGATGTAGGAGGGGTTCTAAATGAATTTTTTGCATCTGTTTTCACTATGGAGAAGGATGATGTAGACATAGAAATAGGGCGGGGGGACTGTGATATGCTCGAACATATTAACATCGAGAGGGAGGAGGTATTGGCGGTTTTAGCTGGCCTAAAAATGGATAAATCCCCAGGCCCGGACGAAATGTATCCCAGGCTGCTGTGTGAGGCAAAGGAAGAGATTACGGGGGCTCTAACACATATATTCAGGACCTCTCTGGCCACAGGGGATGTGCCAGAGGACTGGAGAACTGCTAATGTAGTACCATTATTCAAGAAGGGAAGTAGGGAAAAACCGGGGAACTACAGGCCAGTGAGCCTAACATCAGTGGTAGGAAAATTATTGGAAAAAATTCTGAGGGACAAAATTTGTCTCCACTTGGAGAGGCAAGGATTAATCAGGAATAGTCAACATGGCTTTGTCAAGGGAAGATCATGTCTGACTAATTTGATTGAATTTTTTGAGGGGGTGACTAGGTGTGTGGATAAGGGTAATGCAGTGGATGTGGTATACATGGATTTCAGTAAGGCCTTCGATAAAGTCCCGCACAGGAGACTGGTCAAGAAGGTAAGAGCCCATGGAATCCAGAGTGCCTTGGCACATTGGATACAAAGCTGGCTTAGTGGCAGAAGGCAGAGGGTGATGGTCGAAGGTTGTTTTTGTGACTGGAAGCCTGTGGCCAATGGGGTACCACAGGGATCGGTGCTGGGTCCCTTGCTGTTTGTGGTCTACATTAATGACTTGGATATGAATGTAAAAGGTATGATCAGTAAGTTCGCGGATGATACAAAAATTGGTAGGGTGGTAAATAGCGAGGAGGGTAGCCTCAGTCTGCAGGACGATATAGATGGGTTGGTCAGATGGGCGGAACAGTGGCAAATGGAATTTAACCCAGAAAAGTGCGAGGTGATGCACTTTGGGGGGACTAACAAGGCAAGGGAATACACAATGAATGGTAAGACCCTAGGCAAGATGGAGGGTCAGAGGGATCTGGGTGTGCAAGTACACAGATCCCTGAAGGCGGCGGAACAGGTGGATAAGGTGGTAAAAAAGGCATATGGGATACTTGCCTTCATTAGCCGAGGCATAGAATATAAGAGCAAGGAGGTTATGATGGAGCTGTATAAAACACTGGTTAGGCCACAGCTGGAATACTGTGTGCAGTTCTGGTCGCCACACTACAGGAAGGATGTGAACGCTTTGGAGAGGGTGCAGAGGAGATTCACCAGGATGTTACCAGGGCTGGAGCGCTTCAGCTATGAAGAGAGACTGGGCAGATTGGGTTTGTTTTCCTTGGAGCAGAGGAGGCTGAGGGGGGACATGATTGAGGTGTACAAAATTATGAGGGGCATAGATAGGATGGATACTGAGGAGCTTTTTCCCTTAGTAGAAGGGTCAATAACTAGGGGGCATAGATTCAAGGTAAAGGGCGGGAGGTTTAGAGGGGATTTGAGAAAGAACTTTTTCACCCAGAGGGTGGTTGGAGTCTGGAACTCACTGCCTGAAAGGGTTATGGAGGCAGGAACCCTCACAACATTTAAGAAGCATTTGGATGAGCACTTGAAATGCCATAGCATACAAGGCTACGGACCAAATGCTGGAATATGGGATTAGATCAGACAGGGCTTGATGGCCGGCGCGGACACGATGGGCCGAAGGGCCTCTATCCGTGCTGTATAACTCTATGACTCTATGACTCTATGACAAGTGAAGACCCTGTTTGATACGGGAGCTGATTACGCTGTAATAGATCCTGCAATTATAAAAACTAAGTGGACAGATTTGGGAAGCCCAATTTGTAAAAGACCATTAGGGGGATTCACATAAGACAAAACCAAAATAATTAATTTTTACAAAATACCTATTACTATATATGGAATCACGGTGACCCTAGATGTAGGACTGGTACCACAATTGGCCTGTTCCCTCATTATAGGACAACCAGACATGAAACATTACCTTAAAATCTCAACCAGACCTGTAGAAGCATCCACAGACCAGGATGACAGGGAAAAACATGTTCGGACACAGCTTGATCGAACTTGCCTAGAGGGGAGAGGCAAATACCTCCTCGAGCAACTCATTAATAGATACTACCCATATCTACAACGCCATCCAAATCAATGTGGAAAGATAGACTTCAAACCCCACCCACTTGATGCTGGCTGGCACAAACCTAAAAAACAGTGGCCTATTCAAGACCACAATGGAAAAATAGATCTCCTAACAATGTTCAAAGAACTAACAGAATAAGGGCCTAGAAATTGGGTATAGCCCTGCTTGGGGCGTTAGAATTGACGGAGCGCAAATTTTATAGCCAGGCGCAACTCATCGACACCTCGTGCGATATTGGGTTGCAGCACCCCAAAGGTGATTGAGGCACGAAATCAGGCATTACACGGGGCACCTAAGGCGCTAACATGCCGGCGCTACTCAATATCGGGGCAGGCAGGCGCAGCGCAGGTGCTCTCAATAACCGATGACCATGAGACTTCCCGGTGCCGGCCAGCTCTTAAAGGGGTGGGTCAGGCAGCTCCAGCATCCACACTCTGCGCCTTGTAGGCCTGCAAATCGGCGCAGGCCCTTCTCTGGCGCAACAAACTTGGATCCTATGGAAAGGGTGAGGCAGAGAGCAGAGCGCTTCAGCACTGAGTCTCTGGAGGAATTGGTGTCTGCAGTGGAGCGCCGGCGAGATGTCCTATTCCCAGACAATGGCAGGAGGCCTAATCATAAGGACTAACACCGAGCTTGGAGGGATGTTTCTCTGAGGGTCAACTCCAGCAGCATGGCGACCAGGAGCCCTGTCCAGTGCCGGAAGAAATTCAACGACCTCACTCGGGTCGTCAGGGTGAGTGGAGTTAATGTAAACTGATGCATCCCTCCATGAGCACCTGACTTTATGGCTACAGGGTGCGCGATACCCCAATGGCCATCTGTCAGCAAGCACCCATGGCCCTTTCTGGTCACACACATCCACATTTGACTCAGGGCATCATGTAAGGGCTCTTCCACCATGGGGGGCAAGAGAACATCACTCAGGGCATCATGTAAGGGCTCTTCCACCATGGGGGGCATAAGAACATCACTCAGGGCATCATGTAAGGGCTCTTCCACCATGGGGGGCATGAGAACATCACTCAGAGCATGATGTAACATCACTTCCCGTCCTTTGCCCTGCAGGCCAAGCTGGCACGGAATCGAAAGGAGCAGCTTTGCACCGGAGGAGGCCGTCCTCAAGTGGAGCCTCTGACGGATCTCGAGGAGAGAGTCCATCAGATTCTGGGAGGACGTCTGAGTGGTCCTGTCACCACTGCAGCTGCCGACCCCATTGTCCACAGCGATGGTAAGTGATACGCTTATCAATTACTCCATAAAAGACGATGAATCAGGAAGGTGATGAAAAGGCTTTTATTAACTAGAGAACAGAGCATGCCTCTCGTGGGTGGCTGGTTCCAAGAAGGAAGTGAGTCGGCGAAACCCCCACCTTTATACCTGGTCATGTGGGCGGAGTCAGCTGAGGCATGCCTTGGTACACAGCGCCACCCAGAGGTAACAATATACAATAACAGTGGTTTACCACATTCACCCCTTGTTTAAAATTAAGTCCGGCGGGGTGAAGGGTACTACAAGTTCGTGTAGTTAAGTCTATCAGGAGGCCTTGTCTGACGTCCTGATCGTCGTGGTGGCGGCGGCGGTGTTGCAGCATCCAACGTCGGATCTGGTGTCTGGGTGGTCAACGAAGGGTCCTGGGGCTCCGGCATGTCGTCTACAGGGGTTGGATTGGGAGGGGTGGTGGGGGATAACGGTGGTAGTTCAGGGGTACCCGAGGGTGCGAGATCTCGTCTGGAGACCGTGTCCTCCCGCCCGTCTGGGTATGTCACCCAGGCATACTGGGGGTTGGCGTGTAGGAGGTGCACCCTCTCGACCAGGGGGTCCGTTTTATGGGTCCTTACGTGCCTCCGCAGTAGGACGGGCCCAGGAGAAGTCAGCCATGCCGGTAGCGAGGTTCCCGATGTGGACTTCCTGGGGAAAACGAACATTTGCTCATGAGGGGTGGCATTAGTGGCAGTACAAAGCAGTGACCGGATGGAGTGGAGCGCCGCAGGGAGGACCTCCTGCCAGCGAGAGGTCGGAAGGCCCTTAGATTTTAAGGCTAAGAGGACGGCCTTCCAAACCGTCGCGTTCTCTCTTTCCACCTGGCCGTTCCCCCGGGGGTTGTAGCTGGTGGTTCTGCTCGTAGCAATACCTCTCGCTAGCAGGTACTGCCGAAGTTCGTCGCTCATGAAAGATGAGCCCCTGTCGCTATGTATATAGCTAGGGAACCCGAACAAGGCGAAGAGGTCATTCAGACATTTGATGACCGTGGTACTGGTCATGTCTGGGCAAGGGATGGCAAACGGGAAACGGGAGTACTCATCAATTATGTTGAGGAAGTACACATTGCGGTCAGAGGAGGGGAGGGGCCCTTTAAAATCGACGCTCAGGCGCTCGAAGGGGCGAGTGGCCTTGATCAGGCTTGCTCTGTCCGGCCTATAAAAGTGCGGTTTGCACTCGGCACAGATTTGGCAGTTCCTGGTCATGGTCCTGACCTCCTCGATGGAGTAGGGCAGGTTACGGGATTTGATGAAATGGAAGAACCTGGTGACCCCCGGGTGGCAGAGGTCATTGTGGAGGGTCTGCAGTCTATCAACCTGCGCGTTGGCGCATGTACCACGTGATAGGGCGTCTGGGGGCTCATTTAGTTTCCCGGGCCGGTACAAGATATCATAATTGTAGGTGGAGAGTTCGATTCTCCACCTCAAGATCTTGTCATTCTTGATTTTGCCCCTCTGCTTATTATTAAACATAAAAGCTACTGAACGCTGGTCAGTGAGCAGGGTAAACCGTTTTCCGGCCAGGTAATGCCTCCAGTGACGCACCGCTTCCACAATAGCCTGGGCCTCCTTTTCGACAGAGGAGTGTCGGGTCTCGGGGCCCTGGAGGGTCCTTGAGAAAAAGGCCACGGGTCTGCCCGCCTGGTTAAGGGTCGCAGCTAGGGCGAAGTCGGATGCATCGCTCTCCACTTGGAAGGGGATCGACTCATCCACTGCGTGCATTGTGGCCTTCGCGATATCGCTCTTGATAAGAGTGAAGGCTGCACACGCCTCTGGTGTCAGGGGGAAGGAGGTGGATTTGATGAGGGGCCTAGCTTTGTCTGCATAGTGGGGAACCCACTGGGCATAGTAGGAGAAAAACCCCAGGCATCTCTTCAGTGCTTTTTGGCAGTGGGGGAGGGGTAGCTCCATTAGGGGGCGCATTCTGTCGGGGTCGGGCCCGATGACTCCGTTCTCCACCACGCAGCCGAGAATGGCGAGGCGTTTGGTGCGAAACATACATTTCTCTTTATTGTACGTTAGGTTCAGCCGTTGGGCCGTACGGAGGAATTTTTCTAGATTAACGTCATGGTCCTGCTGGTCGTGGCCACAGATGGTGACGTTATCCAGATAGGGAAAGGTGGCCTGCAGCGCGTTCTCGTCAACCATCCGGTCCATCTCCCTTTGGAAGACCGAAACCCCGTTGGTGACGCCGAAGGGAACCCTAAGGAAGTGGTAGAGGCGGCCGTTCGCCTCGAAGGCAGTATACTGGCGGTCCTCATGGCGGATGGGGAGCTGGTGGTATGCTGACTTAAGGTCAATGGTGGAGAATACTTTGTATTGCGCAATCTGGTTGACCATATCAGATATGCGAGGAAGGGGGTATGCGTCCAGCTGAGTGTACCGGTTTATGGTTTGGCTGTAGTCAATGACCAGGCGGCGTTTATCAGTGGTTTTAACGACTACAACCTGGGCTCGCCAGGGGCTAGTGCTCCCTTCGATAATGCCCTCCTTCAAGAGCCGCTCCGCCTCAGAGCTAATGAAAGCTCTGTCCCCGGCGCTGTACCGCCTGCTCTTGGTAGCGATGGGTTTACAGTCGTGGGTGAGGTTAGCGAACAAGGGAGGGGGGGGGACTTTTAGTGTGGAAAGGCTGCAGGTGGTTTGCGGCGGGCGATTTAAAAGGTGTTGGTTGCAGACTGTGAGTGGGGGGAGGGGTCCACCGTATGCTAATGTGACACTTTTAAGGTGGCACTGAAAATCCAACCCTAGCAGCACGGCAGCGCAGAGACGGGGCAGGACTAGAAGTTTAAAATTTTTATATTCTGTGCCCCCAACCGAAAGGGTCACCACACAGTAGCCGCCGATGTCCATTGAATGGGACTTGGACGCCATAGAAATCCGATGGCGCGTCGGCAGGACCGTGAGGGAGTGGCTACGCACCGTGTCTGGGTGAATAAAACTCGCTGTGCTCCCGCTGTCGATTAGGCAAGTGGTGGCGCGGCCGTTTACCGTGATATCCATCATGGAGCTGGATAGATGATGAGGGAGGGCTTGATCCAGCGTAACGGAGGCCAGTGTATGGCTTAGTGAGTCGGTATGGTCGTCCGACGAGACGGTGGTCGAGTCCGGAGACGAAGTGGCGGTTGAGTGCGGCGAATAAAATGGCGGCGGCCATGCGGCCGGAGGTGCACAAAATGGCGGATAAGATGGCTGCCCCCATGGTTCGCACGCGGCGCTGCTGGCGTTCGCTGGTTTCCCCCTGCAGGCATTGGCGTAATGGCCTTTCTTCCCGCAGCCCGAGCAGGTAGCGGTCTTAGCCGGGCAGTGCGCTCTAGGGTGTTTTAACTGGCCACAGAAATAGCATTTTTGGGCCTGGTTACGGGGCATCGCTGCGGTTCTTACCGGGGGCGGCTGTCCCAGTTGATTTCGGGACATCGCTGCAGCAGTTGGTGCCGGGGGCAGCGGTCCCATGTCCCACGGTCGCGATGGCCATGGCGCGGCGCCGTTACGTGAGTATGCTTCGAGGTTTCGGTGGGCCGCATCTAGCGAGAGCGCAAGGGCTACGGCCATCTTCAGGTCGAGCTCCTTGCTTTCGAGCAGTCTCTGCCGGGAGTAGTCGGACTGGAGGCCCCTGACGAAGGCATCACAAGTAAGTCCCTCCGCGTGCCCCGCAGCCGTTACCTCCTTACAGTCGCAGTCTCTGCAGAGTGTCTGTAACGCCCGTAAAAATGCCTCTACCGATTCCCCCGGTTGCTGCCTGCGGGATCCCAAGAGGTGTCTGGCGTAAATCGTGTTTACTCGGCGCGTGTATTGCCCTTTTAGTAGTTCGAGGGCCGCCGTGTACGTAGTACCGTCCCGGATGAGCGTATATACTTGAGGGCTCACCTGGGCGGTCAAAACTTTTAGTTTGTTCTCCTCCGATGTCACGGCGGAGGTTCCTAGGAAGGATTCAAAGCAGCTCAGCCAGTGTTCGAAATTGGTTGATGAACCCGCTGCTTGAGGGTCGAGGTCCAGGCATGCCGGTCTGAGGGCTCGCAGCAACGCCTGCTGTTGTTGCTGTTCAGGTGTCGCCATTTTACTTCTAGTTAATAAAATTGATACGCTTATCAATTACTCCATAAAAGACGATGAATCAGGAAGGTGATGAAAAGGCTTTTATTAACTAGAGAACAGAGCATGCCTCTCGTGGGTGGCTGGTTCCAAGAAGGAAGTGAGTCGGCGAAACCCCCACCTTTATACCTGGTCATGTGGGCGGAGTCAGCTGAGGCATGCCTTGGTACACAGCGCCACCCAGAGGTAACAATATACAATAACAGTGGTTTACCACAGTAAGTTTCTCAACTATTACAGCTGTCGCCTTTCAGTTGTTTCCCCCGCCAGCATGTTTTCTCAATGTGGACCCATGTCATAGCATTGCCGCACTGTTGCATCCCTTGCTGCCAAACTGTCCTTTTGCTAAAGCCACTCTTCAACCTCCCTGCTTTCAGATGCTGCATCACCAGCTCGGGATCCGGCCCCTCAAGCTGCCAGTGCAAGTGCCTCCGGAGGCGACGACCAGGAGGAAGCCGGACCATCCGTGCCAGCCTCAGGGGAGCCACCGCATGTGGAGACTGGGGATAGTAGTTCCCTTGAGGGGAGGGGGGGGCTCTGATGAGGAGCCAGTTGCAGGGACCAGCGGCCTGCAGCAACGCGCGGGGGTAGGGACGCTCGGGGGCCGTCTCCACGGAGGGCGAGGCAGGCCACCATGACTGCTGCACAGAGTGCAGAGGAGGTGCGTAGTAGCCTTGCAGAAATGGGCGCCCAGGCCCGGCTCAGGCACACTGAGCTTATGGCTGCAGTGGGGAGGATGCCTGAGTCCATCGACACTCTGGCAAAGAGTGTGGTGGACTTTGGGGCAGCAATGGAAAGGACTGTCCAGGGCTTCAGGGCAGCAATGGAAAGGTCTGTCCAGGGCTTGTCCGAAGCAGTGGAAAGGACTGTTCCGGCCTTATCCGAAGCAGTGGAAAGGACTGTTCCGGCCTTGTCCGAAGCAGTGGAAAGGACTGTTCATGGCTTCTCCGAAGCACTGGCACCTGCCACGCAGGTCCTCACTGCTGCCACACAGTCACTTGCTGGCCTCGTCCACACGCAGATTGAGGCCACGCGAACACTCACTGCTGCCACCGTAGCTGCATCAGGCAGGATCACCCCAGGCCCTTGCAGCACCACAGCAGGCCATGAATCTGTGGAGCAGTCGATAGCGGCAAATGATCCGGTGCGGCACCGTCAGAGCGCCAGTGTGTCGGCCGACTATGGTGCAGGTGTCCTCTCACTGCATGTGACCTGTCCTGATGCCAACTCTGGCACGTCAGCAGAGCAGCTGCCACCACCTGCGCGGCACACTGCTAGCAGACATGCCCAGTTGGAGCAGCCTGCTTGCAGGACCTCCAAGCCCAGAGGTCGGCCAGGCCATCCCTCAGGGGCTTCAGCGCCTCCAGACACCTCAGCAGGCGTCCCCCAGCCTTGACCCAGCCACTGGGGTACAATTACGGAGGAGCTGCAGGGAGGTAAGGGGCCGACCTCGTAAGGGGAGTCGGTCTCCATCAAGGGGCCACCAGTAGAGGGAGGTGCTAAGACGTCTCTTTTTCCGGTTTTAAGGCAGTCCACACCTGTTGTGTTTGTTTGTTATGGTTTGGTTAGTTTCGCTGGGTTGCCACACAGTTATCTGTTAGTTTGTTAGTTATGATTTCTGTTGCCATTACGTTGTCATGCTGGAAGGAAGCACTTGTTTAAAAATGAAGAAAACTTTTTATTTACAATCGAGCTGTACACTATTTACAATCATCGATGCCTTCACAGACTTACAGCAAACCGGAGGGCGCTGTTCGGTTCACAGCCACCATTCCGTCCGAGGGGCCTAGAACTGAGTCCTTATGAGCCTCTGACGAACGGCCCTTCCAGTTTCGGGAGCCCTCCCATCTTCCTCCTCCTCCTCCTCCTCCTGATCCTCCTCGCCCGCATGCTCCTCCTCCTCCTCCTCCTCCTCCTCGTCCGCCTGCTCTGCTGGACCTTGAGGGTCGGCTGGCATTGGCTGGGTGCGTCGAATGGCCAGGTTGTGGAGCATGCAGCAGACAACAACGATGCGCGCCACATGCTCCGGCGAATACTGTAGGGTGCCCCCCGAATGTTCTAGACAGCGGAAACGCTGCTTCAGCACACCAATTGTGTGCTCCACAATGTTCCTGGTGGCCTGATGGCTGCTGTTGTAAAGCTCTTCTGCCGGGGTGGTGGGCAAACAGAGCGGGGTCATGAACCATGGGCAGAGAGGATAGCCCTTGTCGCCCAGAAGCCAGCCTCGTGGGTGATCCGGGGCCTCAACAAGGTCAGTCACTGAGGTCTGCCGCAGGATGAAGGCGTCATGGCTGCTGCCAGGGAATTGTGCATTCACCGCCATGATCATCTGCCGGTGATCACAGACCAGCTGCACATTAAGGGAGTGGAAGCCCTTTCGGTTACAGAACTCCTCCGGATTCTGCAATGGCGCCCACAAAGCCATGTGTGTACAATCAATGGCCCCCTGCACCATGGGGAAGTCCGCAATAGCCGCGAAGCCCTGTGCACGCTCCCCCTGCTTCTCCAGGGTCAGAAGGAAGGTGATGAAATCGTGCCTCCTTTTGTAGAGGGCAGCTGTAACTTGCCGGATGCAGCAATGCACCACAAATTGAGAGATATTAGAAATGTCCCCAGCTGCTGCCTGAAACGATCCGCTGGCGTAAAAGTTGAGCGCAACAGTCACTTTCACGGCCACCGACAGAGAGGTCCTGCACCATATCCGCGGCTGCAAATCCCCAGCAAGCAGGTGGCACAGCTCAGAGACAACATCCTTACCAAATCTCAGGCGTTGCAGACACTGCTCCTCCGACATGGCAAGGTAGGAGACCTGCTGCCTGAAAACCCTGGCAGCGTATGGTCGGATTTGGCGACGTCCATTGGCCCTCCTCCTTCTGGCCAATCCCGGCCCTCTCTCCCTCCATCTCCGTGCCCCTGCCAGCTGTTCAGCAAGGATAATGTGCCCCTCCAAAGCAGCTCCCATTATTCTGTCCGACGAATAAGACGCAGTCAGCTTTCTGGATCCAACTGCTCTGAACAGGGCTGAAGGTCCCAAGGCTCCTCTGGCTCAATAACAACAAGTCCTTGCCACTGAAGGTCTGCAAATCTCTCCAGCAGCGAGCAGAATGGCCAGGCCAAATGGCTGCCGGTTTTATAGTAGTGCTGTCCCCTTTAAAGAGCGCCCCCTGAGTACGAGATGGACTTGGTAACGTTCCATCCAACTGTCACTAATAATGCCAGGCGAAACGGAGGGGGGCGCCAATGAATTTCCGGTACGGGGCGCCAAAAAGGCGTTGCACAATGAAATGACGTCATGACCTGGCTGCGCCCGCGAGCGGGCGCAAAGACTTAGCACCGGCGCGAACAGGCTAATAATAATAATAATAATTCAACTTTATTGTCATTGCACAAGTACATGAGCAACGAAATGTGATCTTGCAAGCTCCCATGACTGGGAGAAGCAAAGCCACTGCGTCGGTGCGCGCCGCCATTCCATTTCCACCATTCCTCCTGTCCGACAATCTTCAGCCCAACGCCCGGGCCTGCTCACCAGCTGCTCCTCCTTCCGTGACCTTCTCACCAACCGCCCCTCCTCGGGGCTCCTTCCGTGACCTTCTGCACCTGGTCTTTCCCTGATGGTCACCCCTCCAGTTACTAACCAGGCCTGGCTCTGCTTAGCTTCCAAGCCTTGCCAGTGACCCTGTCCCTAGTCCCTAGTCCCAGGAACTCAATATGGCCGGATGCGCTAGGATCACTGCGCACGTCTGAAAATTGGGTAACGCCCCAAATCTCGGGCTCTTTAGGCGCTAATCGCTGGCGCAACCAACCGATTTTCTAGACCCAGGTGTCTTAATCAAAATGGCATCTAGAACTAATTCACCATTGTTTGGTGTTGCTAAACCAGATGTGAGGTGGAGATTCATGGTCGATTATACAGCCTTAAGTAAGGTAACGGCCCCACATACTGCACAACAGCAAAATTCCACAGCCCTTCTCTCTGGAATCATGAAGGAAAAATATAAATCTTGTATTGATCTAGCAAACGGCTTCTGGTCACATCCAATCAAAAAAGCTGATTGGCCAAAAACAGCGATGACTGGACCCGATGGTCATCAATATTGCTGGACCAGATTGCCCCAAGAATTTCAAAACAGCCCCATTCTCGTTTCAGCCCACATCATTGACCTTTTAAATGACCTACCTAACATCAATTCTTATGTGGACGATATATATCTGTCACATGACAACCTCCAAGAGCACTTGAAAGTGATTGATAGTGTTTTATCCAGACTTACAACTGCTGGGTACTTAATCAACATAAAAAAGAGTCAACTAATTAAGGATGAGGTAGATTTTCTGGGCCTGCGAATAACTGGAAACAGTAGAGGATTAAGTCAATTCTATACAGAAAAATTAGCCACCATTCAATATCCTAAAACTCTGAAAAATCTGCAAGCAAGTTTAGGACTCCTGAAATTTGCTCGATCCTTTATGCCAACCTTTGCCGAGTTCTCAGCACCCCTGTATGCAAGAGTGGGCGAAGCAGAAAAAGGACCATTCATATTTTCACCAGACGATTACTCAAAACTGCAACAATTATGCCGAGAGGTACAAAAAGCCATAGACCTGGAACAGAGGGACCTACAAGTTCCCCTCAATACTCATCTCAGGTCATCACCTAAAGTGGCAGTTGCAGTTTCCCATTCAGTTCCATTCTTATAACTTTTCCAATGTCAAAAGGAGGTACATTAAAAAAGAAAGGGTCATGACTATGGTAGTCCAATGCCTCATCAAGGCATGAATCCTTCAAGGGAAATACCCCATTACCATCTATACAGAGATTCCCGATTTAAGATCAGTATTGAGGATGGCCTCTGATGAGAAAAGAGCCACCCAGATCCGATATGAACAATGGGCATCATTCGTGAATGACCCTGCACTCATTTTTAAATTCCTCTCCCTGGAAATGGACTTAGAGCATCTCCCCATCATGGAGGATGATGATACGGAGGAGGGAATCAGACAAATCCCTATGAGACTGCTCACAGAATACCATCAAGTCATTTACTGTGATGGATCGTCAATGACGATTAAAAAAGGGACATCCCAACAATCCTCAGCTGGGATGGGGATAGTAGTAGGGACTTTTCGAGATTCTTATTCTTTTTATCCAGAAGAATTACTGTCCTTACCCCTCGGCCATAAGACAGCGCAATATGCTGAAGCCGCAGCATTACGGTACGCTTTAGAAAAGGCAGACCCTATTAAACCCACACTAATCTGTACAGATAGTGATTACTGTAAAAGAGGATATCACCAAGATCTAGTTTTCTGGGAACAAACAAATGTTACCAATCATAAGGGTAAACCCATAAAACGTAAGTCATTGTGGGAAGACATTCTCCGTTCGAGAATGGAGAAACAGAATTGTCAGGTGATTCATGTAAATGGGCATACCACTGGGACAGTACACTCAAAAGGAAAAGCCTTGCACATGAACAAGCGGAACGTTCGGTCTGCATGACACCCCCTCGAGAGTGGCCTGCCAATATTAGTGTAATCACTAGGGCAGAACGGGCAGCTAATCAGGATGAGGAACTGATTCAGCTATTAGACCCAACAAAAGAGAATCCACCAGGATATCCACCAAAGCACTTTTACTCGGAAGCCCCTACGGGTATTGTGCTAGTTAAGTTGCCCAAGGGAAAATGAGAAGTACCCCCGAGACACAAACAAGAACAGCTTGTAAAAGAAGCTCACAAGGGCATAGGTGAAGCACATTGTGGTGCCAGAACAACATTCTGTAAATTGACCCCTTATATTGGTGGCCAGGCCTGTAAAACATATGTGGCAAATTGTGAGCCATGCTATTTGACCAATAAGTCATCACTAATTAATCCACCACCACTGGCTCCTGTGAAAGTTGATGAGCCAATGGGAAAATTCTTTATTGACTTTATTGGACCACTTCCCCAGTCTTTGGGATACAGACATGTTCTCGTTTGTGTAGATGGATGCATTTCCTTCTGCTGGCTGGTCCCCACAAAAACTGTTTTGGAAAACGCACTTGCCAAGGCTATTTCTGGCATAATTACTGTAGCTGGTGCACCCAAAATCTTACACTTCGATCAAGGCGGAGCCTTTGTCTCCAAGGTGTTCAAAGACTACTGCGAACAAAGGGGGATTGGGTTAAAGCACAGCACGCCACATCATCCGCAATCAGCAGGGCTGGTGGAACGTAAAAACCAGGAAGTAAAAAAGCTATTGGTCAAACTGTTGAGAATCAGGGGGAATAAGTTGACCACCATCATTTCGGAGGTACAGCTATCACTTAATAATGTGCCCGCATCTGCATCAGGGACAGTGTCCCCTAAAACTCCATATTATCTGATGTATGGGGTTGAGATACATACACCGCTTACCCATAGTTCTTTTATTGCCTCTACACTCTCTGAGTCCTTGATCCGACTTCGACAGTTCGATTAAAAAAAAGAAGTAACAGAGGAGATCCATCGAATTGATCAGAGGATAAGGGAGGCAAATAGGCAGAAAAAATTGACGAACAAATCATGGCAACTCCTAGTAGGAGAATGGGTACAAGAAAAGAAGTTTGAGCAAAAACCTGGTTTAAGACCGAAGTGGAAAAAACCTGTTCAAATACATTGGCCCAGAAATTCGGGTCTACACGGGTGAGTACGCATGGGGTACTCACCCGTAATCCCAATGGAAGTGCCGGTTTTGTGCATGCACTGTGCATGCGTGTAGGATTCACAAAATTGGACTTTGTATTAATAAGGGTCAAATGGCAGAAGAGGCCATGATTTTAAAGACAGTTTTAAAAGAGAATTTCACTGATCTGCAGCGATTCATTGCACATTTTGGATATATCATTCCCCCTCTCCCTGAACACCTCACCAAGATATTAAAAGCCGTTGTTGTTTCACAAAAACACTTCTACACACTGGAGCAGAAGACTTTAGAGATAGGGGTGGACATGTTGGACATAGTGACCCCACCATGGTGGGACCTGTTCACTAATATAGAAGTCCCTTCTTGGATTAGGATAGCCTCCCACATTCTTGTAGTGTGCCAGGTTGTCATTGTAGTTTATTTACTGTTTGTACACTGTAAAAAGGTCAAAAATTTGCAAAAGTATGAGAATAGAGGGGAATGGAGGGAGCATTATGTGCGGGTAGAAGAAGAGACACCTGTTTAGATTTTGCTGCTTTGTATAAAGATAAAACTTTCCCTCCCTCCTCTGTATTATTTTTTGATATGTATTCATATGCCTTTTTGAATTTTTCGTGTGTGTACTTTATTTTATTATTGAAGTCTTATTAGATGTGATGTTATTATTAGAAGGTAATGTGTATGCACGAGGTGATGTAGGGGTATAAGGACCCCCTCCACACCTGGAAGTAAGTTGTTAGATTTTAACTCCAAGGTATTGCCATCTGTAGATGCTCAATGTGCACTAGATTTTTCTGAAATGGGAAATGCATGTGCCATGGGGTCATAGATAGATAATTACTGGGGATAGTTTGATTGTGGAAAGTCAGAAAATTTTGCGCACCCAGAATTATGATACTTCAAGCAAGTTACAGTATCATCAGGGGGGAGTGTAGGATTCGCAAAATTGGACATTGTATTAATTAGGGTCAAATGGCAGAAGAGGCCATGATTTTAAAGACTGTTTTAAAAGAAGCCCAGAAAAAGAGGCATACAAAATGGCCACCATACCATGTGACCGGCTTATTGGGACATTTTAAAATGGTTCCTGCGAATCCTCAGACAGCTTTATGGATTCAACCCACAGTAAGTTCTGGAAGCCATTTCTGAGAGAACGAAACCAGACCCACACATATACATATGGATTAGATGCAGATCCAGTCAAGATCGGCCTGGAGACAGAGGCCATCTAAAGGTTGACCCAGACAAAAGGGGACAATTTCATATTCATGAGAACAGCGCCAAGGACTAGATAACGAGATCAGCAGGACATTAAAAACAATGAAGGTCATTCCAGACCAGAGATGGGCCTTTACCGGCCATCTAAAACATTTTAAAATATAATAACTACCCCGCTGTGCTCCCAGCCCGCCAAAAGTTAAACAAAGACTAACCTGATTTTGGGCGGGAAGTGGAGGCTCCTGAAGAAAAAGTATAATTGGAGGAGTTGGAGTTACAGTTGGAGAGACACACACTCGGAGAGAGACAGACAGCTGAGTGGCAGTGGAACAAGAGGAGTAGGTTTGAGAGAAGATCAACGAACTCCTCTCCACCATCGGAGGAGGAAGAAGAATTAAGCCAACACCAAGAAGGCCATTCGAAGCCGGCGTCCTGCCCCGGGGAAAAACATCGGGAGATCATCGACCATCCCCGGGCCGTTGCCGAAACGAGAGGCCATCGAGCCAACTTGGGAGAAGAGACAAAAAAATAAAACCCCGAGAGAAGAAACATTCCAGCCACTCCGGCTCGGGAAGAGATGAAAAGTAAACTGAAGGAACCTATATGAAGACCAGCCCAAGGCTCCTCTGACCAGGGTTGAGCCAATGATCCTCGACCCTGCCGACGTCCAGGCCTGCCGGTGTCCAGCCGCCCCGACCCCCACCTCAGGAGAGAGGTTTGGCGCATCTCACAGGGGTTCCATGATCCACGAGGAGACGGGGCGCCTGAAGGGATCAAAACACAGACTTGCTTTCAAAACCTGGTACTTCCTAGTTGGATTGGTGAGCATGTTTCTGGCCCTTCACAATCAGATCTAGATAGGTTTAATAAGTGGGTGGATTTCAGGGCACAATTAACATGAGTTGTCCCTCGATGTTCTGTGTGTTTCCTTATTTCATGATGATCTTTGTAGAGTATAAGATGCCTGTATTTGCCTTAGTTAGTATTGTGTCGTTATGATTTGTTTGTGTTTTTCCCTCCCATGTACTCGCTTATCTGCTTGCATTTGATTTATTTTTCCTTATGCAATAAAATTTCATTTCGTTTCATCAAACTTGGTCTACAAGAGTTTTCTCTACATTGTGGTTCCTGCCCCAAAGTCCAGAGTATAGAATCTAAGGGGCGAGTGGGTCGATCAACTCAAGGTTTTATTGTGCAAGAGAGAGAGGCCTCTAGAGAGAGAGATCTCTGCGATCTAAAACCCCTTACATGCGTGGGAAACCAACACTTCCGTTCCCCTGAAAGAAGGGGTTCAGAAGTCGAATGCATGCGCAGGAGAGGCAGCGCATGCACATCGAACTTACATTTTTTTTGCAGGTTTTCCCGGGAAGGTAAGTCTCCAGAAGTTAGACATGTAAAAAGCAGTTGCAATGCCTGCTTTTCACAAGGTAAGTGGTGAATTAATTAAAATTAAAACATTTTTTGCACAGGTTTATTATTTTAAATACTTTAAAGAAAGGTAAGTTTATTTTTAGCCCCATTACAAAATAAAATTATTTTTTTCAAAAATGTAAATTATTGTTTAAAATAGTTATTTCATGTAATTTGTAGTTTATTTTTAAAATGTGATGCTTTTTAAAATTTATTTGAAGATTTAGTGATATTTTGGGGCTTATAGTATTTATAGGTTTGACAGGTCTTCCTGTCAAACTTATGAATGAAGCATTCCCTGCTCCAATTGGCTCTCCATGGCCCACGTGGTCCCAGGGGACGCATCAAACTAACTGTGCCCCTGGGATACACAAGCACTGCACGCCGGCAGTTGGAGGAGGCCCAGGATCGCAATTCCACGGGGGTCCACAGCTCAACGGCCGGCGCGCAAAGTAAGTGCAAGTCGGAGGCTTGCACCCGCGGGAATCCCCCGACCCGAATTTCTGGGCCATTCTGTTATTGACGAAAGAACCATTCAAATACATATTAACCAGCCGAATGGCAAGCATATTCTTAATACTGTCTCCATAGACAATCTCAAAAGATGTCCTGTGGGATATCGAAATGCAGGAACAATACAAGGTGCAGTCGTGCACTGTCTTTCAAGACCCAGCTTGGAGCTCGACACAGGAAATGGATGCGATCGAATTACTGACGACGGTCAGTCAGATGATGTTGCCAGCTCCTCCACAGGATGCTTGGCAATGCATCGGGAACTGGATTTGTGAAAAGCAACAACCGAAACAAGGAAAGATCAATGAGTTACTTCAATGAAGGAGGAAGACACCGTGGATGAAGAAGGAATCAACTGAGCGCCTGGCAAGGCCTTTACAAAAACACACATCTGTACACATGCCGGACCGAAGGAACAGCATGTCAAGCTTCAACTAGTTCCAAATGACGTCTCCTTGACTCATATGAATAACTCAACTCTACTGAACGTACATCTGCCGATTAGACATTCTAAGTACATGTTGTTTTGCTCATTGCATGACTATGCACCTATCATCCATTTAAATTGTGTTCAATTTAAAATAAGGCAAAACATTGTCCTAGGATGATTAAAAGGAATTTTCATGTAGCACATGATTGTGAATCTTGTGAAATTAATGTGCTATTGTAACCTTATTCGTAACATTGACCAAACTCTGTCATGATGTTTTGAGTTCATTTTTTCATCAAGAGAGGGGTGTGAAGGAATAGCCACATTCAGAAAAATACACCATCCTATGAACAGAATTCTGACTTTATTAAACATGACAAACTGGGTTTGAAAATCTAAAAGCCTCAATAATCTAAAGCTGTAAATGACATACAGGCTTTTGCGATAAGATAAGTTGTTGACACTGAGCTGTAAACAGCATACAGGCTTTTGAGGTAGGATAAGTTGTTGACACTGAAACAATAGCCCTATTGAAGCAGAGGGTTTGAGCTTCCAGAAAGTCTGAAGTTTTGGAAAGAGCACAATGGTATAATGTTAAAGTGTCATAAACCAACACTTTGGGAAACAGAAACACAGAACATTAAAGAAACAAATGCCTTCATAAATAATGACATCAAATGAAACATGGAGACACGAGTCTGTAATACAACAACTGAGGTAGCTAAGAAGACAATGATGTACCCGGTTGGTGTGAGGTGGTACCAACCTGGCACATCATGTGGCAGCCAGGGTGTACAGAGTCAAGTGAAGTAAATCTGGCCATGGTGAGGCCATCCATGGACTCCCGGGCAGCAATGTGGTTGGGTGCTGATGCCCTGTGCCCTGTGCAGCATCAGTTGAGAATGTTGGTGTTGTTGTTGGTGTTGCTGGTGTGCCTTGTGATGCTAGTGTTGGGGCTGATTGTGGTGGGATTCTGAGGGCCAAGGTGAGAGAGAATAAAGGGCAGACATGCTGATGGAATAGATGGCAGGTGAAGTATAGATGACAGAAGCAGTCTGTCAATGGTGAGAGATGTAATGTGATCAGACTGGATGGAGACTTGTGTAAAGACTTGCAGCATGGTGAATCTGTTGTGGAAATACAATGAGGAAGAGCTTGTGACTGAGGGAAGATATCTGTGTAAGGTGGGAGCATTTGCTGCATATTTGAAGCTGTCAACTCAACAGCTTATTCAATGGCAACTGGCCTCCCGCCTCAGCTTCACAGACGAGGTCTAGGCACAGCAGGAAACCGATGGGCGACCTGTCAAATTCAAAAAGCTGGGGAAAAACATGGATAAGTGGCTGTAAACAAGCCACTAATGATTTTAATTGCCTCCCCCGCCGCTGCCTGTCAGGTCTGCTCAGCACTGGCAGGCCCAACATCGGGAAAGTCCAGTGTGCGCGTTTTGATAGCGGGTTCCCGACATGCTGTCAATCATTTTAAATTTAACAGCTGGCCCGCCAGAGTAATTTCACTTCCGTAAAAATCACTAGTATCCTGATATACTCTCCAGATATGTTTTTAACAAATAAAGTTCTATATTTTAATCTATCCTAAATTTTATCTTTCCTAAATATCCCTTGTAAATTTATATCTTTTGTCTCCCTATCACATTGCATTAATATTATGTTAATTATTCCAAATTGTTTGTAATTGAATTTGTGGGTAACTGAACGTGTTTAACACACTCCTCCATCATTCCATGTCTCAAATGTTCCTGGCTTAGAGATTTCTGCTGCTTTCCATTTCCATGAGAACCGTGGAAGACCTGAAAGAAAAACAAGCTGTGACCTCAAAGAATTGCAGGAGAGCCGACATTGATTATTACTTAGTTTGCCAGATAATCAAAGGTGGATATTTCCAGGAAAAAAATGACATTAACCTTACACCATTTACAGAGTACCAGATCGCTCTCAAGTAATTTTGTTTAAAAGGTCATTTAGATTTAATGTGATTTGTTATCTGTAGATACTAGTAGCTTTTCACAGCCATAAGAAAAATTGCACTTTCTTTTACATTCCAATGAATGAGCACTTATTTTGCTGACATATCTTCTAGACTTTAATATGCTAGGTTTAAAGAGCAAAAATCAAAATGTCCTTCAGAATGGATAGGCACTTTCCTATTGCTTGGGTTAATGATGTCAGAGGACAGATAATGGGTCAGATTGTGATAAAAGGCTCCCAACATAATTACTTGAAATTTTTGGCATTTATTAGTTAACCTGGCCGCAATGCTTTTAGCAGCCCAATTCCAAAATATCAGATGAACAAGAGGAAATTGCCATATTAAGGTTCCAAAAAGCTATAGAACAACTAACAGCATCACAGCACAAATGGTCGCTGATAAAACAGGGATCGCGAAGCGCTATCAGCCTGTGCCTGTTGAAAGTGGTGCGGGCATGACGCAAAATTCATGCTGCCTGCTCATTATAATGTTTGGAGCGCTGAGCTCAGCACTAAATGCTCTGCTGGTTGGCTCAGCGCTCAGGAGGGAGGCCAACATTAGCTGCAGTCTGATGGTCAATAAAATACTGCCTAGGCTCTCTGCACCTCTTAAAGGGGAGGTGCTTTGTTGCAGAAGCACTTCATTGTCACTCTGGATGCAGCCATATCGCAACAGGGAAGATAAAGGGCACAGCGCTTCTCTGATGCAGCACTGGAGGCCTTGGTCCAGGGGGTATTCAGAAAAAGACAGGTCCTCTACCCGCAGGTGGGCAGGAGGCCTTCCAAACAAAATGCCACAGTGGGAGGAGAAAGTCCAAGCCCTCAGTGACACCAATGCTGCCCCCAGGACCTGGATCCAGAGCCGCAAGAAGTTTAATAACCTCACACGAGCAGTCAAGATGAGTGAATGCATCTTCAAATGCCATATCCCACCATCTGCACCACTAGCCTCACACACTGCCTAATGCACCATACCCCCAGCACTCACCTACAAACAATCTCTAGCAATCACAACTCATACCTCACAATCACAGCTTCACTTCATCCTTACACACTTACCACTGCTGCAAGACTCACACCCACACCTCACACCTTGTACACAATGTCAGCTATTCAACAATGACAGGCACATCACCCAAACACATTGCACCACACTCAGTGACACACCTCCCTTTCTCTTGCAGGCCAAGGTGGCCCACAGCCATCATGAGCAACAGCAGACAGGCGGGATGAACCACACCTGCAGAACCTTACTGCACTGGAGGAGATGTGCTGCAGATAATTGGAGAGGCCATCACTGAGGCCGTGGCGAGCAGCGAGTTTGAAAGAATTGCTGCTGACAGTATGCTCATACCTAATCCTTCTTCTCACATCTCACTTCCCCCTCATCACACAATATCTTCTCACTTACAAGCTGCCAATGGTGTAAGCTTACACAGCTTCCTACCCCCCCCACCCTCCTCATCGCAACCCCACGCTTGTGCCTTTCTTTTTTCAGAATCCCAAGAACTGTCAGCAGCCCAACCAGTCCTCGACTAACTAGAGGTGGAGAGAGATGGAGAAGAAGAGGCACCATCACTTGGTCTGACCCTCCCAGGCACCAGCTCAGAAAATGGCACTGCATGAACTTTAGAGGGTAGTATAGAGGCGGGATCTGCATGTGGTGAGTCACCGGGAATGAGTGGGCTGCAACAAGGCCAGGGGGAAAGTGCAGCTCGGGGGCCAGCTCCCTGGAGGGCGAGTTCGCGCCCAACTTCTGCTGCACATGACTCAAATGAGGGCTTCGATGGGGCGGCCTTCAAAAGAAGGGCGATGAGCATGCACACGGAAATGATTGGTGCAATGACAGGCCTGCTTGAGAGCCTCTTGACAGTGTCAAGGAGCATGGAGGAGTCCGGCTCCAACATTACACGGGGCTTTGCGCAGAGATTGGAGCCCAGGATTTCCAGGATGGAAGTGTTGGGCAGCTCCATTAGAGCACTTGTGGACCCGACCATGATGCTGGGTGTGATGAATCATAGAATCATCAAAATTTACAGCACAGAGGGAAGCCGTTCGACCCATAAATAAACAAGAAAGTCAGACACTGAGGGAATTCACAAGGGTAATTAGTTGATTTTGTTGTGTAGCATTGGATTGAATCATTTATAAATTCTTTTTGGAATGTTTGTTTTGTGGTGGCTTCCATTTTACTATTGCGGCCAAGAGGACTCTATTATGTTCCATGGCAGAGGGATGGTAAGGTGGGGATGTGTTCAGCAACGGGGATCTGGAATTTCATTCAATGGAACTGGAGTTTGATGAGGCGCTCATGGATAACCCATCCGGAGTGGGGATTTGCTGCCTGTCTCCTCCCTTCCTCCTCCTCCTCCCCCTCTTCCTCCTCCTCTACCTCCACCTCCTCTTCCGCTTCCTCATCTTCCTCCTTCTCTTCCTCCTCCTCTACCTCCTCCTCCTCTTCCGCTTCCTCCTCTTCCTCCTTCTCTTCCTCCTCCTCCTCTTCCTTCTCCTCCTCTTCCTCCTTGTCTTGCTTGTCCTCCTCTTCCCTTCCTCCTTCTCCTCCACTCCTCCTCCTCCTGAGGTGGTTGCAGAAACCCAGTGGCTAGGGCTGTGGCCTCATGATGGCCGAGTTGTGGAGGATGCAGCAACTCACCACGATTTGGGACACCCACTCCAGCGTGTGCTGGAGGGCTACTCCCAAACGGTCAAGGCAGTGCAATCATTGCTTTAGCACCCCGATGGTCTGCTCGATGAGGTTCCTAGCAGTAGCATGGCTGTCATTATATGACTGCGGGCCACGAGTGGTGGAGGGAGTCATCAGCCAGGTGTAGAGCGGCTAGCCCTTGTCTCCAAGCAGCCCTCTCAGGTTCATTGTGATGGCTGGAAGATTGCTGGCCCACCGGACTGGCGCAGGATGAAGGCACATGTAGCTCCTGCAAAGCCACATGTGTGCAGTCGATGGCGTCCTGCACAATGGGAAACCCGATATCCTGGCAAAGCCGCATTCATGCTCCTCTTGCTTCTCTTTGTTCAGAGAGAAGACCATGAAGTCTCTTCTCCTGGAGTACAGAGACTCTGTGACCTCCCGGATGCAGCGATGGATGGCGAAGTGGGAGATGTTAGCTATCTCGCCTGCTCCAGAGTGGGACGATCCAGTGATGAGAAAATTCAGGGTCACGGTCCCTTTGATGGCCACTAGCACTGCCGTCGTTGGAGGTTCCAAGAGAGAGAAGTTTTCTGTGACCATCTCCTTGATGAAATGGAGCTTCCCTAGTTTAAGTGCAGGTAGGATAAGTGCTCTCAGAAGACCCTAGTTGGCTAAGGCTTCCTGCTGAGAGCCCTCTGCCCTCCCTCCTCCTCCCTCTGTGAGCATCTTGTCCCTTTCTTTGCTGCCTCTGCTCCATCTTCCTGTCATGCTGCAGTGTGAGGTGGACTACAAGTAGAGCCCCCATGACTGGGAGCAAGTGGTCTGACCAGAACTCTTGTAGTCAGAACCAAGGCCTTCTCACTGTAACAGCACTCCCTGCCACCTCACCAACTTTAAATAACTCTAGAAAGCTCCAAACAGTTGCACAAACTTACACAGAGCCAGTAGAAATCAAAAAGCAAGTTACCTGCAAGTTGTTGATGATCCCTTTAAATATCGATGGTGGGAGTCCCTTGTGCAGCTGAACACACATTGAGCTGTGCGTGCTTTGGTGAGGGTGTGCAGTTGAGTGGTGATGTCCAAAATTGCAGGTCGTGCCTCAAATCAGCGTTGCATTTTGATTGACGTCACAATCTGCCTCATTAGCATTCTTCTGCCAAAAATAATGGTCGCGCTACTGACTTGCCCAAAATGGTGACCACTGCAGCCCGCGCTGGAAGTGGGCGGAAGTGAGGCAACTGCTATTTTTCTGCCTAAACCTGCTTGTGCTAAGAGGGGGAATTTTGTGGTGGCTGTCCATTTATTTAAAAGGTGAAAATTTGGGTGGGTTACATTGGAGGCTTGCACACCCTGCATTTAGCAGTGAAGAAAGCTTCCAGTGGAATCCTCGATACTGCCTCCATACTGCCTCCATACTGCCTCAATACTGCCGCGACACTGCCTCCATACTGCCTCGATACTGCCTCCATACTGCCTCGATACTGCCTCCATAATGCCTCAATACTGCCTCAATACTGCCTCCATACTGCCTCAATACTGCCTCCATACTGCCTCAATACTGCCTCCATACTGCCTCGATACTGTCTGTGGTAAACCACGTTCACTATCGTTAGCACTGTTCACCACTGTTCGTTATAACTGTATCACTGACCACTATTGTATCACGGTACGAGGTCGCCTCTTGCCACACTGCTATACCTGGGATGACCACTGCCGACTCCGCCTTGGCTCCACCCACCAGGCCAGGTATAAAGGTGAGCGACTGGCTGGTATTCCTCCTGCTTGCATCGGATCACCCACGAGAGTGGGCTGTTATTTAGTCAATAAAAACCTTTAGTCACCTTCGTAACTCTTCGCCTTTTATTGGAGGAATTGATAGGTATATCAATTTTATTGACTAAATTTAATGATGTCCGACAACGAGTCACAACCGGCGGAGGAGCCACCAGCGCAGCTCCCAGGAGCACAGCCACACCAGCCAGCTTGGCTGCGAGCCCTCAGACCGCCGTACCTGGACCTGAACCCACGAGCAGCAAACTCAGCCGCAGACTTTAAACACTGGCTGGTCTGCTTCGAATCATACCTGAGAGAATCCAGCGTCCCTCAGGCATCCAAACTAAGTGTCCTGCAGGCACAACTGAGCCCGAGAGTATACACTCTCATCGAGGACATGACTACCTACGAGACCGCCATCAACCTGCTGAAACAGAAGTACCGGACCCCGGTAAACTACATGTACGCTAGGCACCTCCTAAGATCACGGCCGCAACAGCCAGGAGAATCAGTAGCCGAATTCTCACAGGCGCTATATGCACTCGCCAGGAACTGTGACTTTAAATCGGTGTCGGCAGCCGAAAATACTGAAGATAATATCCGCGACGCATTCCTGAAAGGCCTACGGTCCGAGTACTCACGGCAAAGACTGCTGGAAGCTAAAGACCTCAGCATGGAAAAAGCTGAAGCCCTCGCTATCTCCCTGGAAGTGGCCCACCAAGATCAGGAAGCATTCACCAGGTACTGCTCGCGACCCTGGGACTCGGGCCCGACCCCTACCACAGCACCCTTCCCAGCGCCGCCCCCGGGACCTACCTCTGCGTCGGCGTCCCGGACCCGACCGGCCCCGCCACCCCCGGCACCGGCCCCGACATCGGGCATCCGCGATCGGGCCGCCGGCTGTTTTTTTTGTGGCCAGGAGAAGCACCCGAGGTCGCGCTGCCCAGCCAAGAACTCCATATGTAGAACCTGCCTGAAGAAAGGCCACTTCTCCAAGGCCTGCAGGAGCGGATCCTCAGAGGCCAGCAGTGCCGCATGCGAACTATGGGGGCGGCCATCTTCGTTTAGGGCAACTGAGGCCAGCATCCCCACACATGAGTCATGGGGGCGGCCATCTTTGTTTAGGGCAACTGAGGCCAGCATCCCCACACATGAGTCATGGGGGCGGCCATCTTTGATTAAGGCAACCGACCCCAATAGTGCCTCATGGGGCCCTACCTCGTGGGAGACGCCATTTTACTCACCACGCCCGACCGCCTCGCCCGCAGATGACAACGACTCGCTCAGCTACACACTAGCTTCCGTCACCCTGGACCAAGCCCGCCCGCACCATCTGTCCAAGTCAATGATGGACATCAAAGTGAACGGCCACGCCACGACCTGCCTGTTCGACAGCGGAAGCACGGAGAGCTTCATCCACCCAGACACGGTGAGCCACTACTCCCTCTCTGTCCTACCAACGCGCAGCCGAATCTCGATGGCATCGAGGTCCCACGCCACGGACATCAGCGGCTACTGTGTCGTGACCCTGTCGGTTAAGGGCACGGAGTATAAAAACTTTAAACTCCTCGTCCTCCCCCATCTCTGCGCTGCCGTCCTACTAGGGCTGGACTTCCAATCCCACCTCCAAAGCGTAACCCTAGCATACGGTGGACCCCTCCCCCCACTCACAGTCAACAACCAGCAAACGTTAAACCGCCCACCGCGTAACACCTGCAGCCTCTCCACCCTCAAGGTCCCGCCACCCTCTCTGTTTGCTAACCTTACCCCTGACTGCAAACCCGTCGCTACCAAAAGCAGGCGGTATAGCGCCGGGGACAGAGCCTTCATTAGCTCTGAGGTGCGGCGCCTCCTGAAAGAGGGCATTATCGAGGGGAGCAGCAGCCCCTGGCGTGCCCAGGTCGTAGTCGTAAAGACCGGCGATAAAAACCGCCTGGTCATCGACTACAGCCAGACCATAAACAGATATACCCAGCTGGACGCATACCCCCTCCCCCGCATATCTGACATGGTCAATCAGATTGCACAGTATAAAGTATTCTCGACCATCGACCTGAAGTCGGCCTACCACCAACTCCCTATCCACCCTGAGGACCGCCAGTATACCGCCTTCGAGGCGAATGGGCGCCTATACCACTTCCTTAGGGTCCCCTTCGGTGTCACTAATGGGGTCTCGGTCTTCCAAAGGGAGATGGACCAGATGGTTGACCAGAACGAACTGCAGGCTACATTCCCCTACCTAGATAACGTCACTATCTGCGGCCGCGACCAGCAGGAACATGACGCGAATCTGGAGAAATTCCTCCGTACGGCCCAACGGCTGAACCTCACCTACAATAAGGAGAAATGCGTGTTTAACACCACGCGCCTTGCCATCCTCGGCTGCGTAGTGGAGAACGGAATCATCGGCCCCGACCCAGAAAGAATGCGCCCCCTCATGGAGCTACCCCTCCCCCACTGCCCTAAAGCACTTAGGAGAACCCTGGGGCTTTTCGCCTACTATGCCCAATGGGTACCCAATTACGCGGACAAAGCCAGACCCCTCCTGAAAGCCACTTCCTTCCCCCTCACGGAGGAGGCGTGCGCGGCCTTCTCCCTCATTAAGGGAGACATAGCCAAGGCCACGATGCACGCAGTGGACGAGTCCATCCCCTTTCAGGTGGAGAGCGACGCCTCCGACTTCGCCTTAGCCGCCACCCTAAACCAGGAGGGGAGGCCAGTGGCCTTCTTCTCAAGGACCCTACAGGGCCCCGAGATCCGACATTCGTCGGTCGAGAAAGAGGCCCAGGCGATCGTGGAGGCAGTACGGCGCTGGAGGCACTACCTGGCAGGCAAACGATTTACCCTCCTCACCGACCAGCGTTCGGTGGCTTTCATGTTTAATAACAAGCTGAAGGGCAAAATCAAGAATGACAAGATTTTGAGATGGAGAATCGAGCTCTCCACCTACGATTATGAGATCTTGTACCGGCCAGGCAAGCTGAACGAATCCCCTGATGCCCTTTCACGAATGACATGCGCCAGCGCGCATATCGATAGGCTTCAGACCCTCCACGACCAGCTCTGCCACCCCGGAGTCACCAGACTCTACCATTTCATTAAGGCCCGCAACCTGACCTACTCCATCGAGGAGGTCAGGACCATGACCAGGAACTGCCAGACCTGTGCGGAGTGCAAACCGCACTTCTATAGGCCAGACCGAGCAAGCCTGATCAAGGCCACCCGCCCCTTCGAGCGCCTGAGCATCGACTTTAAGGGGCCCCTCCCGTCCTCTGACCGTAATGTGTACTTCCTCAACATCGTTGATGAGTACTCCCGTTTCCCCTTTGCCTTCCCCTGCCCCGACATGACCAGTAGCACGGTCATTAAGTGCCTGAATGCCCTCTTCGCCTTGTTCGGGTTCCCGAACTATATACACAGCGACCGGGGCTCCTCCTTCATGAGTGAGGAACTCCGGCAATACCTCCTAGAGAGAGGTATTGCAGCAAGCAGGACCACCAGCTACAACCCCAGAGGTAACGGTCAGGTGGAAAGAGAGAACGCGACGGTATGGAAGGCCGTCCTCTTAGCCTTAAAGTCTAAGGGCCTCCCAACCTCCCGCTGGCAAGAAGTCCTCCCGACAGCGCTGCACTCCATCCGGTCATTACTTTGCACGGCCACTAACACCACCCCCCATGAACGAATGTTCGTTTTCCCCAGGAAGTCGACTACGGGAACCACTCTACCAACCTGGCTGACCGCCCCGGGGCCGGTCTGGCTGCGGAAACACGTGAGGACCCATAAAACGGACCCCCTGGTCGAGAGGGTGAACCTCCTGCACGCCAACCCCCAGTACGCCTACGTGGCGTACCCAGACGGGCGGGAGGACACTGTCTCCCTACGAGACCTCGCACCCTCAGCCGATCCGGAAACACCGCCACCACCCCCCCCAACCTCAGTCCAGGTAGACGGCATGCCGGAACCCCACGAGCCCTCGCCGACCACGCAAACACCAGCATCAACACCGGATAAGGCACCAGCACCGGATAAGGCAACACCACCGCTGCGGCGATCGGAGAGGCTTACGAAGCCTCCGGACAGACTGACCTACCAGAATTGGTAGTACACTTCACCCCGCCGGACTTAATTCTAAACAAGGGGTGAATGTGGTAAACCACGTTCACTATCGTTAGCACTGTTCACCACTGTTCGTTATAACTGTATCACTGACCACTATTGTATCACGGTACGAGGTCGCCTCTTGCCACACTGCTATACCTGGGATGACCACTGCCGACTCCGCCTTGGCTCCACCCACCAGGCCAGGTATAAAGGTGAGCGACTGGCTGGTATTCCTCCTGCTTGCATCGGATCACCCACGAGAGTGGGCTGTTATTTAGTCAATAAAAACCTTTAGTCACCTTCGTAACTCTTCGCCTTTTATTGGAGGAATTGATAGGTATATCACTGTCTCGATACTGCTTCAATACTGCCTCGATACTGCCTCCATACTGCATCGATACTGCCTCCATACTGCCTCCATACTGCCTCCATACTGCCTCAATACTGCCTTGATACTGCCTCAATACTGCCTCGATACTGCCTCAATACTGCCTCGATACTGCCTCCATACTGCCTCAATACTGTTTCCATACTGCCTCAATACTGCCTCGATAATGCCTCAATAATGCCTTGACACTGCCTTGATACTGCCTCAATACTGCCTCCATACTGCCTCAATACTGCCTCCATACTGCCTCCATACTGCCTCAATACTGCCTCCATACTGCCTCGATACTGCCTTGATACTGCCTCGATACTGCCTCGATACTGCCTCGATACTGCCTCAATACTGCCTCCATACTGCCTCAATACTGCTTCCATACTGCCTCGATACTGCCTCGATACTGCCTCCATACTGCCTCCATACTGCCTCCATACTGCCTCCATAATGTCTCGATACTGCCTAATACTGCCTCAATACTGCCTCCATACTGCCTCCATACTGCCTCAATACTGCCTCCATACTGCCTCAATACTGCCTCAATACTGCCTCAATACTGCCTCCATACTGCTTCCATACTGCCTCGATACTGCCTCGATACTGCCTCGATACTGCCTCAATACTGCCTCCATACTGTCTCGATACTGCCTCGATACTGCCTCAATACTGCCTCCATACTGTCTCGATACTGCCTCAACACTGCCTCGATACTGCCTGGATACTGCCTGGATACTGCCTCCATACTGCCTCCATACTGCCTCCATACTGCCTCGATACTGCCTCGATACTCCCTCGATACTGCCTTGATACTGCCTCTATGCCTAAATGGAACAGACACAGTTGAGGGCCATGTCAATCACGGTTAGGTCTCCAGTTCTCTGCTCCCCTCACTCACTCTAACCTACCTCCCTCTGAACTTGCAGCACTCCGTTCCCTCCGATCCAACCCTAATATTATCATTAAACCTGCTGTTGTTGTTTGGTGAACCGACCTCTGCCCTGTGGAGACTGAACGGCAACTCTCTGATACCTCCTCCTACCTCCCCCTGGACCATGAACCCACTACCAAACATCAAGAAATTGTTTCCAAGACTGTCACAGACCTCACCTCCTGCGGAGATCTTCCCTCCATGGCCGCCAACCTCATAGTCACTCAACCACGCACAGCCCGCTTCTACCTCATTCCCATGATCCACAAATAGGATTGCCCTGATAGACCCATTGTTTCAGCCTGTTCTTGCCCCACGGAACTGATTTCTTCCTATCTCAACTCTATTTTTTCTCCCCTTGTCCAGTCCCTTCCCACCTACATCTGCAACTCATCCGACACCCTCCACCACTTTAACAGTTTCCAGATTCCCGGCCCCAACCATCTCCTTTTCACTATGGACATCCAATTCCTCTACACCTCCACCAGGATGGCCTGAGGGCACGCCACTTCTTCCTTGAACAGAGGCCCAACCAGTCCCCATCCACCACCACCCTCCTCCGCCTGGCTAAACTTATTCTCACATTGAACAACTTCTCCATTGACTCCACTCACTTCCTCCAAATTAAAGATGTTGCTATTGGCACCCTCATGGGCCCTAGCTATGCCTGCCTTTTCATGGGATATGTGGAACATTCATTGTTCCAGTCCTACTCAGGTCCCCTCCCTCACCTCTTTTTCCAGTACATTGATGACTCTATTGGTGCTGTTTTCTGCTCTTGCCCTGAACTAGATAATTTCATTCACTTTGCTTCCAATTTCCACCCTTCCCTCATCTTCACATGGTCCATCTCCGACTCTTCCCTTACTCTTCCCTTCCTCGACTTCTCTGCTTCCATTTCTGGGGATAGACCATCGACCAACATCCACTATGTTGCGGAATACCTCAATTCAGTCCGCAAGCGTGACCCCGAGCTTCCGGTCGTCTGTCACTTTAATTCTCCCCTCCATTCCTACTCTAATCTCTCCATCCCTGGCCTCTCACACTGTTCCAACGTAACTCAGCTTTAGCTCGTGGAACAGCACCTCATCTTTCTATTAGGCACTTTACAGCCTTCTGGACTCAACATCGAGTTCAACAATTTCAGACTATAAATTGGCCCCTGTATTTCTTTCTTTTTTTTCCTGATTCCTCACATGGTAGCTGTTAATGTTGCTGCCATCATCATCCACACATCATCTAGAGCTGTCTTTTGTTTCTTAACTTGTCCCATTACCTCTCCTTTTGCCTTGCACTATCATCCCTTTTGTCAGTCAATCTCTCCTGCCTTTCATCCTATCACAGACCTTCCCTTTGTTCTTTCCTCCCCTCCTCCCAGCCCCTGCTTAAAAATCTCTCCTCCCTCACTGTTATGTCTGACATCTGGTGATAGGTACTCGATTGCCTTGGCCTGAGCACATGCAGTTTGATAGTGCTGTGATCATTGTATTGTGTAGAGGGATTTGATTGCTTGTGCCTGGAAGTGTGGGTGTGTGGCAGCCATATTAAAAGCAGCATGAACTGAACTCACTGACGGTCTCTGGATTATCCTTGCAAACACAATATTTGGCGACAAGGATGGCTGAAATCTCTCTTCCACCACCTCCTCCCTTCCTTGCACTACCAGGTGAGCCCCCAATCCCATGGGTTCGCTGGTTACAGTCCTTTGAAACCTATCTCATTGCTCTTGGACTAGAAACTGTGAGTACGGCTCGGAAAAAGGCACTGTTATCCCATTGCTTGGGAGCGGAGGGCCAGCGTGTTCTTGGGACATTATGCACAGCAGACTCAATCCAAACATATGATGAGGCTGTGGCTCTGTTAAGCACACACTTCTCTGCCCCACAAAGTGCCCTCCTGTGGCAATTCATTTTTAGACAGCGTCACCAACTCCTCCGAGTCAGTGCATCAATACGTGGCTAATTTGAGGGGGTTAGCTAGCTCGTGCAAGTTCGGTGCATTACAAGATGAGATGGTGCATGATCAACTAATAGAGCACACAAACAACGTGAGAGTGCATGAAAGACTGTTACTCGAGTCCGACGATCTGTCGTTGTCACAGGCAGTCAACATTGCCTTTCAAGTGGAGTCTGCAGCCGAATGTGCAGCGAAACTAGCACACACACCCAGTGACAGCGCCCTCGGCCCCGACAGCTCTGACACGGTAATGCTCGCGCGACGGCAGCAACGCACGCTACCGCGGCAACAGTGTGGAAACTGCGGATCTCGTTCACATGCTACCAGAGCGCAGAATTGCCCCGCGCACGGCCAAGCCTGTCGAAATTGTGGAAAACAAAATCACTTTGCCAAGGTCTGCCACTCTGCCCCTGTTGCTACAGATGAACACTTTCAGTCCTCAAGCAGTTGGCCGACAATTCACAACGTGAGCTCTGGGCCAGTAGTGGCTTTCAAATCATGCACAATTAACCTGAATGATGTGTGCATCCCGTTGTTGTTGGATACCGATGCCAGCGTCTCACTGCTGAATGTGGACACATTCAAACGCTTTTTCAGCTCCCTGCCACTCTCTGCGCCCTCCACTACCCTTTGCGGGTATGGTAATTCGAAAATTGGACTAGTGGGCTCAGTCAACCTCACTGTACGCTATGGAACAAAAGTTTTGCCAGATTTTTGTTTTCATGTGGCACGCCAAGGAGCTAACCTGATGGGACTGGATCTTTTCACTGACCTGGGTTTTTCTCTCTTGGACACCGGTGGGTCTGCGATTCTGCACGTCGCCTCACCGTGGCGCCAAACATGGCCAGCACTCTTCGAGGGTCTGGGCTGCCTGACTGCCTTCACCCACCAGCCCATGGTTGACTCCACCGTTACCCCTGTCATTCAGCCACTGCGCCGCATCCCGTTTGCTCTCTGTGACGGGGTCACAGCTGAACTAAAGCAGCTACTGGAAACCGGCATCATCAAACCAGTTGATGCCTCCCCATGGGTCTCCAACCTGGTGGTCGCAATGAAAAAGTCAGGTGGTCTACGCGTCTGTGTCGATCTTCGAGCAGTGAGTAAGGCCGTAATCCCTGACAAGTATCCACTGCCCACATCAGAGGAACTCACAGCGCAGTTCTATGGTTCCATCCTGTTCTCGAAACTGGACCTTCGACAGGGCTATCTACAGGTTCCCCTCCACCCCAGCAGCAGGGGTCTCACTGCTTTTGTGACACATGCTGGCGTCTTTCGGTACACCAGGATGCCATTTGGACTTAGCTCTGCACCCAGCTGCTTCCAAAAGGTGATGGCCTCTGTGCTCGTGGGCATTCCTGGGGTGGCCATCTACCTGGATAACATTGTCGTGCATGGGCCCTCGACCTCCACTCATGACGAACGCCTTCACAGGGTTTTCACAGCTCTGGCAAAACACAAGCTCACACTGAATGGCGAAAAGTGTGTCTTTGCTGTTTCAGAGATCGAATTTGTGGGGTTTCGGTTGTCGGCTGATGGTATATCCCCACTCCAGTCAAACGTGGATGCCATTCACAGCATCCCAGAACCCAGCTCTGCAGCACAGGTTGCCTCCTTCCTTGGCATGACTGGGTACTACCTGAAGTTTTTGCCCCAGTACTCAGCCACCACAGCCCCACTGCGCCAGCTCCTGTGAAAGGATGAGCCCTGGGTGTGGTCACAAGCCTGTACGGAAGCTGTTCACCTCCTCAAATCGCAGCTCACGTCGCCTCCAGTGTTGGCTCACTTTGACGTCGCCAGCCCCACCCTCGTCACCTGCGACGCATCTGCTGCAGCTGTGGGGGCGGTGTTATCACAGATACAGAATGGAGTGGAGAAACCAATCGCCTTTGCCTCCCGAGCCCTTAGCCCCACCGAACAGAAGTACTCAGTAGGTGAGCGTGAGGCGCTGGCGTGCGTCTGGGCATGTGAGCGGTGGCACCTGTACACGTATGGCCATGCCTTCACCCTGCGAACCGATCACCAGGCTCTCACTGCCCTGCTGTTGACATCCGGCACGGGCCACAGACCACTGCGTCTACACCGCTGGTCTGACCGCCTCCGCCAATACAATTTCAGTCTCCAGTTCACACCAGGACGTGACAACGCTGTTGCAGATCTGCTCTCCCACACTGTCTCTGCCCCAGCCCCACTCGTCGGGTCTGAACAAGTGGAACAGGATATCGTCCAGATGCTGCACACGCCTCTCCAAACCACAGTCTCTCTCCAGGAGCTCAAAGAGGCCTCTGAACAGGATCCGGCCCTCTCCCAGCTGTGCAGCTTCATCAGAGATGGCTGGCCTCGCAAGGTGCCTGAGGAACTGTCTGCCTACTCCAGAGTTAAAGAGGAGCTCTCCTGCTGGAATGACTCCTGTGTTGCACGTGGGCTCTGCACTGTGGTCCCAAGTGCCCTTCGTGCGCGTGTTTTATCCATGGCGCATGAGGGCCACTTGGGCATAGTGAAGCTCAAACAACGATGCCGAGACCTAGTGTGGTGGCTGGGTATCGACAGGGAAATCGAGGCCCTGGTCAAGGACTGTGCAGCCTGCCTTGTAAGTGGCAAGACTGGCCACCAAGCTCCCCCACCCCTGCAACCCCTTGCCTGGCCCTCTCAGCCCTGGGAGCACCTGCAGCTGGACGTCTGCGGGGAGATCCATGGTGTCCCCCACCATCAACGGTTCCTAGTGGTGACCTATGACCTGCACTCAAAATGGCCAGAGGTCACTGCCGTGGGCTCCGTCACCTCTCGGGTCATCATTGATATCCTTGAGTCCCTCTTCTCCTGCTGGGGGCATCCAAAGGCCATCACCACAGACAATGGCCCCCAAATGGTCTCTTCGGAACTCTCCTCTTACCTTGAGAGCAAAGGCATCCGTCACATTCGCACAGCGTACTACCACCCCGAGTCAAATGGGGGGGTGGAGCATTTTAACCAGACACTGAAAAATGGCCTCAGAGCACACCTATCCCAGGGGTGTGCGTTTGACAAGGCCCTCCTCCACACACTGCTGCACTACAGAGCCTCCCAGCATTCCACTACAGGGGTCTCACCCGCATCCCTCATGCTAGGCCGTGAGCTCATGCTGCCCCTTGGCAGGCTCCGCCCTGCTCCACCGGCTCAAGCCACAGTCGCTAGACAGCAGGAGAAGATGAAACTCCGCTTCGACCAGTCGAAGAGGGCCAAGGCGCCCAACATCTCAGTCTCCGATTGGGTCAGAGTCCGCAGGCCTCACCGCAATAATAAGATGGCGTCATTCTGGCCCTCCCCTCTCCAAATCAGCCGCCAACTTGGGCCAGCCACTTTCTGCCTCACTGACGGCTCTCGGTGGCATGCCAGCCGCCTTCGGAAGGTGCCAGCACCCCCTGATGCGGGATTATACGGACCTAACCCCCAAGCCTTACCCCCAGAGTGGCGGGATGCACATGTGGCTCAGCCAGCCAACCCTCAAGCAGATGTTGTGCCTCAGCCTGCTCCTCACCAGTCCACACCTCGGCCTGTTCGTACACGTTCTCGCCCTGGCCACCTACAGGACTTTGTCACTACATTTCATGTTTGAAATTCTGTGAGGGGGGAGGAAATGTTATGTCTGCCATCTGGTGATAGGTACTCGATTGCCTTGGTTTGAGCACATGCAGTTTGATAGTGCTGTGATCATTGTATTGTGTAGAGGGATTTGATTGCTTGTGCCTGGAAGTGTGGGTGTGTGGCAGCCATATTAAAAGCATCATGAACTGAACTCACTGACGGTCTCTGGATTATCTTTGCAAACACAATACTCACCTTTTCCAGTTCTGATGAAAGGTTCGACCTAAAATGTTGACTCTGTTTCTCTCCCCTCGACGCTGCCTGACCTGCTGACCCAGCACTTTCAATACTTATGTTAATTGGTTGCATGCTGAATTTCACATTCATCTACTGAGCTCCATCTCTGCCTTTCACCTTGCCTAATTGATCCTTAAAGCTAAAATTGTTTTGGAAAAGTTAACACTAAACATGCAGGGATTGAGGTTCTGCAGAGTTCTCTTGATTGCCCATCATGACTTTGGCAAAAACCTCAGAAACGGTGTAATTAGTCATTTATGCTGCTGTTGTGGAGGTTCCACTGATCTTCTACTGAAGTTGCAGCAGGAGATTACGTAATAACCTTTGGAAATTCCAAGCGTAGTTTTTATTTTTCTTTAAAGTATAGATATTTAATCATATTTTGCTCCCTGCATTAGTTTCTGTTGCTGAGAAAGGTATTATTTTTGCATCTTAAGATTTTTGTTTACAAGAATGTCGATTTCCATGGATATCCTGGTTCCTGTGACATCTACTTACATAGAAACATAGAAGATAGGAGCAGGAGTAGGCCATTCGGCCCTTTGAGCCTGTTCCGCATAATGAGATCATGGCTGATCATCCAAATTCAGTACCCTGTCCCTGCTTTCTCCCCATGTCCCTTGATCCTGTAACAGCTTCAGCGGCACTTCCCTCTGCTCGCCGCCTGAGGGCGGTTCTTGAGGCTTCGGTGCGCAGCTGCCGTGCCTTTGGGCCCCTCTCCTCACCTGTTTCTCGAGTAATTGATCTCATCAGAGTAATTAGGCTAGTTAATAAAGTTGTTCGTTTTTGTCCCTCTTTTAAAAGGACCAAGTAAATTAAACAAATAAACTGTAATTAAAACTCTAAGGCCTAGAAATTGGGTTTTGGCTTAGCCAGGGCTTTAGCGCCGGAAGTTAGTGCCGGCGCTAAGTCCACCTGCGCGCGCCAAAAATTCAGTAGCGCCGCACCCAAACGGCTGCCGGCGCTACTGAAGGGTCTTAGCGCCTGGAAAAGGGCGCTAACTGCCGTTTAGCGCCGCAATTCCGGCGCTGCGGCACCCGATGCGGTGCGGCAGGCTGGGGAAGTGCAGGCCTCCTCCTTCCGTTAAGGAGGAGCTGCCTGCACCCGGCCGCGGCCCGCGCAAATCTGTTTAAAAATGAGCCCGGCACCTCGGACAAGTGCCGGGCTTTTATCTGTTCCGGGGGGGGGGGGGGGGAGAAGTCCGGGGAGGGAGCTGCGGGCAGGCGGCCGGCGGGAAAGCGGCCGGCCGCCGCGGGGCCTTTAATGCGCTGGCGCAAACACATGTTGGACTCTGTTGCCAGAGTCTTAGTTGCGGCTGCCACGGGCGAGGCGGCCGCAACTGAAGTTCGGCGCTGGGGCCCGTCGGCATGGCAACCGGGACGCTGCGCACACCGATGACGTCATCGGTGCCAGCGCAGCGCTACCAGTGCAACGCCGCTTTAGGGCCCCAGGGAATTTTTCAACTGGCCATAACTCTGGCGCTAGTCCCTCTAGCGCCTCAAAAGCGGCGCTAAGGCTAGTGAATTTCTAGGCCTAAAACTTTAAATAAACCTTAGCAAATCAAATTAAAATTTGGTTGTCCACTCCAATTATGCACTCCAGTCCTCGCGGCGCCCACCGGTCATGGAAGTGCTCGAGCGCGCCGGTGGATACCGCGTGCTTCATCTCCAGGGCCAGCCGGGCGCGAACATGGCTGCGGAAGAGAGGGAGGCAACCTGGCTGGACGACCCCCTCGACCGCCCGCTGCCTGGACCAATAGATGGCTTTTTTAACCAGGCCCAGGAGCAGACCCACGAGGAGGTCCTCCAACCTGCCCGCTCCCCTCCGCACCGGGTGACCATAGATCAAGAGCGTGGGACTGAAGTGCAACCAAAAATCGAGGAGCAGCCCCTTCAAATAATGGAAGAGGGGCTGCAACCTCTCACATTCTGCATATATATGAAAAACGGACTCCTCCAGGCCGCAGAACAAACAGGCGGCCTGGGAGCCCGTGAACCCACTTAAAAATATATTGCACGGGACTGCCCCATGTAACACCCTCCAGGCCAAGTCCCCAATAGAACAGGGGAGGATTCCCGCATAGAGAGCCCTCCATTGGGGACCTCCGCCTCCGCCGGAAGGCAAGACGGCACGCCAAGGCGTGTCCGGACGGCAGGCATAGAAGGCAAAGTGGAGAGTGTGCAGGAGCAGCCCGTACAGGAAACCCCTCCGTGCGGAATGAAAAGGCACGGAGGGTATTTCCTCGAGACGGCTCAAGTTGTGAGGCGCCAGTTCCCGAGGGGGGTTTCAGGGCTGGGCGCCGATAAGGAAATCCGTCCGAACGGGGGAAAGCTCGGACGGGATTGCCCCACGCGCCTGAGCCGCCTCGATACACCTCGTGGCGCCGGGGCGCAGCGTCGCTTTCATCGACTCGATGGCATTGACCGCGAGCTGGACGTTGGCCCAAGACATGCGCCGCGCCAACTCCTCCGGCGCCATCCAGCCCGCTCCTCCGCCATCAAGCAGGTCCCTGACTCTAGTCACCTTGCCAGGCACAGCCCTGCCCTCTGCCAGCCACCCGAACCCGTGGACGTGGAGGTGTGGATTCCTGAACAGCGGCTCCCGAAGGACAGCCGCCATTCCTGACGGGGGAGAGCTCCGCCTGGAAGCGACGTAGTTCCAAACCCATAGCAGTTCCTGGTAGAAGACAGGCAGCTCCCGCAGGCTGGCATGCGTGCCGCCCACTTCCAAAAACAGGAACTGCATGTCGTAATTGAGGCCGTGCAGCTGGCGGAAAAAATACGTCGCCAGCGCACACCATCTTGGAGGATTCTCGACGTACAGGTATTGATGCAGCGTCTGAAGACGAAAAGTCGCAGCCTGGGTGCGGAGGCACACCAGCGCCTGACCGCCCTCCCTAAGCGGGAGACTCAGAACCGTGGCAGAGACCCAGTGCTTCCTTTTGTCCCAGAAGACGTTGACGAGCTTCTTCTGTATCTTGGCGACAAACGCAGGGGGAGGGATCAAAGTGACGAACCAGTACCACAACATGGCGGCCACCAGTTGGTTTATGACCATCGCTCGACCCCTGTAGGACAACACTCGGAGCAATCCTGTCCAGCGTCCTAAGCGAGTGGTGACTTTGGCCTCCAACTCTTGCCAGTTCGCCGGCCAGGCATCCTCGGCAGGGCTAAGGTAGACTCCCAAGTAGAGGAGGTGTGTGGTGCTCCAGGCGAAGGGCCTGAACTCCTCCAGCAGGGAGTCCACCCACCACTGACCCACCAGGAGTCCGGAACATTTCTCCCAGTTGATCTTGGCGGAGGATGCGTCCGAGTAAATCTGCTGGCATTCCCGCATCCTCCGCAAGTCAGCGGGATCCGTGACCGTGTGGAGCACGTCATCGGCATAAGCCGAGAGGACCACCTCCACGCCCGGCCCTTGCAGAGCCAGTCCCGTCAACCTCTTCCGCAAGAGGTGCAGGAAAGGCTCTACGCAAACGGCGTATAACTGGCCGGACATGGGGCATCCCTGACGCACCCCACTCGCGAAGCGAAGGGGCGCCGTCAAGGACCCGTTAACTTTTATCAGACACTCTACGGCAGCATACAGAAGTCGGATCCGGGCGACAAAATGCGTCCCGAACCCGAATGCGCGCAGAGTCCCGAAGAGATACTCGTGATCTACCCTGTCGAATGCCTTCTCCTGATCCAGGGAAAGGAAGGCGACCGACAGACCAGCCCTCTGGGAATGGTGGACCAGGTCCCGGACCAGATGGATGTTATCGTGGATGGTCCGGCCCGGGACCGTGTAGGACTGGTCGGGGTGGATCATGTGGGCCAGCACGGCACCTAGGCAAGCAGACATGGCCCTGGCAAAAATTTTGTAGTCCGTGCTGAGGAGGGAGACCGGGCGCCAGTTCTTAAGGAGGCGGAGATCGCCCTTCTTAGGCAGCAGGACAATAACCGCCCTGCGCCAAGAGAGGGGCATCTCCCCGGTCGCCAAACTTTCCCCCAGGACCCACGCGTAGTCGCCCCCCAAGACGTCCCAGAACGCCCTGTGGAACTCCACGGTCAGCCCGTCCAGCCCCGGGGACTTTCCCCTGGAGAGCTGGTGGAGGGCGCCGGTCAGCTCCTCCAGACTCAGAGGAGCGTCCAATTTTTCGGCGCCCTCCAGGCCGACCATCGGCAGGTCCTCCCACAAAATTCTGCGCGCATCCTCGCTGGATGGATCCGGAGAGAACAGAGCCCCGTAATAGGCACGGGCCTCCACGCTGATTCCCTCCGGATCTGAGACCAGAGATCCGTCGTCGGCCAGCAGCCCCAAGAGCTGCTTACGGACCCCCGTCTTTTTTCCAGCGAGTAGAAGAAGGGGGAGCCGCGGTCCAGGTCCCGCAGGAACTGGATCCGCAACCTCACGTACGCGCCTCGGGACCCAACGAGCTGCAGGTCCTTCAGCGCGCCCTTCTTCTCTTCGTACACCTTCCGCAAGGCCGGGCCCTCGACGACTTGACCGAGACGGGACTCCAGGTCGAGCACCTCCTTCTCCAACCGCCCGACCCGAGCCTCTCGCCTCTTGGTCGACCCCTTCGCGTACTCCTGACAGAAGAGATGGACGTGAGCCTTATCCACGTTCGACCATAGCCTCAAGGAGGGGAAGCCCCCCAGCTTCCTTCCCCAGTCGGCCCAGTACCGACGAAACGAATCCAAGAACCGCGTGTCCTCCAGCAGCAGGTTGTTAAAATGCCAGTACGCGGAGCCCCCCCGCGCGTGCAGCGGAACGAGCTCCACCCACACCAGGTGGTGGTCCATGCACGGCACCGGCCGCATGGAAGCCGCCGGAACGCAGGAGTTGTACGCCCGGGAAATATAAAGGCGGTCGATTCTGGACCATCCTCCTCCAGACCTCACGCTAGTGAAGGCGCTGGAGTCGGGGTGGAGATGTCGCCAGACATCCACCAAGTCGAAGGACCCGACCAGGTCCCTCAACTTCTCCATCGCCGCTGGGCATCGCTGGGGGGCCGAACGGTCCCTCGCCTCGAGGGTGCAGTTAAAATCCCCCCCGAGGATGACGCACTCGCCCGCGTCGATGGAGCCCAGAAGAGCGGACACTTCTTCGAAGAAGCGCACTTGCTGCGCACCGGCCTGAGGGGCGTACACGTTCACTAGATGGCGCGGCATGCACCCCAGGCGAACAGTGACCTGGAGCAAGCGGCCCGGTACGTGCTCCTTGACCCCCAAGATCTCCGGCTGAAAATGCGTGGCCAGCATGACAGCCACCCCGCTGGAAACGCTGGAGAGGTGACTCATGCTGACCCCTCCTTGCCACTCCAGGAGCCACGTGGCCTCGTCTCCCGGAACGGTGCGGGTTTCTTGCAGGAAGCACACTGCATACTTCCTGTCCCGAAGTACCGAAAGGTTATTAAATCTGCGGCGAGCCTCCCTGCTGCCGTTGATGTTGAGGCTGGCTATGGTTACCTTCATATCAGAAGCATAGTGCAACCTCTACCTACAACTAACGGGAGGAGGGAGCGCAGCTGCTAGTCGACCGCCACTCCCTCAGCAGCCCAGTGAGGAACGACCTGAGCCGACGCAGCTCGAGCGGGCTCACGTCCGCGTCCGCGCCCAGGGTCTTGATGGTGGCACGGACCGACCCGATGATCAGCGCCAGCTCCGACCACCTGGCGAGGGCCAGCCGGGTCTTGTTTTGACGACCCTGGCACACGGCCACAAAATCCCGGAGTTCCCTGATGGGAATGAGGGGAGACTTGGCGAGCGCCACGAGGTCATCCATCGCCTCGTTGGCGATGGAATCCAACTCATCCTCCGCGCCCATCACCGAGTCCCTGTCCTCCTCCGGGGGTCGCCACCAATGGCCGACCTGTCCGTCGCGCTGTGCGCGGAACAGCCTCCGCCCGGATCCCACCCCCAGGATCAGTGGCAGAGGATTCCTCCCTGGGCTCCTCCGGGAGCGCAGGGCCAGAAGACAGCGGCGGTTCGGAGTCCCCCTCCGCCCCAGACGCCAGAACGACCGGAGAAATCGGAGAGAAAACAAATCCGAATTCCTCCAGGACGTCCGGCGCCGGAGACACAGTCAGAGGGCCTTCCCCTTCCCTGCCACCGGCATCCGACCCAGCAGATGGGGTGTTTTTAACTAAAACCTCGACCAGGTCGAGCAGCCCCTGGGAAATGTCCGGGTCGTTTTGGGCGAGCTCACTTTCCTCGAACTCGCCCGACCCAGACCCCAGGCCGCCCGACCCGGCGAGGGGTAACGGTACAGATAAAATGTCTATATCCGCCGCGGGTTGTTCCGCGACCCCCCCCACGGGCAGGGTCTCATCCCCATCCCTGGGAGGCACGTGCTGGACAGACACATCTGCCTCAGCCTCCCGAGGGACAGGCGACCCCTGCCAATCGCTGGTGATGGTGACAGCGGGGGGGGGTGGGCACAGTGCCCGCGGCGGGCGATGACTCCACCTGCTCGGAGGGACCTTCCTCCTCCCGGTCCTCCTCCTCTTCCAGGGGGTCGCGCCTTCTTTTTAGAACGGAGGGAGCGAGGGAGACCTCCATGTCTGCAGAGGCCTCCTCCTCTGCTCCCTCCGGCGTAGCAGGTTTTTTGGGTTCCTCGGGCCCGAGCCCGGCCGCAGGTATCGGCGTTTCCGCTACGGCGGTTGCGGCCACAGGCTCGGGCACGAGGCCCCTCCCGCCCTCGTCTGCACCGACCAACTCCGCGAGGAGCGCGGGTGTCAGGGGCTCTAAGTTTAGGGGTCGGCCCTCCACGGGGGGACCCGCCCTGAGGTGTTTTGTCTTACGCCGCGACTTCCTTCTGCCCAGACGGGCTCCCTCCCCCCCGCCGGAGACCCCGGTGGCATCGGCCTCCGACATCGACTGCGCATCAGTCGCACCCGATGCGCGGAAAGATCCGGGGGGGCGAGCGGCGGCAGCGCCAGCCTCGGCCACGCCAGATGATCTGGCGGCCTTGGAGGCAGGGCAGTTTCTTCTGATGTGCCCCACCTCCTTGCAGGCATGGCACCGCACACCGTCCGACATCCAGAAGACGCGATAGGCGGTCCCCTCGTGGAGGACGACGAAAGCCCTGTCGGTGTCTTCCTCCCGCGCCAGCTGGATAAAAAGCTGGTGCCAGAAGGAGAAAACGTGGCGAAGGCTGGCCTCCCGGAAGCCGAGCGGGATGGGCGTAATCACCGACCTCACCTCCCCAAGTTGACGTAAGTGGGGGAGGAGGAGCTCACCAGGAACAAAGGGCGGGAGGTTGGAAATAACCACCCTCTGCACGGTGGCCTCGAGGGGGACAACCGGCAGAAAGGTCCCGCCCACGGTGAGCCCCTTGGTGATGGCCAGGGACACCGCCCGCTCCGACCCCAGGAAGAACACAGCCTTCCCATACATTTTTGAGGCGGCGAGGATGGCTGAAGGGCCGACAACCCCAGCCATGGCCTTTACACATGCCTCAATTGTCATTGTGGGGTGGGTGTAGCTCTTCACCCCAAGCTTTTTTGTTATTAAAGAAAAAGGTGAGGGGGCAGCAGAGGCAACGGGAGCAGCCGTGGCTGTGGCTGCCACCGCCGCATATGACCTAGCCGGCCCCGCCACCAGCGAAGAATTAGACGCCATTATGGGGTGGTTTTTATAAAGAGCTACACTCACCCCAAGTCACAGGCCTGAAGATGTTAAATGGCCTCCTGTATTTTAAAATCCTCCCTTGAGCAGAGGGAGCTGTTAAATTAAAGGCCCACCTCTCCCCTTATTGATTGGATTGGGAGAGTGGCCTTCTCCCCTCTGCTCAAGTGGCAATTAATAAAAAGATTAATGGAGGTGCCTTTTGAGAGAGAGAGCAGAGAGAGACAAAGAGAGAGAGAGAGGGGGGGTGGGATGGAGGGAGGCCGCAAAGGCAGGGTTGCCACTCAGGATGGTAGGTGGGTGGGTGTCGGCAGGGGTGCACTCTCCGATGGAAAAAACAAAGTCTCAGTTGGTGGTCTTCTGGCAGGGGGAGAAGATGTCTTCGCCTGGGAAAGCTGGAGATGACCAGGCTCAGTCCTACACCAGGTCTTAACGATGTACTAATTGATTTAGTGACTTCACCTATGCAGCTCCAGCTGTCCCAGGCCCGGCAATGGAAGGGGTGCTTATTAGTGGTGTGTGTGGCCTAGTATACTACAAGAGCCACACAGACACCCCTTGGTGTTCCGGCCAGTCTTCTTTCCTCCCCCCACCTACAATACAAAGTCTTTGGGAGAATGCACCAAATGACACCCACCTGCAGATGTTCAGTGGAAGATGTTAGCCTTCCCTCCTTCCAGGCAGTTGATGGTTGGTGTCGATGCTGCTCCTCTCCCCTCTCTCCTGGAATGGAGGCCAATTTGGGGAGGCAGTGGTGGAAAGGCCTCTCCTTTGGTAGGTGTTGGCCTCCTTTTCCCTCTGTCCTCTCTCTCCAGGCACCTCAGTTGTAGCTGTTGCTGGTAGATGGTAGTGGTGGTCTGGGGTTTCTCCTTCTCCTCCACTCCCTGGTCAAGGAGACCACCACTTTCCACTCTCTTTTGGGTGAACCAGCAGCACAGAGAGCAAGGCAGAGAATGAATAAAGCTGTGAGGTTTGTCCTTGTCTTGTCCTCTGTGCCTCTGGCCTCACCTGTGTGATGTTAAAGTATTTGTCTCCTGTCTCATTTGAATAATTATGTCATGTGACCGCTCTGGCCTGTATTTAAGCTTCCTATTTCCTGTCCTCTTTGCTCAGTCCTGGGTTCGCCTACCTGCAAGTAACAGCTCTTGCTGTGTCTCTGGCGTTCTCGAGTTTCTCTGTGTTTTTGAGTCTCTACTGAATCTCCTTTCGAGTGTTACCATGTCTCTGTGTTTTCGAGTCTCAAGTGAATCTCCTTTTGAGTGTATCTCCTTTCGAGTGTTACCCTGTTTCTATGTTCTCGAGTCTCAAGGAAGCATCTTTTGAGTTCTACCCGGTCTCGAGTCCTTGGATAGGTTTCCTGCGCTTGGGTCCACCACCGAAACCCTAGCAAAACGGCCCCATGAATGCACGGCCCCGTGACAGTAGGACTGAGCCATACATGGACCCAGCAGAAACCAACCAGCTAAGGTTTGAAATTCTCAAGTTAATTTTCGAGCTCTCTTGGGCAATATTTTGGTCTCCTAGGAAGAAGACACCCCACTGTATCTTTGTGTTTAATTTTTGAGTCTCCTAGGAAGAAAACCCCCACTGTGTTAAATTTTTGAGTGAACTTTCAAGTTTCCTGGACTTTCATTGTGTTAACTTTCTAGTTAACTCTCAAGCTTCCTGGGCCTCCCGTTGTGTTAAACTTTCAAGTCAACTTTAAAGTTTCCTGGGCCTTCATAGTGTTAAATTTTCGAGTGAACTTTCAAGTCTACTGGACCTTCATTGTGTTTAACTCTCAAGCTTCCTGGCCCTCTACTGTGTTAAATTCTCAAGTTAAATTTTCGAGTGAACTCTCAAGTCTCCTGGCCCTCATTGTGTTAAACTCTCGAGTGAACTTTCAAGTTTCCTGGACTTTCATTGTGTTAACTTTCTAGTTAACTCTCAAGCTTACTGGGCCTTCGTTGTGATAAACTCTCGAGTTCTCTTGGGCAAATATTTGGTCTCCAAGGAAGAGGACCCCCGCTGTGTTTGCTACCCTCCTGGTTTGGACAAGTTTAATTTTCGAGCTCTCCTGGACAAGATAAAGAGTAAAGAAAAGAAAGAAGAAAAGGGGTTTTCCAGTTCTCCTGGGCAAATTAAGTAAATTTCTCGAGCTCTCCTGGACAAAATAAACTCTCGAACTCTTCGGTTTTGGTATCGATAAACTTTCGAGCTACCCTGGATAAGAAACTTTTGAGCTCTCCTGGATAAAGGTCTCAAGCTCCCCTGGATAAGAAACTTTTGAGCTCCCCTGGATAAGAAACTTTCGAGCTCTCCTGGATAAGATACTCTCAAGTTCCCCTGGACAAGTTAAGCTCTCGAGTTCTTCTGAATTGTATAAACTCTCAAGTTCTCCTGGACAAGTTAAATTTTTGAGCTCTCCTGGATAAGATACTCTCAAGTTCTCCTGGACAAGATAAACTCTCAAGTTCTCCTGGACAAGATAACTTTCGAGCTCTCCTGGACAAGATAAACTCTCAAGCTCTCCTGGACAAGTTAAAACTTTCGAGCTCTCCTGCACAAGATAAACTCTCAAGTTCTCCTGGACAAGATAACTTTCGAGCTCTCCTGGACAAGATAAACTCTCAAGCTCTCCTGGACAAGTTAAAACTTTCGAGCTCTCCTGCACAAGATAAACTCTCAAGTTATCTTGGGCAAATATTTGGGCTTTTGCTGTGTTTTGTGCTGTTAAACTCTCGAGCGCTCCCGAGCTCCCACTGTTTTTTGTGTTTAATTCTCGAGTCTCGCTAAAAATAAAGTATATAAAAATAAATAAATAAATAAATAAATAAATAAAATTGTGTTCATCTTAGGCTTATGGGACGTCAGGTGCCGTCCCTAAAAGGGGGTGTACTGTAACGGCTTCAGCGGCACTTCCCTCTGCTCGCCGCCTGAGGGCGGTTCTTGAGGCTTCGGTGCGCTGCTGCCGTGCCTTTGGGCCCCTCTCCTCACCTGTTTCTCGAGTAATTGATCTCATCAGAGTAATTAGGCTAGTTAATAAAGTTGTTCGTTTTTGTCCTTGTCTTGTCCTCTGTGCCTCTGGCCTCACCTGTGTGTTGTTAAAGTATTTGTCTCCTGTCTCATTTGAATAATTATGTCACGTGACCACTCTGGCCTGTATTTAAGCTTCCTGTTTCCTGTCCTCTTTGCTCAGTCCTGGGTTCGCCTACCTGCAAGTAACAGCTCTTGCTGTGTCTCTGGCGTTCTCGAGTTTCTCTGTGTTTTCGAGTCTCTACTGAATCTCCTTTCGAGTGTTACCATGTCTCTGTGTTTTCGAGTCTCAAGTGAATCTCCTTTCGAGTGTATCTCCTTTCGAGTGTTACCCTGTTTCTATGTTCTCGAGTCTCAAGGAAGCATCTTTTGAGTTCTACCCGGTCTCGAGTCCTTGGATAGGTTTCCTGTGCTTGGGTCCACTACCGAAACCCTAGCAAAATGGCCCCATGAATGCACGGCCCCGTGACAGATCCCTTTAGCTTTAAGAAATATATCTAACTCATTCTTGAATATATTTAATGAATTGGCCTCAACTGCCTTCTGTGGTAGAGAATTCCACAGGTTCACCACTCTCTGGGTGAAGAAATTCCTCCTCATCTCTGTCCTAAATGGCTTACCCCTTATCCTTAGACAGTGACCCCTAGTTCTGGACTCCCCAGGCATTGGGAACATCCTTCCTGCATCTAGTCTGTCTAGTCCTGTTAGAATTTTATAAGTTTCAATGAGACACCCTCTCATTCTTCTAAACTCCAGCGAATATAAGCCTAATCGACCCAATCTCTCTTCATAAGTCATTCCTGCCATTCCAGGTATCAGTCTGGTGAATCTTCACTGCACTCCCTCCATGGCAAGAAAATCCTTCCTCAGATAAGGCAAACAAAACTGCACACAATACTCAAGGTGTGGTCTCACCAAGGCCCTGTACAACTCAGCAAGACATCCTTGCTCCTGTACTCGAATCCTCTCGCTCTGAAGGCCAACATACCATTTGGCTTCTTAAACGCCTGCTGCACCTGCATGCTTACCTTCAGCGACTGGTGTACAAGGTCAACCAGGTCTCGTTGCACTTCCCCTTTTCCCAATTTATTGCCATTCAGATAATAACCTGTCTTCCTGTTTTTGCCACCAAAGTGGATAACCTCGCATTTATCCACATTATACTGCATCTGCCATGCATCTGCCCAATCACCCAACTTGTCCAAATCATATTGGAGTTTCTCGGCATCCTCCTCACAGCACACACACCCACTCAGCTCTGTGTTGTCTGCAAACTTGGAGATATTACATCTAGTTCCCTCATCTAGATCATTAATATATATTGTGACTAGCTGGGGTCCTAGCACCAATCCCTGAGGTACCCCACTAGTCACTGCCTGCCACTCGGAAAAAGACCCATTTATTCCAAGTCTTTGCTTCCTGTCTGCCAACCAGTTCTCTATCCAAGTCAGTACTTTACCCCCAATCTCATGTGCTTTAACTTTACACGCTAATCACTTATGCGGGACCTTATCAAAAGCCTTCTGAAAGTCCAAATACACCACATCCACTGGTTCTCCCTTATCTATTCTACCAGTTACATCCTCAAAAAATTCCAGTAGATTAGTCAAGCATGATTTACCTTTTGTAAATCCATGTTGACTTTGTCTGATCCTGTCACTGTTTTCCAAGTTCTCTGCTATTACATCTTTTAAAATGGACTCCAGCATTTTCCCCATTACCAATGTCAGGCTTACCGGTCTATAATTCCCTGTTTTCTCTCTACCACCTTTTTAAAATAGTGGGGTTACATTAGCTATCCTCCAATCCATGGGAACTGTTCCAGAGTCTATAGAATTTTGGAAGATGACCAGCAATATCTCTATTATTTCTAGGGCCACTCCCTGAAGTACCCTAGGATGTAAATTATCAGGCCCTGGGGATTTATCGGCCTTCAATCCCGTCAATTTCCCTAACACCATTTCCCTACAGATACTGATTTCTTTCAGTTCCTCCCTCTCATTAGACCCTATGTTCCCTGACATCTCTGGGAGGTTATTTGTGTCCTCCTTGGTGAAGACAGAACCAAAGTATGTATTTAATTAATTCGCCATTTCTTTGTTCCCCATTAACAATTCTCCTGATTCTGACTGCAATGGACCTATGCTTGACTTCATCAATCTTTTTCTCTTCACATATCTATAGAAGTTTTAACAGACAGTTTTTATGCTCCCTGCAAGCTTACTCGCATTCTCTATTTTCCCCCTCTTAATTAATCCCTTTGTCCTCCTCTGCTCAATCCTAAACTGCTCCCAATCCTCAGGTTTGCTGCTTTTTCTGGCCAATTTATATGTCCTCTCCTTGGATCTTATGCTATCCCTAATTTCCATTGTTAGCCACATTTGAGTCACCTTTTTTGTTTTATTTTTATGCCAAACAGAGATGAACAAGTTTTGTCCGATCGCAGCCCTGCCTTCGATCTAGTTCCTTTTCTCTCCAGTTTTGAAGAAGGGTCAAACCCGAAACGTCAACTCAAATTTCTCTCCACGGATGTTGCCTGACTTGCTGAGTTTTTCCAGCATTTTCTGTTGTTATTTCGGATTTCCAACATCTGCAGTATTTTGCTATCATACTAGTGTTTGGTTCACTGCCACACCTCTTCTAGGAATGCCTACCTTGAAGAAGTTCTGCTCTTCTCTGCGACGGGATCTCCGTTTGGCTCTTCAACCTTGTTCATCTTCATTACTTTCAGTTTCCCTTCTCGTGTTTGATCAGGTCTCTTTTACTTCTTTTGGTTCTTTTATTCTTTTGTCCGATCGCAGCCCTGCCTTCGATCTAGTTCCTTTTCTCTCCAGTTTTGAAGAAGGGTCAAACCCGAAACGTCAACTCAAATTTCTCTCCACGGATGTTGCCTGACTTGCTGAGTTTTTCCAGCATTTTCTGTTGTTATAACAAATTCTGTAGTTCATCCATGCGATCTTTAAATGTTTGCCATTGCCTATCCACCATCAACACTTTAAGTAACGCTCCTCGATCCATCCTAGCCAACTTGCACCTCATACCATCATAATTTCCTTCATTTAAATTCAGGGCCCTAGTCTCTGAGTCAACTACTTCACTCTTCATCTTAATGAAGAATTCGATCATATTATGATCGCTCCGCCCCAAGGGGCCTCGCACAATAAGATTGCTAATTAATCCTTTCTCATTACATAATACCCAGTCTAAGATGGCCTGATCTCTAGTAGGTTCTTCGACACATTGGTCCAGGAAACCATCTTGTACACACTCTAGGAATTCCTCCTCCACAGTATTGTTACTAATTTGGTTAGCCCAATCTATATGTAGATTAAAGTCACCCATGATAACTGCTGTGCCCTTATCGCATGCATCTCTAATTTCCCATTTAATGCCATCCCCAACCTCAGCATTACTGTTTGGGGGTCTGTATACAAGTCCCACTAATGTTTTCTGCCCCATGATATTTCTCAGCTCTACCCATACAGATTCCACATCATCAGAGCTAATATCCTTCCTTAGTATTGTGTTAATCTCCTCTTTAACCAGCAATGCTACCCCACCTCCTTTTCCTTTTTGCCTGTCCTTCCTGAATATTGAATACCCCTGGATGTTAAATTCCCAGCCTTGGTCACCCTGGAGCCACGTCTTCAAAATCCCAATTATATCATATCCATTTACATCTATTTGCACAGCTAATTCATCCACCTTATTGCGAATTAAGACACAAAGGGGGAAAAATTCAGTATCGCTCCGTTTGGGGCGCCATTATCGGCCGTGCGCAACGTTTAGCACCTGGCACTAATTATCGCCTCTGACTGCAAACTTGGCTTTTATCGCCCCTGGAGGTGATTGGAGCGCTAAATGAGATGCTCCACACCTGTCTTAAAGCGCAAAGGCCGAGGAGCGAGGCGCTACCTCAGAGCGCTGGCAAAGCTCATGTGATGTCAGTCAGCAATGGAACACAGACACACTGGTGCCAGCCAGTTCTTAAAGGGGAGTTCTGATGAAAGGTCATTGACCTGAAACATTAACTCTGTTTCTCTCTTCACAGATGCTGCTTGACCTGTTGAGTTTCTCCAGCTTTTTCTGTTTTTATCTTAAAGGGGAGGGTTGATTTTGCTCTCCATCCACTTCCTGCTCATTGCAGCCTTGAATCTCGGCCTGGAGAGAGCTGTGCATCAAATCTGCTGGAAAGAACAATGGCGAGCCCCAGGGAAAGAGCTGAGAGTGCAGCCCCCACAGTCTCTTCTAAATCGATACAAGGAAGGGCAAATCAAAATGAACCTGTAAAGTACTGCTCAGTACCCCAAACTCCTTCACACAGCGTTGAATCTCTCCAGAAGTCTCTCTCTCTCTCTCAGAATGTGTGGTGCAAAAATGTCACCAACAAAAAAAGGCAGGAAGCAGTCGCCTTTAAATAGTGCTCCCCCACTCCCTTTCTGACTGCAAAACACTCCCCTCAGCCTGTCGTTGCTAGCGGCAGGCACTAAGACAGGGGATGCCACTCAATATCCGGTCTGGTGCGCTACCGGGACATTGCGCACTCAACTGACATCATAATCTGCCGGCACATGATGTGGTGGCGGTAGTGTTTAGTGCCGCTGCAAAATGTCTAGTTAATTTTTCGAGCAGTGCAAAGATCACCGCGCCTGAGCACTAGCTGCTTTGCACCCCATTAGCACCCTCTTAAGGCGCTAATGGGAGGTGCAAACCAACTGAATTTTTCCCCCAAAGCCTTCAGGCTTGATTTTTTAACACTCTTAGGGTGGAGGAGCATGCATGGGGCCGAGCTGTGCTGCCATGACTTACCCTTTAATTAGTTTAAATTAAATTAAATCAAATCAATACCACTAATTACACTACAATTAAATGATATACTCAAGGGCTCTTGTTTACTAGCACTCCCCACTACACAACAGAGGCCTTAGAAACTATAACCACAAAAATTAAGGCCTTCTAAACTTTATAAACTATTAACCTTAACTGTCAAACTATAGAGTAGTATAAATAAATACTCACCTGGCCGTATTCACCCAATCAGCGGCTTCCTCTTGCCTGCGGCACTTTTTGAATCATGACGTGGCTCTGGAATGCCGCCGACTGTCTGCGAGATTGGTAAGCCTCTGAAAAAAAGCCCGTGAAAGTGAGTTTAGATACTCACTGTACTCTCCTGCTGCTCCCGACACCGGCGTCTGAAAAAAAGCCCGCGAAAGTGAGTTTAGATACTCACTGTACTGTCCTGCTGCTCCCGACACCGGCCTCTCTTGGATAACAATACCTTGTGAATTGCTGTTAGATACCTTCGTGCTCCTGAGGACGTGAATCTCCAGAAATTCCTCATCCTGCTGGTTCTCTTCAATGGTATATAGTGTCTGGCAATTTCTTTTTCTAGCATTACCAGTCGGTTTACTCTTATGTCGGCACACCTTCGAAAGATGCCCAGTTTTCTTCCAGTTGAAACATTCTGCCTTCACATATGGACAGCTTTGAGCGATGTGTTGTCCCAGGCACTGATAGCATGACTTCAATGCAATGCTGAGGCCTTGGGGCCCAACTGCCTTTTACTTTTAGCCTGCGCCGATTCACCTCGGTTGTCTGACAACTGGAAATGGTGCGGAACTCTCAGGGGAATCGGTCAGCCATATCCATCCACATAGCTGTCTGACAAGCTAAGTCAAAAGTCAAGTTAGGGGTTGTCAACAATTTAATTCTGATATGTTCATTTTTCAACCCACAAACAAAGCGGTCACGCAGAGCTCGGTCCTGAAAGTTTCCAAAATGACAGTGAATGGATAGCTTTGTTCAACCTACAATGTACTCACTGATACCCTCGTCATTTAATTGATCACGTGTTCCAAAATGATCACTGTCAGAGATGTCCAGACTATAGTGCTGTTCTACCTTGTTTAGGATCTCCTTCAGTGGCGTGTCCTTCAGCTTGGCAGGAACAAGCACATTTTTCAGGGTTTCATACAGCTGGGGGCGTGCTTCAGTCAAAAAAAATAGCCCGTTTCATTTCTAAAACCACCCGGTTACGGTTTATAACATCGGGGACTTCGACGATACTATTCGTGAGGAAAAACATTTCTAGTCACTTCACATACACTCCGAAAGCCTCTCGGTCATGATGGAACTCACGCAAGCACCATGTTATTCCCATAGGCATAGCCATCTGAACTCTAGCAACATTGAAAGTTCATTCGCGTTTGTTTGAAATTTACCTCGGATTTTTAGGTTTTTCTGCAAAACGAAGAACCTCTAACAGTCCCTTTGTCGGTTGGCAGGATTATCCTCAAACAAAAATTTCAGCTATGGAATCCGCAATTGCATCCTGATCACCAATTCTGTGATATCTTGAGACACAGTATATATATACAACAGCACAACATGGCTTCCGGTAAGAACTGTACTGCATATGGCTTTATTATTACATACATCAGTAGTCCACCAGGTGGCTCTATTACAAAGCTCACCTGAAAAATGGGTGACCGGCACTTGAAAGTCTGGTGGGGACCCTGTGTACCATTTGCCTGCTTGAATCAACTTTCAGGCAGGCCTTTAACTGAGTGTCCGGCACACCCACCCAAACCAAGTTGTTTAGGAATGCAAATTAGTGTCCTTTGCCTGTTGTAGGACCCTGATTGCAACTTTCAAAGGAAAATGAATGGAGCATGCATGGCCCATGCCAATCCCATTTCTCCCAGCATTGAGAAGCCTAACTGGGAAAAACTTAAAGGGACCACCCTGTAAATGCACCTGTTTGGTATGCCTCTACTGATTCTCTTCCAGAACCTTCAAACAGAGACTTATCCCCATAGGGATGCCCATAGCTGCACACAAATGAGTTCACTAAAAGCTTCAGTTGTACAAATAGTCACTGATAAGAGATACAACACAGCTTTCCCTTGTTCAAGAATGACAATGTAGCCTTAACAACAAGGATCCAAATGAAAGGAATAAGTGCCCATTGCAGGCCCATTTTATATAGGTGCTTAGCCCATTGAATACAGAATAAGCTTTGGATCATATTATTGGAATCTTCCCTGACTTACATGAAATTCAGCTCTTTAATAATGCATAGTCTGCACAAAGGTCAGAGCATTTCCAGGTCAGATTGCCATATGCAGTATGCACTGGTGCATTGTATGCCTCTGGGCTTAATAATACGCGGTTGTAGCACTCAGAGCGCTACCGTGCTCCAGGTACATCTGACTGTATCATCACCACAAAGAGAGTAACTGGAGACATATAGAGAGATTTCACCACAAAAAGAAGAAAGAATCAGAGGGAATAAGAAACATACAGATAGAGGGAGAGATTGGGAAAATACACTGCCACCACAATGGCGTGAAAATAGAGGATGAGCATGCACAATAATAACAGTATATCTTACTTTGTATCTGAACGTCATCATGGATTAACGGGAAAGGCTTGCGTGAGCCCAGAATGATTCAAACTGAATTAATTATTTTATTTTCAAATTTACTCCAAATAGCCCAATGAGAATTAACCTTCATTTGGTTTGTGTTTCATCCCAATTGATTGCTTTAAACAATTGAATTTCATCGAACCTCAGGGCATGAATTTCTGTTCTACACTTGGCACAGAAACACCAAAGGTACTTTTACTATGAATTATTAACAGTATCGAATTAACAAAGCACGACATTGTCTAGTTGAGACGTTAAAGTAAAAGGACAATCCTGTCACTTTGTGTTTGACAAATAAAAAATGTTCTCTCTCCATTGTCCTGAATGTTCCCTCATTCAGCATGCAATATTTTCTGTACGGTAACTATTAAGGAAGTTTCAGATTAATTCAATGACAGGAACATTGGACAAGCCGCTTTTAACTTTCACCTAATTGACCTCCGTGTACCATCGCACAGCGCAGCTGAAGCAAAAATGTCACTTTCATTTGTGGGGTAGTTTGAGGTATGATCGACTTCAATAAAAATCACAGCAGAGACAGGCACCAGCGAGTGAGCAGCGGAAAGAAGGGCATGTTAAGTAAAGAACTAAAAGCAAAATTGATGTGAACATGAGAAACAATGGAAACAATGACAAGCGAGCGCAAGCCAAGTCACAAGAAAGAAAATTAAGAAACCAATAATGGACAATGCTGATCTTTAAAAACACCCATGCTTGTAATTTTTGCAGGGATTCTCCAGCGAGAGATTGGCAGGGCCCCTAGAGAAACATCGTTAATAACTAAAAATGGCCGTTTATGCCATTTCTTCGGGGTTTCCGTCGATCTTCCACTGATTAAGGAAATCAGTTGTGTGGTCAACTGTCCCAATGATGCTGCTGAACACCAAACATCCTTTTCTGGCTCCCATGTTAGCCGACATTGCTAACGGTTCTCTCTCCTCAGGTACCATCTCCAACCTCCCTTTCCTCTCCAAGTCCTGGAATGTGTTGTTGCTTCCCAAATCCGTGTACATCTTTCCCGCAATTCCATATTTGAATCCCTCCAATCAGGTTTCCACCCCCGCCACAGTACTGAAATGGCTTTCATCAAAGTCACAAATGACATTCTTTGTGACTGTGACCGTGGTAAATTATCCCTCCTCATCCTTCTCGACCTATCTGCAGCCTTCGACACAGTTGACCACACCATCCTCCTCCAATGCCTCTCCTTCGTCCAGCTGGGTGGAACTGCTTTGCTTGGTTCCATTCTTACCTATCGAATCATAGCCAAAGAATCACCTGCAATGGCTTTTCTTCCCACTCCCACCCCATTATTTCTGGTGTCCCCCAAGTATCTATCTTTGGCCTCTTTATATTTCTCATCTATATGCTGCCCCTCAGTGGCATCATCCAAAAACACAACATCAGGTTCCATGTGTATGCTAATGACACTCAGCTCTATCTCACCACAACCTCTCTTCACCCCGCCATTGTCTCTGATTTGTCACACTGATTGTCCGACAACCAATATTGGATTAGCAGAAATTTCCTCCAACTAAATATTATGAAGATTGAAGCCATTGGCCGGAATTTTCTGGGATCCATGCGAGCACTATCGGAGGTGGGTCAGGTGGGAAATTTGAAATAAGTCAGAGCGGGTGGGGAACTCGCCGTCATCATGCCCCCATGCACCTTTCCCTCGGGTACATTTGCCAGCACTGCAATGCCCCAAATGGCAGAGGCGGGCAACCTAATTTAAATCATTATCAGCTTGTTGTCAGACCCTTAAGCACCTTTTTCAGCCTACCTTTCAAATTTCCCTGGCTGCCCACGGGATTCACGTAGCTCGGGAACGATGTCTGTCAACCTGAGGTGGGAGTTGAGTGACCATTGCTCCAGCTGATTAGTTGACTGCATCAAATGTGCTATAAAAGCTCCCACCTCACAGCTGATCACTTCCCTCAGGCACAAGCTGTTGCTGACTGCAAAACATTTAGCTTTCTGCAGACTGCAAGTGTTTCCAGTAAAGTCTCCATCCAGTGTCACCTCATTGGAAGAACCTCTCTCATCATTGACAGATCACTTCTGTCAACTCTACTTGACCTGCCATCTATTCCATCAGCATGGGTGCTGTTTATACTGTTTCACCTTGGTTCTCAGAATCGGACCACGATGAGCCCCAGCACCAGCAGCACCAGGCACACCAGCAGCACCAACAACAACGCCACCAACCTTGTCCTCAACCACCGCCACAGGACAAAGGGCACCAGAACATGGCTGCACCGCGTCGGAGGCGACACGCCCAACATAGGGTATACAGGCACAGAATGAGCTTCCTCAACATGACTGAGCAAAAGTGCCAAAGGAGGCTCAGGCTATCACGCCAGGTTGCCGCAGACATTTGCAGATTGCTGGAGCAAGACCTGCAGCCCAGGGGAACGGGTGGACAAGCCTTACCAGCGGCTGTCAAAATCACCAGCGCCCACAACTTCTTCACCCCAGGCTCCTTCCAGGGATCAGCAGCAGACATTTGTAGCATCTCACAGTCGGCCACCCACAGATGCATCACACAGGTCACCGATGCCCTGTTTGACAAGTCAGCCAATTATATTAACTTTGCCACTGATGAAGCCAATGTTACTGAGCAGGCGCTCGGCTTTGCTGCACTGGCTGGCTTCCCAAGGGTGCAGGGCATCATTGACTGCACACATGTGGCCATCAGGGCACCCCATTCATCACCCAGGGGTCTTTGCCAACCACAAAGGCTTCCATTCTCACAATGTGCAGCTCATCTACAACTATAGGAAGGTCATCATGCATGTGTGCATCAAATTCCCTGGCAGCTGCCATGACTCTTTCATTCTGCACCAGTCCACCCTCCCTCTGCTCTTTACACATGCAAACAGACTTTCCGGCTGGCTGCTTGGAGACAAGGGCTATTCACTGGAGACATGGCTCATGACACCCTTGGGAAGGCCAAGTACTGAACCCAAGGAGAAATATAATGAAAGCCACATTTCCACCAGATGTGTCATAGAGCAGACAATAGGCATGCTCAAAATGCACTTCAGATGCCTTGACAGATCTGGAGGTGCCCTTCAGTATGCACCAGCCAGGGTCTCCAGAATTGCTGTGGTCTGTTGCGCCCTGCACAACATAGCACCCTGCACAACATAGCACAGCAGCGAGGATTAGCGCTGCATGAGGAGCAAGGCACTGAGTGCACAGCCTCTTTAGAGGAGGGGGTATAGGAGGAACATCAGCTGGAAGATGAGGAGGAGGAGCAGGAGGAACCTGCGGTCCAGATCCCACCAGCACCTGAGCACATTGCTGCCCAGGAGGCCAGTTATGGCCTCATCACGGCCAGATTATACCCACATGGCTGCCACATGCTGCGCCAGGTTCCCACCACCCCACAGCAACACCATAGAGCATCTCTACAATGACCAAGCCATTCATTTCACACTCACCGCCATTGCTGGAGGTACCGTTATGTCTCACCATTCACTCCAACTCACTAAACCACTTTCAAAGGTGCACACAAATTTGTCGAAGACCGGAAACTGGTGAAAATAAAGATTTTTATGTTTGACAGCACATTTACAGAAACTTTACATAAACATTGACTAAAAGACCCAAATGGCTAGCCTTTTGTATCTATTTGTGTGTCATCTTTCTCTTCCACATGCTTCTATGAGGTGCTACCCCTGTGGCTTCAGCAGAGGCAGCCTACTCACTTCCTTGCTGCGACGGCTTAGATACTTTTGGCAGACGTCCTCTGGGTTTTAGAGCCTGTGAGGGCCCCGCCAAAATCTGCTCCTCCTGCGACTGTGCAGGGGCAGACTCAGCCATCGCTGTCCGAGGAGGCATCTGCGGCTCTGACTGAGGGGGTGGTAATGGGGGTGTGCTTTGAAAAGAGCCCCCACTTCCATGTTACCTCTCACCATTATCCCTCTCATGGGCCTGGAGAGCACCTTGTTGCACATCAGTGGGGCCATGAGGACCCACGTCTATGCTGACATCCCTCCTAGAGAGGAGGTCTATGAGCCTCTGCCATCTATTTTCCATAGAGACCATGTGCTCATGTGAGTGGCACACTAGCTGCTCCATGTAGGTGGCCACCCTATCAATGGAGGAGCCTACAGTCGCTATCAACTGCGACACAGTGCTGCTCATGTTGGAGATTGCCTCCTCCATTCTCTGAACATTTGCAGACATCGCGGTTGCAAAACCTGTCAGAGCCCCCTGCACTTCTTGCTGCACCTACAGAGTCATCAGAGAAACTGGGTGCCGCCCTCTGCCTCTGTGCAGTCATTTTCAAAATGTTTGCAGCACTCCATTGTTCTAGTGCAGTGACTGCAAACTCCTAGGTGAACCTTCAAATGCAATGTGGCGATAGCTCCTATAAATATCCTGGCTGAAAACGCGTCATGAATGATATCATCAGACCCACACCATTTAATTAGGCTGGGTAACGTGCAGGGTGCGCTTAATGGGCCCCATTAGTGTAAAGTTGATTTCTCTGGAGCAGAATAGAAGCAGCAACAAGGTCACGACCCGCCAGGCCAAGTATCCGCATCCGACCCGCCCAGGTAAAGAAAATTCCTGCCATTGTCTTTGGTCCCCACCACAAACTCCGTTTCCTGACCACTGTTTCAATCTACCTCCCTGGCATCTGTCTGAAGCTGAGCCAGACCATTCACAATCTTGGTGTTGTGTTTGACCCCGAGATGAGCTTCCGACCACTTATCTGCTTCAAAACTGACTACTTCCACCCCCGTAACATTGCCCTACTTTGACCCTCCCTCAGCTCATCTGCTGCTTGAAACCTCATCCATGTCTTTGTTAACTCTAGACTTGACTATTTGACTATTCTAATGCTCTCCTGAATGGCCTTCTCTCTTCCATCCTACATAAACCTGTGGTCATCAAAAACCGTATCACCCCTGTGCTTGCTGACCTACACTGGCCAACAATGCCTCAATTTAAAAAACCTCATCTTTGTTTTCAAATCCCTCCATGGCCTCACCCCTCCCTATCTCTGTAACCTCCTCCAGCCCCACAACCCGCCGAGATCTCTGCGCTCCTCGAATTCTGGCATCTTGCGCATCCCCGATTTTAACTGCTCCACCACTGGCGGCCATGCCTTCAGCTGCCAAGGCCGAAGCTCTGGAATTCCTTCCTTCAACCTCTCCACATCTCTACCTCTCTCTCCTCTTTCAAGATGCTTCTTAAAACCTACCTCTTTGACCAAGCTTTTGGTCATGTGCCCTAATATCGCCTTCTGTGGCTAAGTGTCAAAATTTTTATTGGTAATGCTCTTGTTAAGAGCTTTGGGACATTTTGCTACACTAAAGGCGCTATATAAATGCAAGTTGTGGTTGCTGTTGTTGATGTTACAGTTGGAGATCAGAAGAACGCCATAGAAATTCATGGCCTTTTTGTGTTAAAAAAAATCAAAACTTAAAGACCCTAACTGTACATTTTCTAGTTACATCATTGATGCTGCGGCACCAATGCACTGTAAACTTTCACCCAAACAAACTGGGAAAGTCCAATCCCACCAGATTTTCTGAGGTTGGCTTTCATTTAATATGCAAGATGAGCATCCGTCCTAAATCAGGCCTGTAAATGAATGATCACTAAAGTGAAGGGTGGGAAATAAATTGTATCATCCGTTCTTCAGGGCTGCAGGCCACATTTGAAGGAATCTGGCTACTGGCTGCATGTGGGAACCAAATAATATTTTAGGGTGAATAGAGATGGCTTGCAAAACACAATGGTTGATAAAACAAATTTGGAGATAGGTAATGGAGTCTGCAGGAGTGTGATGGAGTGACGCAACAACAAAAACCTCTATCTGATAAGAAAGAATGAACAAACTTGTGCCTTTCATGAACTCAGGACATCCCTAGGTGCTTTAGAAGGAATTAAGTACTTTTGAAGTGTAGTCACTGTTGTAATGCAGGAAATGTAGGAACCAATTTGTGAACAGGAAGGTTTTACAAACAGCAATGTGATAATGACCAAATAATCTATTTTAGTGATGTTGATTGAGGGATAAGTATTGGCCAGGACACCGGGGAGCACTCCTCTGCTCTTTTTCGAATAGTGCCATGGGATCTTTTACATCTACCTGAGAGGGCAAAAGAAGCTTCGGTTTAATATCTCATCTGAAAGACAGCATCTCTGACAGTGCAGCACTCGCTCAGTATTGCACTGGAGTGTCAGCCTAGATTATGCGCTCAAATTACTGGAGTGGGATTTAAACACACAACATTCTGACTCAGAGGCCAGAGTGCGACCACCTGAGCCACGAATGATTGATAAAGTGATGGTATATGAGGTAGATGCAAGAATTTCGGTTCTTATTTGGCACTCCAGGGCATCCTTCCCAGAGGGAACAGTGCAGTGTGCCTGGCATAAAATGTCAGTCAGGGGAGTGATATGTATATTTCCCATAGGACCTGAGGCAGAAACAGAAGAAGGTGTTACATCTTAGGAAATCTGTCATGGTAACAGTATAATTTACATTGGCCCGGAATTCGCCATCAGCGGTGAAGCAGAGGCACTGCTACTGGCCCCGCAGAAACCTGCCCCAGAGATCTCCTGATCTTTGTGGCGAGAAGTTTGCCTTTTTTGATGCGTAACTGATTTCAGCGTTCTGTAGTGGGAATTCCTAGTGTGATGCTGCAGTGACGGCAACAAGCTGTCTAAGCAACCAATCACTTTGCAGAATTCCCACAGAGAGGGAACCAAGAAATGAGAAGTTGCTTTTAGCTGGACTTTTAAAAAATGTTACAGAGAACAAATCAAAGATTGGGGCTCGCATATGGGGATAAGGTAGAGCCTGAAATATCATGAACAAACATTGAAAAAAAACGTTGTTTTTAAAGTTTCTTAAAAATTGTAATTTTTATCGTAATGGAGAAATTTGACATTCCACAAAATTAAAATGAGTTTTTCAGGGCCATAACGTTTGTTTAGCAGTCAATACACTATTAAAACTCCAGTTACACCAAACCCAACAAGGTCTAACTTTTAATGAGGTACTTAACAGTGATATCACTGTGGAAAAACCCACATTTTCATCCGTTTCACTGATTACACTGATTGCCGGCTATGGGGCAGGAGTGGTGGGGTGGGGGTGTGGGGGGGGGGGTTGGGGTGGCGGTGGTGTCGGCACAGCCTGTATCGGAGCAGTGAATGATTGACTGCAACTTCAGGATTTTCACGTTTAGATGCGCATGCACTAAATTCTGAAGTTGTGGTCATTTTCAAAGGGCTAATAATGGCGAGCACTGTTAGTTCACTGTTATTACTCACTGCAAATTCAGACCCATTATAAATACCGTAATATACATGTTGGGGCAGAATTTGCGGTCAGTTTGACGGCGTGCTCTGAATACACCACCATACCACCTTTGAAATTGACCGCAAGTTCAGGACTTCCTTATGTGCTTGCACATGTGCTAAATCCTGAACTTGCGATCTGTCAAGTTCTGACTTGACAGATCATCAACTCTGACTGTGAAATGTAAGGGTTCACAAAATTCCCCTATTTTCCCTGAAGATTGGGAAATATTGGTCCACATCGTGGATGAAGAATTATGTGTTTTGAATTGCCTCTGGGTAGGACAGTCTTTTTAAAACATACCCAGAATCGTGAAAGGCTGCGTTGGGCAGAGCAGCACTTGGGCAACATCAGGATCTAAGACAGTATATTTTATTAAAAATGGTACCTCTGAGTTTCGAACTGTGTATATTTCAAAGAGGTTTGAAAATGGCCGTCAGAAAGCATGGCCAAAAGACAAAAGAAAGCAGCTCACAGCTCGTGGAGTATGTCTGTGAAAAAGTGGGAGGATCAAATACAGTGGCAGTCAGACCTGCCAATCAAAGGGAGTTCCCTTCTCAGAAGCAATCGATGTTTGTTTATTGGCTTAAGGGATTAACCCACTTGAACTAAACTGCAGAACAATCGGCTCTGTTTACACAGCAATCTAGCCCCATTTCAACACCAGTTACACACAATGGATACATCTAAACCCCAGAAAAAGGACTTTGATAGGGGATAGATCAGTATGGATGGGTTTGAATCACCTATCACTCAGAACAATAGGGCAGTTGGATTCCCTTTTGTTTTAGCCCAGGTGAACTCCGGATATGGGCGGGTACACTTCGGCCCCAGAGTGCAGACACATTAAATCACTCCAACCACTTTGAATCAGCCAATCACAGCCTTTCTCTTGTGTATTCAGACTTTTGGGCACGAATTTTGCACACAGACTTTTTCAGCGCCAAACAGGAGTTGGCAGGATTTAAAAGCTAGCTCCTGAGAAGCTATCTCTCTCTTACTTCGCTGGACCACAGGTGAGCAGGTTTTCTGACTCATCAGCAAGGCAACCTAGTAAGGAGTTAGGGGGTGGTAGTTAAGGGGAAATTGCTAAGATTGTTTAATCAACATTGTAGCCATTAATCCCTCATTTTTGCCATCTGCCATCCCCCATTTAAGCAATTTTACTGTAATTACTGTGTTCATGTGGTATAGTTTAAATAGTTTCTTTAGTTTAATAAAGTTTGAGTTTCTCACACCCAGACCAGTTGTCTGTTTTAATATATCATTAATTATAAGTCCTTCAGTCAGAACTGGAAGGTGGGGTAGCGATTCGAAACCGCTGTTTAAATTGGTTTACAGTGTAGCAGCAAAAGGCTGCATGACCAGGTGAATTACCGTAAACCAGGTAAAAGTTTGGAATTGGTCAGAGTGCAGGCAAAGGCTGCTGACAAGGTAAATTACCGTAAACCAGGTAAAAGATGCCCCCCTACACATTGCCGACCATGGCAGGACTGGAGGCAGTTCTTGATATGATGAGTGGTCTGGATCTGGAGAAAGCATCAGCTCTTGTTTCTCTCGTTTTCAGTATGTGGGTAGCTCTGCGGATGTTAGTGGCAGTGTGCAGGCTGACTTCTCATGGTATAGGTGGCTGGGTTAAGGAGGGTGAGATGAGGGTGCAGGAGGAGGTTAAAGAGGCCAAGAATCGGGAGTCCCAGCTTGAAAAATGCCAGGCGGAGGTAGAACGCCTCATAAGAGAGGTGAACGAGGCCACAGATAGTGTGATGAGGGTGCGGGAAGAGAATGCACGCCTCACACTAGAGGTCATGAAATGCCAGGCATTTATAGAGTGCCTTGTGCAGGAAGTCACAGAGGCGAGGGACAGTGAGATGAGGCTCCAGGAGGAAAATGCACAACTCACCCAAGAAGCTAATGAGGGCAAAAGCCACGTGAGGAACAAGATAGAGTTCCTAAAGTGCCAAATTTACAGCTCAAAGAGGAATGAGATGAGACTGCGGGAAGAGAATGCCCGCCTCACCTCAGAAGTAACAGAGCAGGAGGAGAAGGTTAGGGAGGTAAAGGCAGCTTATAAGCTGGCCTGCGACCAAAGGTTTAGTGGAGCAGATCATACCCCATGTAACAGAAAGATAGAGAGTTTGGGTATGGAGTTAGGGAGGACTAAGCTGCTTAAGCAGGGAAGGAGAGTACTGGGACCCCTGTAGAGCAGGTCCGGTAGCAGAAATCCGGGACAAGGGAGGCACACAGGGGATAGTTTTGGCCCCAGACCAAAGGCAGGTCCAAGTCCAAAATTCCCCATTTAAAGCCACCCGGGTAAGAGAACATGAGTTTGCTGACCAGACAAGTTCAAGTTCACAGCCTGTAAAGACAGGCACTGTGGCTTGTTTCCAGGGAAAAGTTGTCCAGCCCACAAATTGGGACACTTCCCTGCCCCAGTGGAACCTAAGTTTTGGCCAAAGTTTAACTTTGAACAAGTTATGTGGCTCAGAAACAAAGAAATAGCAACCTGAGATTAGAAATCTGCAGGCTGCTGCCCATCCATTCACAAAAGATCGCTTGGAGACTGCCTGCGCATGCGCAGTCGCTGGTCTGGAGACAGGAATTCCCCAGTCTTTTCAAGACCAGGTTCGTGCAGGTGCGGTTCCCCAGCCCGTACCCCAATCAGCTCTTCCTCAGTTTTCCCGCGCAGGCGCAGTCGCGTGCCTGAGGGAAGGGGTTTGTCAATACCAGTTTTGCGCAGGCGCAGTCACGAACTCGGAACCCCGAGCGGCTTCTGTTCGCTGTGGAGCTGCGTGCGCAGGCGCAGTCAGCTGTTTAAAGGCCCCCCTTCCCAATCCATACGTGCAGGCGCAGTAGCCTGCTTGGAAAGCCCAGTGGTTCTGCCGAGGGGCTCAGGGGAGGAGATTTGTGCAGGCGCAGTCGCCTGTTTAAAGGGACCAGCTTCCCAGCCCGCTTCTGGAGTGGTCCCCCCAATGATGTGGGACCCTGGGGAGGCAGGGATAGCAATTCCTCTTGCAGGGGAGCTGGTAACAGGGTTTGGACATGGGGAGGAAAATTTCCAGCCACCAGCAGCGAGTGGTGAGGGAATACCTGCCCCCAGTACAGGAGTGGGTGGGGAAAAGGAGACAAACCCGGAGTACCGGCAGGCTGCCAGGTATATTATACAGTCCGGGATGTTTGCATCAGGGGGAGAAGGTTCCCACCCAGCTAGGGCTGCGACCCAGGCTCAGGGTCCGCCAGCCAAAGTTTCCCCCACAGACACGCCCCTCAGAAGGTCTCAGCGGGTCCGCAAGCCTGAGACAAGATGGTCACCCACTTTACAGTGGAGTAAGGTGGGCTCCCGAACCAGGGAGAAACCAAAGAACAGAGGTCCCCAACCAACGAGGGACCAGAGGCAGGAGGCAGTCCAGCTTCACTGCAGCCAGCAGTAATCTGTGACAGTGCCAGAGATTAGCCTGGCTGCCTGGAGACGGGCGGCATTTGTATTATAGCTTTGATTTGAATATAGCATGCTTTAAGGTGCATTTTAAGTTTAGAATTAACTGGTAGTTTTAAGTTTAAGTATAAAGTTTAAGTTTACAAGTGTGCCAACTGTTTGTATTTTTGGTCCGAGGTCGATGGACCCGACCACACCTCCACCTAAGGCAGCAGGTCAGTGAGATCTGGCTGCATGTGCTTTTAAGTTCTTTTGCAGGAGAGTGGAAGAAGAAGCAGCCCTGTTCGCCCAGCCCGAGCTGGGCATCGAAGGAAGATATGGATACAGAATGTTGGGGATCACCTCGCCACTGGACAAATCCAGAGGGAAACCCCACAGCGACCTTCGGGAGAAACCGGACAGGATCTGGAGGAACTTGCCTACTCCTCCTACATGGAAGAGATGGCTCCAGCTGGGTGGGGCACGGCCCCCAACCCAGCACTATCCTGACCGAAGTTCACTTGTGGGAGACCTCGCTGTTGAGGAGTCATGGTGGGGAAGCGCGGGTGCCTTGTCAGATAGGGACGCATTCCCCGGGAGTGGGTGGTGATGGCCTGGGAAAGATTGTAAAGGGGAGGGGGAGACCCAAGAGTCATGTGGGTGCATTCGGGGAAGGGAGGAGCTCACCCGGGGGCCCACGGGCAAAGTTAGAGTGTAAGTGTGGCTGGGGAGGATGAGTGGGTGGCCGGATCTGGGATCCAAGTTTGAATGTGGGGCCAGGGAGAGCCGCCACACAGGCACCCATCATTTTCTGCAGCCAGTCGAGGGAAGACGGGAGGGGGAGGGACTGGGAGTCACGATCCCATACTCCCCAGTCTCGGTCTGTGCCAAGGTAATTTTAAACATGAGGGGTACCCTGCCTCCACAAAGGGGCAAGGTAACGGCTCGGGACTGGTGGAGCAGGTTGGTCTGTAAATCCATTCTGCATGTTTTAAAAGTCCAAGACCATTCAAGGAGGGTAGAAGGAACATTTACTGCCTGAGTGGGAGGAGCAATACCCACTCGAATTTTGTGACCCATCATTGGCACATGATGGTCGGGGTTTGTTTAAGCATGTTGTTCAAGTTTTTTTGTATTTTGTGTTACAGCCCCAAGTTGAGAAGAGGCATAGGACCCTCTCCGTGCTTGGGATCATTTTGATTACATTGTATGACTAAGATTGCAACATTTTGTAATAAGTTGTTATGTAACAAGTGATGCAGGGGTATGAGACCCCTTGTTGTAAATTGATGTATCTGTAAAATTCCTACTGTACCACGGTTTTTTCTCAAATTTGAGGGGAATAGACGGGACGGGGATCAGTGGTAGATAGCTGTTAGGTAAATACTGGGGATGGTTGTTTGTTAGGGGGTCAGAAATTTTGCTCACTCCTTCGAGTGGATACTGCAATCAAGTTGGAAGTATCAAAAGGAAGGACTGTAGGGGTTTGCAAAATTCCCCTATTTTCCCTGAAGATCGGGAAATATTGGTCCACGTCGTGGATGAAGAATTATGTGTTTTGAATTGCCACTGGGTAGGACAGCGTTTTTAAAACATACCCAGAATTGTGAAAGGCTGCGTTGGGCAGAGCAGCACTTGGGCAACATCAGGATCTAAGACAGTGGCCTAGAAATTCAGCTGTTTGCGCCAGACGTTAGCGCCAGATTTCTGGCGCTATCCACTTAGCGCCCGGGCACCGCCGGATCTGCGCCTATGCCGAAATTCAGCTGGGCTTTAGCGCTGGCGCAAAGTGTTAGCGCCCAGTCAGCTGCGCGCGCATCTTATGACGTCATTCCGTCGTGCAACGCCGTTTGTGCGCCCCAAACCGGAAATTCAGTGGCGCCCGGCCGATGTTGGCGTGGCGCTACTAAGAACTGTGAAATGGAACTCAACAGAGGCCCTGTGGGATTCGGGGAGCGCTAATTAAAGGGCACATCCACTCACCCATAAAAGCTAGCCATTTCGCTGCAATGACTTGACTGGTTTGGATTTCTGCACAGAGAGCAAGGCACAGAGATTACTGATTTCGGACACCATAGGAGAGGTCTTTTTGGCTTCTAGCCAGTGCTTTGACATTTGCATCCTTGTGATTTTGCTGGTTGGAACTTTGTAATGGGGGCTGCATGGGGGGCCAACCCTCAGTTGCGACATTTTGTGCGAAGGGCTGGCATACGCTTTGAGACAGGCCCAGGCATGGCTAGACGCAGAGGGGCCATTAGGCGTCGCCAACGTAGGCCTTACCCAGTCAGGCAATACCGGGAGCAGGTCTCATATCTCGCCATGACTGCGGCGCATTGTGTTAAGAGGCTGCGCTTCAGAAGGGAGGTGGTTGAAGAGATCTGCCAGCGGCTTCATGCAGATTTGCAGCCACAGCTCATGTCCAGGGCGTCTCTCTCGGTGGAAGTGAAGGTCACGGTGGCTCTCAGCTTTTATGCAAGTGGCTCCTTCCAAGCCGCTGCTGGGGACATCGCGACCATCTCCCAGTTCGCCGCGCATCGCTGCATCCGACAGGTCACCGAAGCACTTTTCGCGAGGAGCCACCAATTCATCTCCTTCCCCATGACCCAACACAAGCAGGAGCAGCGTGCATTCGGATTTGCCAGGATCGCGGCCTTCCCCATGGTGCAGGGCGCCATTGACTGCACGCATGTGGCTATGCGGCCACCTATCCGCAATGCCGAGCAAGGCTGCAACCGGAAGGGCTACCATTCCCTAAATGTGCAGCTGGTGTGTGACCACAGGCAGCGCATCCTAGCTGTCAATGCCCGCTTCCCAGGAAGCATCCACGATGCCTTTATCCTGCGACAGACTACTGTGGCTGACATGTTCCAGGCACAGCCTCAACCAAGGGGATGGCTTCTTGGGGACAAGGGCACACTTTGTGCACATGGCTCATGACCCCGCTCCGCGCACCCAGGACCCCAGCGGAGCTGGCATACAACGAAAGCCATCAAGCCACAAGGAACCTAATAGAGCAAACGATAGGCGTCCTCAAGCAACGGTTCCGTTGCCTGGATCGTTCGGGCGGGTCTCTTCAGTATTCGCCAGATAGAGTCTCCCAGTTCATCGTGGTCTGCTGCATGCTCCACAACCTGGCTATCCGCAGGACTCAGGCACTGCCACCTGACATTGGGCCACCACCTCAGGAGGACGAGCAGGAGGACCCTGAGGAGGAGCAGCACCAGGCCAGGAGGGAGCGACAAGGTCCAAGGGCCGTCCGCCGGGGGCTTATTGCTCGACACTTCTAGGCCCCCTGTCAGGGAATGGCCTGGCCCACTGAACGCAGCCGCTTCGCAAGCCCTCAGCCGGTTAACCCAACAACCACTTGAAACATGACACCTGCACATGGTGAATAAATAAACATCTTTATTTGAAAACCTCAGGGCCCTTCCCACATGGAAGAGCAAAACAGAGAAGACCCCCAAAAAACAGTAACAAACTTCTGTCACTCCCAAAACCTGGGGAGGACTAACATAACATCAGCATCCAAATGGCCTCGTCACTGGCCTAACAAAAACAAGCCCCCCCAACAACACAAAGACCCCCATAAAACAAAACCACATAATGCCCCCCAGAACAGAAGCCCCCGCATCACCCAAACCCTCGGTGAACACACTCTATTGGGTGTGGCGAGAGGGCGAGTGTGTGGACAGGCGTCTTTTGTCCCGGCCCGTCCTGCTGCTGCGCCTCAAGCTGGGCCGTGAGGCAGTGCCGAGGCTGGGGGAAGGATCCTCAGGGCGACAAGGCGTCTCGCCAGATGCCCTTGGGGGTCGGCCTACACGAGGGCGGGCCCGGGAGGGGCCGGCTGGTGGCTGCTGCAGCTGTGGGTGGCCCTCTTCAGTGGCTGCAGGAGCTCCTTGCACCGTGGCTGGGGGAGTGGCAGGCTCGCCTGCACCAATGGGTACAAGGTGGGTGATGCCAGGCGCGCGCTGGTCGCCAGACACACGTGCACTCGGGCGGCCTGGCCGGGGAGCAAGCGCGCCAAACTGTGGGTGGCCAGACCGGTGTGCGGCAGCAGGGCGGCGCCTGGCCTGGCGACGCCTCCCCGCCAGTGCGAGGGTCGCAGAAGTCAGTGCCCCAACTGCGCCGGCATGTCCCCGCATCTGCAGTCCCATTGTCTGGACAGCACCTCTCAGCTGGCGACTGGCGTGCTGCGCTGCCTCGAGTTGCTCGACCCCCCTCTCATGCGCTGCCACAAGGAGCTCCACCCCCCTGGCGTGCGCTGCAGCGAAAACCTCGAGGCCCCTGGCCTGGGCTTGGCCGAAAGCCACCACACTTTGAGAGAGGCTTTCGATGGCCTGAGGCATCTGTGCCAGCACCTCCATGATTTCCACGTGGCGGCGCTCCGACGCCGCCGACATCTCGTCCCGGAGGCGCACCTCCTGGGCGACGTCCGAGTCCGGACTGGAGGGCGCCTCCACCCTCTGGCCAGAAGGCTGGCGTGCCGCCGGAGCACTGCCGCGTGCGGCCACGCCACTGACACCAGGTTCTGCCCTCCCCTCCACCGCCTCCCCCCTCTGGGCAGAAGGGTCGCGTGCCGCCGGAGCCTTGCCGCGGGCGTCCATGCCACTGGGACCAGGTTCGGGGCTCCCCTCCCCCGCCTCCCCCTGGCTCTCCGGCACGCCAGACATATCCCCTTCATTGGCATGTCCTGGAGCGGAGGAGGGTTCCCCCGAGGTGGCGCCTTCCTGCTGCTCCTCCACGTCCTCCTCCTCCGAGGGCCTGGCTGTGTGGGCTTCAGGGAGCACCTCCTCCTCACCAGCTGAAAGCAGGAAGGCACAAGTGTAGCTTTAGAGTGAGGACAGGCCGACAGCGAGGGAGGCCGCACTGGTGCATTATGCGCATTTATCGGCCACTGGGGAAGGATGTAGATCTGATGCGCGAGGGCAAGGATAGAGGTGCAGCCGGTCCTGTCCTTACCAGTGGGCTCCAGTATAGGGTCGGCATCGCCGATCGCCACAGGCCCAATCACCGGGTGCCGCAGCAGTCGGGCCACCCTCTCTTCCAGAGGCGTCAGCTCCTGGAACTCGCGAGGGCCTCCACCAGTGACACGGAGGCTCCTGGCGTTCCTCGCCAGCTTGGCCTGCAAGAGAAAGGAGGGCGTCTAAGTACAGTGTGGTGCCCTGTAGCTGTGTGTGAGGCCTGCCATGGTGGAATAGCTTGCACAGTGTGGTGCCCTGTAGCTGTGTGTGAGGCCTCCCATGGTGGAATAGCTTGCACAGTGTGGTGCCCTGTAGCTCTGTGTGAGGCCTCCCATGGTGGAATAGCTTGCACAGTGTGGTGCCCTGTAGCTCTGTGTGAGGCCTCCCATGGTGGAATAGCTTGCACAGTGTGGTGCCCTGTAGCTCTGTGTGAGGCCTCCCATGGTGGAATAGCTTGCACAGTGTGGTAAGTGCAGAAAGAGCTCTTGATTAACATGCAAGTGCCATTGCAGCGGCAGCAGGGCTGGCCATTAGACCTTGGATGTCCCTTTGGCCCTAATGGGAGGTGCACATGCAAGGATGAGGGGGACATTGGAAAGGGTACTCACCTTGACCAGCCGACATAGGTCGTTGTATTTCTTGCGGCACTGGTCCGCACTCCTGGGAACATCTGAGCTGGAGGAGACCCTCCGGGCAATTTTGGTCCAGGCCTCCCTGAACTGGCTCCTGGGAGCCTTCCTGCCACTAGCCGGGCAAACGACCCGCCTTCTTTTGCACACCCCATGAAGGAGCACACCCAGCGCATGCTCAGAGAAGCGTTCGGCTCTTTCACGGGCCCTCTCCATGTCCTCCAGGCGTTGATATGCCACACAACCACTCCTGAGGCCTAGTTGCAGGGCTACAGCATGCAGGGCGTGGCTGCAGTCAAAGTTGACCCTTCCCCCTTTAAGAGCTGGCCGGCGTCAGGGTGTCTGCTGACACTCACCACATGATCGCACCTGTGCTGCGCCCGGAATCGGCGTTATTAGGCTGCATCGCCGGATTAGCGCCTGAACACAGGGTTCCAACGCCTTGTGCAGCGCTCGGCCAAAAAGTTGGCCAAATCTACTGAAGTTCGGCGAGCTCGCCTGCACTTTCCGGCGGGCGCTAAATTTGACGAGCGCCCGACTTTAGCGCCGCAATAGCGTCAGAACTGAATTTCTAGGCCAGTATATTTTATTAAAAATGGTGGCCTAGAAATTGGGTTTTGGCTTAGCCAGGGCTTTAGCGCCGGAAGTTAGTGCCGGCGCTAAGTCCCCCTGCGCGCGCCAAAAATTCAGTAGCGCCGCGCCCAAACGGCTGCCGGCGCTACTGAAGGGTCTTAGCGCCTGGAAAAGGGCGCTAACTGCCGTTTAGCACCGCAATTCCGGCGCTGCGGCACCCGATGCGGTGCGGCAGGCTGGGGAAGTGCAGGCCGCCTCCTTCCGTTAAGGAGGAGCTGCCTGCACCCGGCCGCGGCCCGCGCAAATCTGTTTAAAAATGAGCCCGGCACCTCGGACAAGTGTCGGACTTGCACCTGTTCCGGGGTGGGGGGGAGAAGTCCGGGGAGGGAGCTGCGGGCAGGCGGCTGGTGGGAAAGCGGCCGGCCGCCGCGGGGCCTTTAATGCGCCGGCGCAAACACATGTTGGACTCTGTTGCCAGAGTCTTAGTTGTGGCTGCCACGGGCGAGGTGGCCGCAACTGAATTTCGGCACTGGGGCCCGTCGGCATGGCAACCGGGATGCTGCGCACACCGATGACGTCATCGGTGCCGGCGCAGCGCTATCGGTGCAACGCCGCTTTAGGGCCCCAGGGAATTTTTCAACTGGCCATAACTCTGGCGCTAGTCCCTCTAGCGCCTCAAAAGCGGCGCTAAGGCTAGTGAATTTCTAGGCCGGTACCTCTGAGTTTCGAACTGTGTATATTTCAAAGAGGTTTGAAAATGGCCATCAGAAAGCATGGCCAAAAGATAAAAGAAAGCAGCTCGCAGCTTGTGGCGTATGTCTGTGAAAAAGTGGGAGGATCAAATACAGTGGCAGTCAGACCTGCCAATCAAAGGGAGTTCCCTTCTCAGAAGCAATCGATGTTTGTTTATTGACTTAAGGGATTAACCCACTTGAACTAAACCGCAGAACAATCGGCTCTGTTTACACAGCAATCTAGCCCCATTTCAACACCACTTACACACAATGGATACATCTAAACCCCGGAAAAAGGACTTTGATAGGGGACAGATCATCATGGATGGATTTGAATCACCCATCACTCAGAACAATAGGGCAGTTGGATTCCCTTTTGTTTTAGCCTAGGTGAACTCCGGATGTGGGTGGATACACTTCGGCCCCAGAGTGCAGACACATTAAATCACTCCAACCAATTTGAATCAGCCAATCACAGCCTTTCTCTTGTGTATTTGGACTTTTGGGCGCAAATTTTGCACATAGACTTTTTCAGCGCCAAACAGGAGTTGGCAGGATATAAAAGATAGCTCCTGAGAAGCTATCTCTCTCTTACTTCGCTGGATCACAGGTGAGCAGGTTTTCTGACTCATCAGCAAGGCAACCTAGTAAGGAGTTAGGGGGTGGCAATTAAGGGGAAATTGCTAAGATTGTTTAATCAACATTGTAGCCATTAATCCCTCTTTTTTGGCCATCTGCCTTCCCCCATTTAAGCAATTTTACTGTAATTACTGTGTTCGTGTGGTATAGTTTAAATAGTTTCTTTAGTTTAATAAAGTTTGACTTTCTCACACCCAGACCAGTTGTCCTGTTTAATATATCATTAATTATAAGTCCTTCAGTCAGAACTGGAAGGTGGGGTAGTGATTCAAAACCGCTGTTTAAATTGGTTTACAGTGTAGCAGCAAAAGGCTGCCTGACCAGGTGAATTACCATAAACCAGGTAAAAGGTTGGAATTGGTCAGAGTGCAGGCAAAGGCTGCTGACAAGGTAAATTACCGTGAACCAGGTAAAAGATGCCCCCCTGGGACTAGGGACAGGCTCACTGGCAAGGCTTGGAAGCTAAGCAGAGCCAGGCCTGGTTAGTACCTGGAGGAAAGACCAGGTGCAGAAGGTCACGGAAGGAGCCCTGGGAGGGGCGGCTGGTGAGCAGGCCCGGGCGTTGGGCTGAAGATAGGAGGAATGGTGGAAATGGAATGGTGGCGCGCACAGACGCAGCGGCTTTGCTTCTCCCAGGACGGTGCTATTTACGTTTAATGTTAATGTTATTTGTACTGGACTCATGGGAGCTTGCAAGATCACATTTCGTTATTCATGTACTTGTGCATTGTACAATGACAATAAAGTTGAATTATGATTATTATTAAATCCATATTGTTGGTGCAGATTTGATGTAATTGCCCACCAACTGCCTAGCAATTGCGCAGTAGCATTTTATGGCTGGTGTAAACTGGTGCAGGAGCCTGTTTGTACAGCGTAAGGGGATGGGGGATATGTAGCAGCTTGAAATATACACCAGTTATTGATAAAAATCTTCAAAATAAATATCTATATCCACCTAACCATCTAATTGATCCCAACACAACTCTACCAAGAATGAGAGACTAATTTATTTTTTAATTTACCAGGGTGAGTGAGACTAAAAAATCATAAATGGGCATCGGAGATTTCTGTTTCCTGATTGGAGCATCGCCTCACATGATCCCAGGTACGCGTATGCTCACGGTGCGCCCCTGGGATCCGTGGGCCACTACGCTGCACTCAACTCCACAGCGAAACAACGCAAGTTTTCGAAGGAGGCCTCACACCAGGTAAGTGTAAATTTCTTTTGGAGGTCGGCACCGTACTCCATAGTTACGCTGCTGACAGCTATTTCAGGGGCTGTTAAAAAATGTTGCCTTTCAATCTGTTGCCTCTTTACTGCTGGCCCAGGCCAAGCTCTGACACAAACTTACAACTCTTTCATTGCTCACCATGTACCTATCTCCAGTAAGGCATACATTCACGCAATGACTTACAATTGAAAATCTTGACATGCTGACAGCTTCAAAAGGTTATACATACCCTGGAGGATACCATTAGTAAGCTTCAGGTAATAGCGCCAAATGAGTCACAGTGTGTTGGACAGGAGGTTCAAGTGGTGGTGGCAGAAGAAAAGGAACCTACTGGCTAGATGCCCACAGGGCTGCCCTGTACTTTCTCAAATGCAGCAGTGCATTGACATTGAGCACAACAGTGTGGGTTGCACTTGTGTCAGTGGGAAAGGAGTTGAAAGTATTTACCATGCTGACCAATGCAGCAAAATCTGGTTGGGCAGCCCATTGTCTGGGACTACGGATGATGCCTATGCTAGAATGGAAGTAGGCAGAGGGACAGCAATGGAGGGCAGTGGTGAGCATGACTGTCACAGGCAGTGCTTTGCCGATGGTGCAGGTGTGCTGCAGACATTCTGGTAGCATGTGGCACAGCTCTGCAATTGGCTTTGTTATTGATTTGTGAGGCTCTGCAGGCAGGTTAAGATTGGCACTCAGTAGGCAGGAAGCACTGGTAACTCAGTAAATTGCTGTCCACAACTGCACAACTGCCACTGGCATAAACATAAGAACATACGAAATAGAAGCAGGAATAGGCCACTTGGCCTCTCGAGCCTGCTCCGCCATTCAATAAGATCATGGCAGATCTTCAGCTCAAAACCACTTCCCCGCCCGCTCCCCATAACCCTTCATTCCCTTATCTTGCAAAAATCTGTCTATCTCCACCATAAATGTATTTAATGACCCAGACTCCACAGCTCTCTGGGGCAGAGAATTCCACAGATTTACGGCCCTCTGAGAGAAGAAATTCCTCCTCATCTCAGTTCTAAAAGGGTGACCCTTAATTCTAAAACTGCGCCCTGACATTCTAGATTTCCCCATGAGGGGAAACATCTTCTCTGCATCTACCTTGTCGAGCCCCCTCAGTATCTTATATGTTTCAATAAGATCATCTCTCATTCTTCTAAATTCCAATGAGTATAGGCCCAGCCTGCTCAAACTTTCCTCATAAGTCAACCCCCTCATTTCTGGAATAAACCTAGTGAATCATCTCTGAACTGCCTCCAATGCAAGTATATCCTTCCTTAAATAAGGAGACCAAAACTATACGCAGTACTCAAGGTGTGGTCTCACCAATACCCTGTACAGTTGTAGCAGGACTTCCCTGCTTTTATACTCCAACCCCCTTGAAATAAAGGCCAACATTCTATTTGCCTTTTGATTACTTGCTGTACCTGCATGCTAACTTTTTGTGTTTCATGCACAAGGACCCCCAGGTCCCTCTGAACTGTAGCATTTTGTAAACTCTCTCCATTTAAATAATAATTTGCTTTTTTATTTTTCCTGCCAAAGTGTATAACCTCGCATTTTCCCACATTAAACTCCATCTGCCAAATGTTTGCCCACTCACTTAACCTGTCTATATCGCTTTGCAGGTTCGTTGAGTCCTCTGCACAACTTGCTTTCCCACCCATCTTTGTATCATCCGCAAACTTGGCTACATTACCCTTGGTCCCTTCATCCAAGTCATTAATGTAGATTGTAAATAGTTGAGGGCCCAGCACCGATCCTTGTGGCACCCCACTAGTTACCGTTTGCCTACCGGAAAATGACCCATTTATCCCGACACTGCTTTTTGTTAGTTAGCCAATTCTCTATCCATGCTAATATATTACTCCCAATTCCGTTAGCTCTTATCTTATGCAGTAACCTTTTATGTGGTACCTTATTGAATGCCTTCTGGAAATCTAAATACACCACATTCACTGGTTCACCTTTGTCCACCCTGCTCATTACCTCCTCAAAGAACTCCAGCGAATTTGTTAAACATGATTTCCCTTTCATAAAACCATGCTGACTCTGCTTGACTGCATTATGATTTTCGAAATGCCCTGCTACTGTTTCCTTAATGAAGGACTCCAGCATTTTCCCAACGACAGATGTTAGGCTAACTGATCTATAGTTTCCTGCTTTCTGTCTCCCTCCTTTCTTAAATAGGGGTGTTACATTTGCGGTTTTCCAATCCGCTGGGATCTCTCCAGAGTCCAGGGAATTTTGGTACATTGCAACCAATGCATCCACTATCTCTGCAGCCACTTCTTTTAAGACCCTGGGATGCAGGCCTTCTGGTCCATGGGACTTGTCATCTTTTAGTCCCATTATTTTACCAAGTACTATTTCCTTAGTGATAGCGATTGTCTTTGTTCCCCCCTCTCTGTGGCCCCTTGATTATCCATTATTGGGATGTTGTTAGTGTCTTCTACCATGAAGACAGATACAAAATATTTGTTCATAGTCGCTACCATTTCCCCGTTCCCCGTTATTAATTCCGCAGTCTCATCCTCTAAGGGACCAACGTTTACTTTAGCTATCCTCTGCCTTTTTATATACCTGTAAAAGCTCTTACTATCTGTTTTAATGTTTCTTGCCAGTTTTCTCTCATAATTCATCTTCTCTCTCTTTATTATTTTTTTAGTCATTTTTGCTGGCTTTTAAAAATTTCTCAATACTCTGGTCTCCCATCAATCATGGCCACATTGTATGCCTTCATTTTCAATTTGATACCATCCTTTACTTCCTTAGTTAGCCACGGATGGTGCTCCCTTCTCTTAAAACCGTTCTATCTCGCTGGAATATATTTTTGTTGAGAGTTATGAGATATCTCCTTAACTGTCCGCCACTGCATTTCAACTGTCTTACCCTTTAATTTAATTTTCCAGTGCACTTTAGCCAGATCTGCCCTCATGCCACTGTAATTGCCTTTGTTTAAGATCAAGACACTGGTTTGAGATACAACTTCCTCACCCTCCAGCTGAATTTGAAATTCAACCAGGCTATGATCACTCTTTCCTAGAGGATCCTTTACTATGAGATCATTTATTAATTCTGTCTCATTACATTGGACCAGATCCAAAATAGCCTGCTCCCTGGTTGGTTCCATTACATACTGTTCTCAGAAACCATCCCGGATACACTCTATGAACTCCTCCTCAAGGCTACTATGTCCAACTTGATTTGTCCAATCAATATGGAGATTAGAAACACCCATGATTTTTAGCATACCTTTTTTACAGGCCTCCATTATTTGTTGATTTATACTCTGTCCAACAGTATTGCTACTGTTCGGGGGCCTGTAGACTACACCTACCAGAGACTTTTTCCCTTTATTATTTTTTATCTCCACCCAAAACAATTCTACATCTTGATCTTCTGAGCCAATATCACTTCTCAGCACTGCACTGATTGCATCCTTTACCAACAAACCACCCAACCTCCCTTTCCTTTCTGTCTATCCTTCCAAATTGTCAAATACCCTGGAATATTCAGTTCCCAGCCCTGATCACCTTGCAACCATGTCTCTGTAATGGCGATCAGATCATACCCATTTGTATCTATTTGTGCCGTCAACTCATCTATCTTGTTACAAATGCTGCATGCATTCAGATATAGAGCTTTTAACTTTGTCTTTTTACCATTCCTCCTTGTTTTGGCCCCATTTTCTGTTGCACTCTTATTTTTAAACATTCTGTCCCTTCCTGTCACACTCTGGTTATTATTTCCTCCATCTCTATCCTGCTCTATTGCTTTCTCATTTCTCATTGACTTTTTAAATTCCCACTCACCTGGATCCTCCCCCCCCTCCCCCACTATTTAGTTTAAAGCCTTCTCTATGGCCCTAGTTATTTGATTCACCAGGACTCTAGCCCCAGCATGGTTCAAATGAAACCCATTCAACCGGAACAGCTCCCTCTTATGCCAGTACTGGTGCCTGTGCCCCACAAATCGAAACCCATTTCTCTCACACCAGTCTTTGAGCCACTCGTTCATTTCTCTGATCTTATTTACCCTATGCAAATTTACTCGTGGCTCAGGTAGTAATCCAGAGATTATTACCTTTGTGATTCTGCTTTTTAATTTAGCCCCTAGCTGCTCATACTCTCTCAGCAGAACCTCTTTATTTGTCCTAAATCATTAGGTCACCCAGAGTTTGTTTAGCCATTCATTGTCATATCATGAAATCCACAAATACCTATAAATTCCCTTTTGAAATGTAAAGTTGCTTATTGATAATTCATGTAACAAATGTTAACCTGAAAAAAAACACAGAGTAAATCAACCTTTTAGTATATTTATAACTTCAATCAAAGTAATCTCAGGAATCATGCATGGGCTGCTTTTATAGCTTCTATAAATCCATGTCTGAGTATCGAATTCCATAATGAATGTACTGTAGAGATATTTGAAGCTGCTGGGCAGCACATAGATGAAAGGAAACCTATTTCAACTTTGAATGCAGTTGTGATTGTCAGTAAAGGGTGAATCTTGATTTGAAAGTTAAGTTAAATTAGGTCAGATTTGGGCTGACGCTATCAAACCAGGACATACTGAGAGAGTGGCTAGCAAAGCATATGGGATCTTGGGCTTCATGAGTACAAAAGTAGAGAAGTTATGCTGAACCTTTATAAAGCGCTGGTTAGGCCACAACTGGAGTATTGCATCCAGTTCTGGTCACGACACTTTAGGAAGGATGTGAAGGCCCTTGAGAGCGTGCAGAGGAGATTTACCAGAATGGTTCGGGTATGTGGGATCTTAGCTACAAGGACAGTTTGGAGAAGCTTGATTTGTATTCATTAGAGCAAAGGAGGTTGAGGGGTGATTTCATCGAGGTGTACAAGATTATGACGGGTTTGGATAGGTTAGACGGGGAAAGGCTGTTGGACCGGATAGCATCCCTGGACGGGTACTCGAGGAATGTGCTGATCAGCTGGCTGATTTCTTCACCGCCATCTTCAATCTGTCATTGGCCCAGGCAGTAGTCCCTACATGCTTCAAGACCTCTACCATTATTCCTGTGCCAAAACAAACGGCTGTGACGTGCCTGAACGACTATCGACCTGTCGCACTCACACCCATCATAATGAAGTGTTCGAGAGACTGGTCTTAGCCCACATCAAAGCCAGTGTTCCTGCCTCTCTTGACCAACATCAGTTTGCCTATCGTGCAAACAGATCAACGGAGGATGCAATCACAACTGCTCTACACTCGGCACTGAATCACCTAGATGGTAAGGAGACCTACATCAGAATGCTGTTCATAGACTACAGCTCAGCATTCAACACTATCGTCCCCAACAAGCTGGCCACCCAACTCCAAACTCTTGACCTGAACACTTCCCTCTGCAACTGGACCCTGGACTTCCTAACAAACAGACCCCAGTCTGTCAAATTAGGTAACCACACCTCCCCCCCCGACCCTGAACACGGGGGGCCCCACAAGGATGTGTGCTGAGCCCCCTCCTCTACTCCCTCTTCACCCACGACTGTGTGGCTGTTAATGGTTCCAACACCATCATCAAGTTTGCGGATGACACCACGGTAATAGGCCAGATCACCAACAACGATGAGTCAGCCTACAGGGAGGAGGTCCAGCATCTCATGAAGTGGTGCGCCGATAACAACCTGGCCCTTAACACCAAGAAAACCAAAGAAATCATTGTGGACTTCAGGAAGTCCAAAGGCAGAAGTCACACCCCCATCCACATCAATGGGGCTGTGGTGGAAAGGGTGGACAGCTTTAAGTTCCTCCGAGCCCACATCACGGAAGACCTCTCCTGGTCCCTCAACACCTCCTCTCTGGTGAAGAAGGCCCAGCAGCACCTATATTTCCTAAGGAGGCTGAAGGGATGTAACCTGTCACCCCTGATCCTCTCTAACTTTTACCGCTGCACTATAGAGAGCATCCTGACAAACTGTATCACAGTATGGTATGGCAGCTGTAGCTACTATGACCGGAAAGCCCTGCAGCGGGTAGTCAAAACTGCCCAATGCATTACCGGCACCCGGCTACCGACCATAGAGCACATATACCAGAAACGCTGTCAACGGAGGTCACGGTCCATCATCAAAGACCCTACCCACCCCAGCCACAGTCTGTTCACCCTCCTGCCATCTGGGAGACGCTACAGATGCATTCTCACCCGTACAACCAGATTTAGGAACAGCTTCTTTCCCAGGGCTGTCATCCTACTGAACTCCACAAATAAACTCTAAAGCCTGCACATCTGCCAAGGCACTTTATTATGGTTATATTTATGTTAATATACTACAAGCCAAATGTATGTTGAATGTTTAAATGTCTTAATCCAAATGTACACTCGCGGGAGCTGCAAGCCTACATTTCGTTGTACTGCACTTGTGCACTAACAATGACAATAAAAGTTGATTTGATTTGAATATTAGTTGATGGTACAAGGACTAGGGGACACAGATTTAAGGTTTTGGGCAAGAGATACAGGGGAGACATGAGGAAAAACTTTTTTATGCAGCGAGTGGTGAGGACCTGGAACTCGCTGCCGATGGAGGTGGTGGAAGCAGAGACTCTGCAACTGGACGCTGGACTTCCTAACAAACAGACCCCAGTCTGTCAAATTAGGTAACCACACCTCCGCCCCCCTGACCCTGAACACGGGGGCCCCAGAAGGATGTGTGCTGAGCCCCCTCCTCTACTCCCTCTTCACCCACGACTGTGTGGCTGTTCATGGTTCCAACACCATCATCAAGTTTGCAGATGACACCATGGTAGTAGGCCTGATCACCAACAATGATGAGTCAGCCTACAGGGAGGAGGTCCAGCATCTCGTGAAGTGGTGCGCCGACAACAACCTGGCACTTAACATCAAGAAAACCAAAGAAATCATTGTGGACTTCAGGAAGTCTAAAGGCTGAAGTCACACCCCCATCCACATCAATGGGGCTGTGGTGGAAAGGGTGGACAGCTTTAAGTTCCTCGGAGTCCACATCACGGAAGACCTCTCCTGGTCCCTCAACACCTCCTCTCTGGTGAAGAAGGCCCAGCAGCGCCTATATTTCCTAAGGAGGCTGAAGGGATGTAACCTGTCACCCCTGATCCTCTCTAACTTTTACCGCTGCACAATAGAGAGCATCCTGACAAACTGTATCACAGTATGGTATGGCAGCTGTAGCTACTATGACCGGAAAGCCCTGCAGCGGGTAGTCAAAACTGCCCAACGCATTACCGGCACCCGGCTACCGACTATAGAGCACATATACCAGAAACGCTGTTTACGGAGGTCACGGTCCATCATCAAAGACCCTACCCACCCCAGCCACAGTCTGTTCGCCCTCCTGCCATCTGGCAGACGCTACAGATGCATTCGCGCCCGTACGACCAGATTTAGGAACAGCTTCTTTCCCAGGGCTGTCATCCTACTGAACTCCACAAATAAACTCTAAAGCCTGCACACCTGCCAATGCACTTTATTATGGTTATGTTTATGTTAATGTATTACAAGCCAAATGTATGTTGATTGTTTAAATGTCTTAATCTAAATATACACTCTCGGGAGCCGCAAGCCTACATTTCATTGTACTGCACTTGTGCACTAACAATGCCAATAAAAGTTGATTTGATTTGATTTGATTTGATTTGACTCAATGTTTTCAAAGGGAGACTGGATAGGCACTTGAGGGTAATAAACTTGCAGGGCTACGGGGATATGGCGGGGGAATGGGACTGACTGGATTGCTCTACAGAGTGCTGGCATAAACTCGATGGGTCGAATGGCCTCCTTCTGTGCCGTTATGACTCTACGGGGGAAAAATTGGGTTGCTTTGCGCCTCCCGTTAGCACCCGCTAATGGGCCGCAAAGCAACTAGCACCCAGGCATGGCGCCACCCATGCCTCATACGAAATTTAGCAGGAGGTTAGCGACGGCGCTAACCGGTAGCGCACTGCTCGCGCCCTGGCCGCGATCTTCGGGAGCGCCCCCTAACTTACCGCCAGACACTATGTCCGACGAGGTCAGGGGGACCTACCTGAGGCCAGGGAGGCATAATATAAAGGCAAGGTGCGGGGCGGCCATTTTTGTTGCTGGCCGCCTGCCAGCACCTGCCTGCACTCCTTTTCCCGGCCTCCTGAACGGCCCCCTCCGCGGAGTGCCGGCTGTGCTCCAAGAGCCCGGCACTTCTCTTGAGTGCCGGGCTCTTTTGCCGGCACTCCCGATCCCCGGGGGCCCAACTGGGCCCTGGGTCGCGCTGCTCAAGGCTCCTCCCCTTTAAGAAGGGGTGAAGGCCTGCAATACCACGGCGGCGCAACCACTCAAGTTCTGGCGTGGGGGTGCTAATTTTTCCGGGGCTGTATTCAATTTTTAGCCCTATGACTGTAAGCTGAACCATTTGCATTGAACTCAATCATTCTATTGTCCAGCACTTCCACAATAAAAATCCCCTCAAACACTCCTTATCATGAATCCAATGCAACAAATTGGGGGGGAAATAACCTCACTCTATAAACGTCAGCTAATCCTTCTTCATTAAGCAACTTTACACTTCAAAAGGGGATTTATTGACTCTTTGGGCTAAAAACTCTATGGGCCAGAAATTCGCGGCCAGAAGCGTGAGTGCGCTCGGGGTACTCACGCATCTGGCCGTTGGAAATGCCGACGTTCAGCAGGAACAGCGCATGCGGGGAACGCCGGCATTTCCAGACCCGAGGTCTATTCACAGCGCGTGCGACTGCACAGGCAGCGCTTGCGCAGTGAACTTTGTGGATTTCAATGATGGATTCAGTAAGGGTAAGTCCTTAGAAGTTACACTTGAAAAAAGCAAGTGTAAAGTTGTTCATTGGCTGCGGAGGAAGATATACTTTATCGTGGAGCTTCTGAAATGCAATATTTTTGTTTGGGAAAGGGAGGGAAGTTATTTTAAGAAATTTTAAGTAAGTTTTAAAGTTTAAATTTTTTTTTTTAAAGGGTTTTCAGAACGGTAGTTAGAAGGAGCAATTGTGGCTGTGTGAATGGAATGTGAGAATGAGTTATGTATGTATGTCCACATATATTCCTTTACATATATGTATGTATGTTTTATATTCCTTTACTAATGTGTGTGAATGTATGTTTTTAATTATGATTTTCCAATAAGTTACTTTCTCTGAAAGTCATAATTAAATAATACATTCATACACATAAGTAAAGGAATATATACATAACACGCAAAGGAATATATACAGACATACACACTTTCAGAAGCTCCACGATAATAAATATCTTCCTCCGCAGCCTCTGGAGCAACTGTACCCATGCTTTTTTCATGTGTAAGTTGTAATGACTTGACCTCACTGAAAGCATTAATGAAAGCGGCGAATTATACTGCGCACGCGCTGCCTGTGCAGTCGCACGCGTTCTGCCTCTGAACCCCTTCGTTCAGAGGATAGGAAATGCCGGTTTTCCCCACATGCACTGTGCATGCTGAAAACCGGCATTTCATCCGGCCAGATGCGTAAGTACCCCGACCGTACTCGCGCATTTGGAAGGGAATTACTGGGCCAACATTTTACATGTCAATAAAATGAAAAATTTAACAATTGCACGACTTGCCCCCTCGCATCTGCGACTGAGGGTCCAAGGAGGTGCATTGCGCAAGAGGTCATCATCATACGTATCCTCACACTGTTTCCTTTGGGGAACTGTATGAAGTGGTGGAAGGATTTATGGCCGTGATTAACACTCAGTCCGTGACCGTAACCATCTTTGAACCAGCCATTAGGGTGGTTAGTCCTATGGCGGGAGGGTTTTACGGGCTCCCACAACCCATCTGAGGGGGGGGGGGCCACCAACACCCACGGATGCAAGTATCCTGCTGGATGTCCACCCAGAATTTAAAGTTGGAGCTCCGACTCCACTTGCCGGGACTGTCTGGAGTGGGGTTCAAAACCCTACTCCTTCTGGCCCAGCGGCGGGGATGCTTACTGCTACGCAAAAGGCCCACTCCGCACAAAAGGTGACACCCATACGTTTCCTGCGCCTTTTCCCTCCCCGTGACTGGAGCCCTATGCTGCCATTTCACGTTGCTAATCGGATTGGGCCTTTGTCATAGCGGTTGGATCCCCGCCGCTGGGCCAGATCAGGGTAGGGTTTCGAACCCCGCTCCAGACAGTCCCGGCAAGTGGAGTCGGAGCTCCGGCTCTAAATTCTGGGTTGACATCCAGTGGGATATTTGCGTCCATGGGTGTGGGTGGCCTCCCCTCCTTGTATAGCTTGTGGGAGCCCGTAAAACCCTCCCGCCATAGGACTAACCGCCCTAATGGCTGGTTCAAAGATGGTTACGGTCACGGAATGAGCGTTAATCATGGCCATAAATCCTTCCACCACTTCATACAGTTCCCCAAAGGGAACAGTGTGAAGACACGTATGACGACGACATTGCTAAATAAATAAATGGAATTAAAAAAATTCTTTTAGGGCTTTTAAAAGTCTTTAAATTGCTTTAATTCTCTTTAAAACTACTTCAGATTACTCAAAATAATGTAAACATTTTAAAAAGTTTATAAAAGTTACCAAAATCTTCAAAAAACTTCCAAAAACCTATTTAAACTGCTGCTTTGCATGTAAAAATGCTTAGCAGCTTGACAGAAACATTGGGGGCGTGTCCAGTGAAACTGAGACCTCAAGGGGCGTGTCTCACTTGCACTGCACGCTCCTGGCTTCGCGCTGGCTGCACTCCTGGGCGGCGTGATGTCATACGCTGCCCGGGATTCTTCTTTTTCAAACACCAAGTCCAGGCGTCCCTGGAGCTGATCGGCAGTAGCATGGGGTAAGTGCATATACGGGGCTTGCACGCGCGGCAAGCCCCGTTCACCAATTTCTGGCCCATTATCGCTAAAAACCTGCCAGTGCCACCGCGGGCCGATGTTAACGGCTGCCGAAAATGTTGGCGCTGGCAGGACTGGTAAATTGGCGTTGTTCACTAATTAACATAGAAACATAGAAGATAGGAGCAGGAGTAGGCCATTTGGCCCTTCGAGCCTGCTCCGCCATTCAATGAGATCATGGCTGATCATCCAAATTCAGTATCCTGTCCCTGCCTTCTCCCCATATCCCTTGATCCCTTTAGCCTTAAGAAATATATCCAACTCTTTCTTGAATATATTTAATGAACTGGCCTCCACCGCCCTCTGTGGCAGAGAATTCCACAGGTTCACCACTCTCTGGGTGAAGAAATTCCTCCTCATTTCAGTCCTAAATGGCTTACCCCTTATCCTTAGACAATGACCCCTGGTTCTGGACTCCCCGGCCATCATAAACATCCTCCCTGCATCTAGTCTGTCCAGGCCTGACAGAATTTTATAGGTTCCGATGAGATCACCTCTCAATCTTCTAAACTCCAGTGAGTATAAGCCCAATCGACACAATCTCTCCTCATACGTCATTCCTGCCATCCCAGGTATCAGCCTGGTGAATCTTCGCTGCACTCCTTCCATGGCAAGAACGTCCTTCCTCAGGTAAGGCGACCAAAACGCACACAATACTCAAGGTGCGGTCTCACCAAGGCCCTGTACAACTGTAGCAAGACATCCTTGTTCCTGTACTCGAACCCTCTTGCAACGAAGGCCAACATACCATTTGCCTTCTTAACCGCCTGCTGCACCTGCATGCTTACCTTCAGCGACTGGTCCACAAGAACACCCAGGTCTCTTTGCTTTCCCCTTCTCCCAATCTATTGCCATTCAAATAATAATCTGCCTTCCTGTTTTTGCCACCAAAGTGGATAACCTTACAGTTATTCACATTATAATGCATTTGCCATGTTTCTGCCCAATCACCCAAACTGTCCAAATCGTACTGGAGTTTCATGTCATCCTCCTCACAGCTTACCCTCCCACCCAGCTTTGTGTCGTCTGCAAATTTGGAGATATTACATCCAATTCCCTCGTCCAGATCATTAATATATATTGTGAACAGCTGGGGTCCTAGCACCGATCCTTGCGGTACCCCACTAGTCACTGCCTGCCACTCGGAAAATGACTCGTTTATTCCAACTCTTTGCTTTCTGTCCGCCAACCAGTTCTCTATCCAAGTCAATACCTTGCCCCCAATCCCATGTGCCTTAATTTTGTACGCTAATCTCTTATGTGGGACCTTATCGAAAGCCTTCTGAAAGTCCAAATACACCACATCCACTGGTTCTCCCTTATCTATTTTACCAGTTACATCCTCAAAAAATTCCAGTAGATTAGTCAAGCATGATTTACCTTTTGGAAATCCATGTTGACTTTGTCCGATCCTGTCACTGCTTTCCAAGTGCTCTGCTATTACATCATTTATAATAGATTCTAGCATTTTCCCCACTACCGATGTCAGGCTTACCGGTCTATAATTCCCCGCTTTTTCTCTACCACCTTTTTTGAATAGTGGGGTAACATTAGCTACCCTCCAATCCATGGGTACTGTTCCAGATTCTTTCGAGTTCTGGAAGATGACCAGCAATGCATCTACTATTTCTAGGGCCATTTCCTTAAGTACCCTGGGATGCAGATTATCAGGCCCTGGGGATTTATCGGCCTTCAGTCCCATCAATTTTCCTAACACCATTTCCCTAAAAATACTGATTTCTTTCAGTTCCACCCTTTCTTCAGACCCTATGTTCCCCGGCATCTCTGGGAGGTTATTTGTGTCCTCCTTTGTGAAGACAGAACCAAAGTATGAATTTAGTTGGTCTGCCATTCTTTGTTTCCCATTATAAATTCCCCTGATTCTGACTGCAAGGGACCTACGCTTGACTGCAACAATCTTTTTCTCTTCACATATCTATAAAAGCTTTTACAGTCAGTTTTTATGTTCCCAGCAAGCTTACTCTCATATTCTATTTTCCCTTTCTTAATTAATCCCTTTGTCCTCCTTTGTTGAATCCTAAACTGCTCCCAATCCTCAGGATTATTGCTTTTCTGGCCAATTTATATGTCGTCTCCTTGGATCTTATGCTATCCCTACTTTCCCTTGTTAGCCACGGTTGAGTCACCTTTTTTGTTTTATTTTTATGCCAAACTGGGATGAACAAATTCTGTAGCTCATCCATTCGGTCTTTGAATGTTTGCCATTGCCTATCCACCGTCAACACTTTGATTGCCATTCTCCAATCAATCCTACCCAACTCGCTCCTCAGACCATCGTAGTTTCCTTTATTTAAATTGAGGACCCTAGACTCTGAGTCAACTACTTCATTCTCCATCTTAATGAAGAATTCGATCATATTATGATCGCTCCGACCCAAGGGGCCTCTTACAACAAGATTGCTAATTAATCCTTTCTCGTTGCATAATACCCAGTCTAAGATGGCCTGATCTCTGGTTGGTTCCTCAACATATTGATCCAGGAAACCATCCCATAAACACTCCAGGAAATCCTCCTCCACAGTTTTGTTACTAATTTAGTCTCTATGTAGATTAAAGTCATTCATGATGACTGCTGTGCCCTTATTGCACGCTTCTTTAATTTCCCTTTCCATGCCATCCCCAACCTCCGCCTTACTGTTGGGAGGTCTATATACCACTCCCACTAATGTTTTTGTCCCCTTAGTATTTCTCAATTCTACCCATACAGATTCCACATCATCAGAGCTAATATCCTTCATTACAATTGTATTAATCCATTCTTTAACCAGTAATGCTACCCCACCTCCCTTTCCTTTTTGCCTATCTTTCCTGAATATCGAATACCCCTGGATGTTGAGTTCCCAGTCTTGGCCATCCTTGAGCCACGTTTCCGTAATCCCAACCAAATCATATTCGTTTACCTCTATTTGCGCAGCCAATTCGTCCACCTTATTACAAATGCTCCTCGCATTAAGACACAAAGCCTTCAGGCTTGTTTTTTTAACGCTCTTAGACCTAATAGAATTATTATTTACTGTGGCCACATTTGATTTAAACCGTTGATTCTCTGACTGCCACTTTTGTTTTTCTCCTTCCTATCTTTTGCTTTTATCCCTGTTTCCCTTTCCTCTGTCTCCCTGCTCAGGTTCCCAACCCCCTGCCATTTTAGTTTAAACCCCCCCGAACAGTGCTAGCAAACCTCCCCGCAAGGATATTTGTCCCGCTCTGGTTCAGGTGCAACCCATCCAACTTGTACAAGTCCCACCTTCCCCAGAAGCAGGCCCAGTGATCCAGGAAACTAAAGCCCTCCCTCCTGCACCAACTCTTTAGCCACGCATTCATCTGCTCTATCCTCCTATTCCTATACTCACTCGCACGTGGCACCAGGAGTAATCCAGAGATTACAACCTTTGAGGTCCTGCTCTTTAATCTGCTACCTAACTCCCTAAATTCTTGCTGCAGGACCTCATCCCTCTTCCTACCCATGTCATTGGTCCCAATGTGAACCACGACCTCTGACTGTTCACCCTCCCCCTTCAGAATGCCCTGCAGCCATTCAGTGACATCCTTGACCCTGGCACCAGGGAGGCAACAAACCATCCTGGAGTCATGTCTGCGGCCACAGAAATGCCTATCTGTTCCCCTTACGATAGAATCCCCTACCACTATTGCTCTTCCACTGTTTTTCCTCCCTTCCTGAGCAGCAGAAGCACCCCTGGTGCCAGGAAGTTGGCTGCTGCTGCCTTCCTCTGGTAAGTCATCCCCCTCAACAGTATCCAAATCAGTATACCTGTTTGAGAGGGGGATGGCCACAGAGGTCCCCTGCACTACCTGCCTGCCTCTACTGCTCTGCCTGATGGTCACCCATTTCCCTTCTGCCTGTGCAGCCCTTACCTGCGGTGTGACCACCTCTCTAAACATGAGTCCAGCACTAAACTCACGGTGCATCGCTGTTCTGGTGGCGTTGTCCCAGCAGGAGGCCCCAATGTAACGTGGCCATAGCGGCTTGCAGCAAGAACAGGCTGTTCTAAAAACAAGGCTGTCATTTCAGAAAGGCTGGTCTCTTAAAGGGGAACAGCCTTCTGAAATGAACAAAATAAAAATCAGGTAAAAATAGGCAGTTTTTAGCCCTTACAGCTCAACTGCCTTCTGAAAAAAATTAACATTAAATGGAATTCCCAAATTGGACTCTTTAGCACATAAAGCTGAATTGCCTTCCGCACATAAAAAATGGGAAAAGTGCTTCAGCTCTAACACAAATGGCTCAGCAAGCCAGGGAAGGGGCACCCAGGGTCTTGCACGCAGCATTCCAGCTTATGCAGGGGGTCAACACTCTACCCATAGGGGCCAGGAGGCCCTCCAGAAAGAATGATGTGTGACCAGATCATGGAGGTCGTCACTGCCAGCAGTGTCGCTCCAACGACCTGGCTCCAGAGCCCAAAGAAGCTTCATGACCTCAGACCACTGGTCAAGGTCAGTGAATGTATCTTCAAAAGCCATCTCCTGCCAACTGCGCCACTAGCCTCACACACTGCTCAAAGCACGACTCCCCCTGCCCCGCACCAATCACTCACCTACAAAAATCTGTACGAAACACAATGCAGATCTCCCATTCCTAGCTTCACCTCACCCCCTTGGAGGAGCAGGTATTAGCCATTCTTGGCAGGGGCATGGCTGAGCCCTTAGCCAGCGGTGGGGCTGAAAGGATACAAGGTGCTTGTATCCTCATACGTTATCCTCCTTCTGGCATGCATCTCTTGCTTTACCGCCCTCCCCTCACCACAACATTATCCTTGTGCCTTCCTCATTTCACACACCCAAGAAGTGTAGCCTACCCAGCCAGTGGTTGATCAAGAAGAGGGATAGGAGAGAGAAGAAGAAGAAGAAGAAGAAGAAGAAAAATCATCACTCAATTTCACACTCTCAGCCACCAGCTCCTCAAGGCCGTCCTGCAAAGCCATTTGCAGTGTCTCCCACTGAAAGCCAGCAGCCTTCCACCAGCCATGCTGCAGCCACTGGGGTAGCACTGCATGACATCAGTAGGATAGGCAAAGGCACACACAAGACAGTCACTAAGGAAATGCATAAGGGTGATGAGTTGATTTCTTGAGGTCATATTGGATAGATAGATGTATAAAGTTAGATTGGAAAGTTTTCTTTGTGGTGGCTTTTATTTCAGCATCATGGCCAAGAGGACGCTGTGATGGTCAGTAACAGAGGGAAGGCATGGTGTGGGACAAATGTTGAAAGCGGAATTGGGGTAGTGGTCACTGAAACCGTAGGTGGATAATTCCATCATGGATATCCCAGCCAGAAAGTGGCTGTCTGGGGTGCACCCTTCCTTCTGCTTCCTCCTCTTCTGCTTCTTCCTCTTCTGCTTCCTCCTCTTCTGCATCTTCCTCTTCTGTATCTTCCTCTTCTTTCTGCAAGCAGATGCTATAAATCTGAAATAAAATTATAAAATGCTGGAAATACTCAACAGGTCAGGCAGTATCTTCAACTGCAGCATGAACTCTGTATATTGCCTGACCTGCTGAGTATTTCCAGCATTTTCTGTCTTTTCAGAGGCCTTCCTTTACCATCTGATGCCTTGTATGTGTCCAGCAGCAGTCCCTGCACTCCCCGCACACTTTAAAACCTTTGAACATATATTGTACCAAGCCACTACTTCAATAAAATAAAAAAAAGCCAAAAGCTTAAATGCAAACTTACCTGAAAGATGTGTGTGTCCCTTTAAGAAGTGCTGACAGTGTCTCTGTCAGTCTGCTGAACGCTCGCTTTTCAGAGCGAGCTTAGGAACCAGCAATGAACTCAGCACTAAGCTTGAAGTTCGCAGAGCCTGACGTTAAATTGCTGTTGCATGCCAACTGACATCACCTTCTGACCATTTGTATCTCCAAGGCCAGTGCTGCTATTGGCAGCGCTAAGGCCCTCACCAAAGTGGCAGCCACCAAGTCTCACGCCAGAGTAGTGCGTTAGAGTGGCTGCCACCATTTTTGCCAGGATATTGGCGCAAATGGGTGGCGCTAAGGTAGGGAATTTCTATCCCATAGAATCATAGAAATTCCAAAAAAGGAGGAGGCCATTTAGCTCATCATACCTGTGCCAGTGTTCACCTTTCAGTTGAAGATGTATATTCTAATCCTATTTCCTTGCCCTTTACTCATATCCTTTTATATTCTTCTCTTGAACCACTTATCCCATTCCTTTTTAGATGAGGTTATAAGGGTGATTCAAATGCATCTAATGCAGCCAGCGAGGAGCAGTTTTCATAGGGAGCACATTTTAGGAAATTATGTCCATGATTTTCCATCCATTAAAATGAAACACTGGGGGCTCGATTTTCCAAGCCCCGAGGAGGCGGGTTTGGAGATGGGAGTGGTGGGAAAATTGCAGAATCGGGGGGCAGGAACCCATCCCGCCCCCAACACGCCTCCGTCCCAATGTCTCAGGAGGCAGGTACCCGACCTGAGCTGGGAGCCGCCTCCCTGAGGCGGGAACGGGATTAGTGCCAATTAAATGCCTGTTAATAGGTAGTTAACGGGAAGTTTTTTGCCTAATCCCTATTTTTAGCCCTGAAGTGTGGGCTGCCCGATGGCTCCGAACCACGTCAAATTAGCGAGGTGGACCGTTGGTCTGCAGGGGTTGGAGGGGTCGAGATGTCCATTGTGCAGGTGAGTGATGGGTGCATGTGTACAGAGGTAAGTGTGTGAGGTAAGTGTAAAGTGTTTTAATAAGTTTTACTTACCTTTACTTTCTCCTGCAGGCTTTCTTCCTTCAGTTCTCGGGAGTCCCTCAACTTACCGGCACAGAAAGCAGAATGGCCGCTGAACTGTCAAAAGCTGCAACCTCTGCTTTCTGGTCTGGAGAGCTATCTAACTGAGTCTGAGTAAAAGGACTCAAGTTAGAAGACAGATTGTCAGTGTTTGACAGCTTCACAGAGCTGTCAAACGTTGATTTTTCACCTGTCAAAAGCTCTTGACAGATGAAAGGTCAATTGCTGACGTCACCAGTAACCAGGTGTCCCTTAATTGGCCTGCTGAGCCCACTGGGCGGGCTTAACAAGATCAATCAAGGGAAAATAGCATGGGCGGGAATTCAGCGGCAGCAGCGGGGCTATAAAAGTCCCAGAGACCAGGTAAGGCCTCACAGCGTCGGCGGGAATTCAGCGGCAGCAGCGGGGCTATAAAAGGCCCCAGAGACCAGGTAAGGCCTCACAGCGTCAGCGGGAAACTCGAGCGGCAGAGCGGGGCTATAAAAGACCCCAGAGACCAGGTAAGGCCTCAGAGCGTCGGCGGGAAACTCGAGCGGCAGAGCGGGGCTATAAAAGGCCCCAGAGACCAGGTAAGGCCTCACAGCGTCGGCGGGAAACTCGAGCAGCAGCAGCGGGGCTATAAAAGTCCCAGAGACCAGGTAAGGCCTCAGAGCGTCGGCAGGAAACTCGAGCAGCAGCAGCGGGGCTATAAAAGGCCCCAGAGACCAGGTAAGGCCTCAGAGCGTCGGCAGGAAACTCGAGCAGCAGCAGCGGGGCTATAAAAGGCCCCAGAGACCAGGTAAGGCCTCACAGCGTCGGCAGGAATTCAGCGGCAGCAGCGGGGCTATAAAAGTCCCAGAGACCAGGTAAGGCCTCACAGCGTCGGCGGGAATTCAGCAGCAGCAGCGGGGCTATAAAAGTCCCAGAGACCAGGTAAGGCCTCACAGCGTCGGCGGGAATTCAGCGGCAGCAGCGGGGCTATAAAAGTCCCAGAGACCAGGTAAGGCCTCACAGCGTCGGCGGGAATTCAGCGACAGCAGCGGGGCTATAAAAGTCCCAGAGACCAGGTAAGGTTTACCAGTCTCCAGTCTCGGAACTCGGAGGGAAGGAGAGAGGTAAAAAGTAATCCAAGTGTGACATCACCAGAAAGCGGGTAAGTGATTGGTTGGTAAGTATTTCTCTCTTTTTTAAGCTTAAACTCTTTGGTTTATAGTTTCTAAGGTGCGATATTCATCTAGAATCGGGGCAGAGGGTATTTATAAATAATATCAATAAATTTAATTAATTACATAGAATGGGAGATCAGGTGATGTGTTGCTGCTGCAATATGTGGGAGCTGGTGGACACCATTGATGCTCACGGTGATCACATTTGCAGTAAGTGTTGGCTGCTCGAGGAATTCCGGCTCCGTGTTGATGAGCTGGAGTCCGAGCTTCAAACACTGAGACACATCAGGGAGGGGGAGAGTTACCTGGACTCTGTGTATCACGAGGTAGTCACACCAATTAGATTAATTAATTCAGATGTAGTCCGTGGCCAGGGTCAGGATGGTGTGACTAGAAGTGAGGCAGGTACGGGGATCCAGCTTGTAGTGTTGGAGGAGCCGCAGCCCTTGCTCTTGTCCAACAGGTTTGAGGCTCTTACTCCCTGTGAGGATGGAAACAGGGACTGCGAGGAGGATAAGCAACTTAGCCACAGCACCGTGGTGTGGGGGGCCATTCAACTGGGGGGAATTAAAAGAAATGTTGTAGTGGTAGGGGATAGTATCGTTCGGGGGATAGATAGAGTTCTTTGCGGTCGAGAGCGAGAGTCCCGAAGGCTGTGTTGCCTGCCCGGTGCCAGGGTTAAGGACATCTCCTCTGGGCTGGAGAGAAACTTGGTGTGGGAGGGGGAGGATCCAGTTGTCGTGGTCCATGTTGGTACCAATGACATAGATAGGACAAGGAAGGAGGTTCTGCTGAGGGAGTTTGAGCAGCTAGGGGCCAAATTAAAAAGCAGAACCACAAGGGTAATAATCTCTGGATTACTACCTGAGCCACGTGCAAATTTGGTTAGGGTAACTGGTGTGGGAGAAATGGGTTTTGCTTCCTGGGACACTGGCATCAGTACTGGGACAGGAGAGAGCTCTTCCGTTGGGACGGACTTCACTTGGCCAGTGCTGGGACTAGAATCCTGGCGAATTGAATAACTAGGGCTGTAGAGAGGGCTTTAAACTAATTAGCGGGGGGAGGTTTTAAGAGAGCGAAAAATAAAAATGACAGCGGAGAAGGCAATAGAGCAAGGTAGCAGTGGGGGAATTAAAAACCAGAGCGTGTCAGGAAAGGACAGAATGTATAATGATAAAGGTAAATTAGTAAAAGGGGTAAAAGCAGGAATAAATTGTCAGAAAACATATTTGAAAGTTCTTTATCTGAATGCACGCAGCATTCGTAACAAAATTGACGAGTTGACGGTGCAAATAACTACACATGGGTATGATCTGGTGGCCATTACGGAAACATGGCTGCAAGATAGATAATCATGACTGGGAACTAAACATACAAGGGTATTTGACAATTAGGAAGGACAGACAGGAAGGAAAGGGAGGTGGGGTTGCTATGTTATGTTATGTTACGGAATGCAGGAGTTGATTTAACAAGTGTTTACTGAACAAAGTCTGGAGGTGAACTAAACAACACAAGACGCTACACAGGCTTATATACCTGAGTGGTCACTACTGGTACTACAGTATACAGGGGCTTAAAAAAAATAGTTCCTCTTAAAGGTACATACACTACAATTCCTCCCCTTTTAGATAAATAGTACATAACATTTTAAGTAATCATTAAATAACATTTTTACAAGAACAATAATATACACATTTGCTGAAGTTAATCAATTACAAATTCAGTCTCTCTGGGGGCTTCCTGACTCGGTCCGGATAATGCCTCGGTGGTGTAGTAGGTTCTTTTGGCAAGGTCGATTCGGCTTCAATGCCAGTGTCAGGTTCATCTGGTTCCAGTATCACCGGATCGGAGGTAGATACTATTGGTATCTCTGCTTCATCACTAGGCATATAGAGTTGTGGTGCAGGTTGTCCTTTTTCGGATGACTCTATGATCTGGTCAGCATGGCGCCTTATTATGTTTTCTCCAATGTCCACGGCATACATCAGTGGTCCTAGTCGTGTGCAAATAGTTCCAGGCTGCCATTTCTCGGTACGGTAGTCCCGGGCCAAAACTGGTTGACCTATCTGGAAGGTTCTAGTTGGCCTTTCATTCATGCTTTGAAATTGCCGGTTCTCTACGTCCCTTCTGACATTTGGCTTGACCAAATCCAGCCGGCATCTTAGTCTTCTATTGAAAAACATCATGGTGGGGGTCTGGTTTGTAACCACATGTGTTGCATTCCTGTACACAAACAAGAAGTTATCTACCTTATGTTGTAGATTTATGTCTTCATTACCCATGGCCTTTATGGCCTTCTTGAAGGTCTGGACAAACCTTTCAGCCAATCCATTGGTGGCGGGATGGTATGGGGCGGACGTGTAGTGCTTAACCCCATTGTTTTTTAAGAACTTCCTGAATTCTTCGGATACAAATTGCGGTCCATTATCAGAACAGATCTGTTCAGGCAGCCCATTCCTGGTGAATATGGTCCTTAATACTGTGATGGTTTTTTCCGTGGTGGTGGAGGACATCTTTATTACCTCTGGCCACTTGGAGTTCTTCATTTTCACTCCACCCAGATGCCCCTCATGAAGCTCCTTTAGCACTCTATCCTTGAGTTTGGGTGGAATCACAACCCTCTGGATCCACACATCAAGGTTCCTCGGCACACTGACAGCTGTTCTCTTCATTGCGAGAATGCTGGCAACAGTGGTTCGCCATGTGCTGGCCACCCCTTCACCGTTAAATCGTAGACTCGTGAGAGAGTCGGGTCATTTCGCGTTTCCTTTTCAATGGTAGAATTTGTCACCGGTAGACATTCCACTATTGTCGAGTGGAATATATCCACTGGGTCCACTGTAGGCGCCTCTTCCACCATTGGCAACGGTAGGCGCGATAACCCGTCAGCATTCCCATGCTGTTTTGTTCCTTTGTACTCTATGTCATATTGGTGTGCTCCTAGGAAAAGGGACCACCTCTGTAGCCTTTGCGCTGTGATAATGGGACCGCCCTTTTTAGGGTTGAATATGGAGACGAGGGGTTGATGGTCAGTCAACAAGGTAAATTTTTGTCCGTGTAGGTAATGGTTGAATTTCTTCACTCCCCACACCGGGCTGAGTGCCTCCCTGTCGATTTGGGCATAGTTACGCTCAGCTGAGTTTAATGAGCGTGACGCAAAAGCTATCGGCCGCTGTGAGCCATCAGGGAATCTATGCGATAATACCACTCCCACGCCGTAATGGGATGCATCCAAAGATGTGCGGGTTAGGTTGATTGGCCATGATAAAAATTGGCCCTTAGTGTTAGGGGGGATTAAATAATTGGGGTTACAGGGTTACTGGGATAGGGCTTGGGTGGGATGGCTGTCAGTGTAGGGACCGGGTGCTAGGGTTTGGATGATCAGCCATGATCTCATTGAATGGCGGAGCAGGCTCGAAGGGCCGAATGGCCTACTCCTGCTCCTATCTTCTATGTTTCTATGTTTCTATGTTTCTATGTTTCATCGCACGCCAGTCTGATTGGCAGTGATGGGTTGTAATGAGCCAACACTTCCCTGGACGTGATCAAGCCTTTGCCTTTATGGAAGGCACGTTTACAGTCTTCGCTCCATTTCCAAACTACTCCCGTTTGTAGCAGTGCGTTAAGCGGGTGCAGAACCGTCGAAATGTTTGGTAAAAATTTATGATACTAATTTACTAATCCCAGGAACGACCTTAATTGTGAGACATTTTCAGGCGCTGGGGCCTTTACGACCGCTTCAATTTTTTCAGGTGACTTATGCAACTCTTCTTCGTTAATGACATGGCCACAATATGATATTTGTTTCTGGAAAAATTCGCACTTGGGGCGATTTGCTCGTAGGCCCCATTCTCTCTGCCTTGTGAGCACCTGCTCCAAGTTGGCAAGGTGCTCGTTGTCATTTTCTCCTGTTACAAGGATTTCGTCTTGGTAGCATTGAGTCCCCGGAATCCCTTGCAGGACTTGCTCCATAGCTCTTTGCCAGATAGCCGGAGCTGATGCCACTCCAAAAACCAGTCGATTGTGCAGACCTTTGTGTGTGTTTATCGTGAGATACTTTTTAGAGGCCTCCTCAACCTCCATCTGTAGATATGCCTGTGCTAAGTCAATTTTGGTGAAACGTTTCCCTCCGGATAGTGAGGCGAAAATATCTTCTATCCTCAGAAGAGGATACTGTACCGTGTGAAGAACCAGGTTTACCGTCACCTTGAAGTCCCCACAGATGCAAACTTTTCTCTGTTCTTCATATTTATCATTATTCAACATTTTCTTCATGACTGGGACAATGGGTGTTGCCCACTCGCTCCAATCTACCTTGGATAACACGCCAGCATTTTCCAAATTCTCCAGCTCTGCCTCGACGGCTGGACGAATTGCGTATGGCACCGGCCTTGCCTTAATAAACTTGGGAATTGCCGCATCTTCCACTTTTATTGCAGCGGTGGCACCTTTCAGGGTTCCTAGTTCCTGTTGAAACACTTCTTTGGCGTTAGCCAAGATTTCTTTTAATCGTCCAGGTATGACATCATCATCATTTTTTTTCTTACTGGTCACCGTCAGTACCTGAATGGAGTGCCAGTCTAAACTTATCTTTCTGATCCATTCACATCCCAACAACGGTGGACCACCATCTTGCAGAACGTATAAATACAACTTCTGTATTTCCTTGCCGTTGTATACAACAGGCACCCTTATTTTCCCTGTGGGGTATACTTTCTGCCCCGTATATGTCTTCAAGACAATGGATGTGTCTTTCAAAGGTATATGCGGAAATAGCCGCTCATAATCCCGTCGACTCATGACGGTCAGAGCTGATCCTGTATCTAGCTCCATTTTGACTGGGGACCCCGCTATCATGAGGGTAACCCAAATGGTCTGGTAATCTTCTTTGGCAATTACATTATGTAATTTGAGACAGCTTAGTCTCTTGTTTCCGGAGTCACTATCGCTCTTCTGGTCTTCGGAGCTACTGTCCGTCATCATTTGTACCTTTCTGTACTTTTCCTTAGTGACCTTTTTACTGTCAGCGGATTTCTTTCCAGATCTGCATACATGTGCGTGTCCCATCTTTCCGCATTGCCTGCATGCTTTGTCCTCGAACCAGAAGTCCTTCTGGTCATGGGTGGATCTGCCGTAGCGATAACATCTCTCGAAACCCCGTGTCATTTCATGGGTGCCGAAGTCCTGTGGCTTTTGCTGTATCTCTGCAGCTCCTCTTGCTGCTGCTTCGTATGATACAGCCACACTGAAAGTCTTGTCCAGTGTCAAATCTTTCTCAGAAAGTAGTCTTTTCTGTGTTCCTTCGCTTAGGAGACCGCAGACAAATTTGTCTCGTAGAGAATCTGCCAGTCCTGCCCCGAATTGGCAGTGCTTTGACAGCTTTCATAATTCGGTGAGGTAATCAGCGTTACTTTCATTCTTGTGCTGATTCCTCCTGAAGAATTTGAATCGTTCCGCTATCAGCAGCGGTGTTGGGTTTAAGTGCTCCTGTAAGGTATCAGCAATCTCATTAAAATTCTTGTCCATCGGTTTGGCTAGAGTGATCAAGTTTTGTAACAGCCCGTATGTCCTTGCGCGCATCAGATTTAGAAGTACCGATGCCTTTTTATCATCCGCTACCTCATTCTCCTTGCAATATACCTCCACTCTTTCCACATATGTGGTCCAATCTTCTATATCACTATCGAAAGCAGTAATATTGCCAGTCTTTGGCATCTTGAAAATCTAAAATGGCACTTCCGCGCTTTTCTTTCTTCCCCGCCGAGTTAAGATGGTGCCTCCAGCGCTTTCCCGCCGCTGCCGCTGCTGCCAACGCTGTTCTCCGTGGTTCCCGTTGTGACCTGCAGCTTTTTGCGGTATTTCTATTTTTTTTTTTTATATATCGCTTCAATATTCTCTCCGTAATTGAAGAACCATTCCCGTCGTGGAGCGGACCCTCTGGGACTTTCCCCTCCCTCTGCTCGGTCCGAACACCGGCCGCGCCCTGAGTGCTCCACCCTCTCTCTCTCTTTGCTTCTGCTTCCCGACTCGCTGCCCAGCCCCATTGCAGAGCCACCCGATCGAGCTGTAGCCCGCCGCAGCCCAGGAAGAATCAGTGCACTACCTGCCACCAGCCTGTTTAGCTGGGGAAACCACAGACTGGAGACCAAGCCTGGCCCTCGTTTTCGAGTTTCTTCGAGTTATTATTTTTTTTTCTTGCTTCTGGCTTCGACCTTCGTCTGAGGAATCGATCCCCTTGAGGTGCTGCCGAATTGCAGGTAAGTTCGTTTCTAACTCGTCGCCACTGTTAGATCCGTGTGTTAATGGAGACACGGAATGCAGGAGTTGATTTAACAAGTGTTTACTGAACAAAGTCTGGAGGTGAACTAAACAACACAAGACGCTACACAGGCTTATATACCCGAGTGGTCACTACTGGTACTACAGTATACAGTGGCTTAAGAAAACATAGGCCTAGAAATTCAGTTGGCGCCGCGCCAGGGCTTTAGCGCCGGAAAGTTAGCGCCGGCGCTAAGTCCCCCTGCGCGCGCCAAAAATTCAGTAGCGCCGCGCCCAAACGGCTGCCGGCGCTACTGAAGGGTGTTTGCGCCTGAAAACTGGCGCTATTCCGGCGCTGCGGCACCCGATGCGGTGCGGCAGGCTCGGGAAGTGCAGGCCTCCTCCTTCAGTTAAGGAGGAGCTGCCTGCACCCGCCCGCTGGCCGGTAAAATCGCCACAAAAATGAGCCCGGCACCTCGGGGAAGTGCCGGGCTCGCAGCCGAGAAGCATCTGTTCCGCGGGGGGGGGGGTGGGGGAGTCCGGGGAGGGAGGTGCGGGCAGGCGGCCGGCAGGAAAGCGGCCGGCCGCCGCTCCACCTTTATGCGCCGGCGCAAAGTCGTGTAAGACTCTGTTGCCAGAGTCTTAGTTGCGGCTGCCACGGGCGAGGCGGCCGCAACTGAATTTCGGCGCTGGGGCCCGTCGGCATGGCAACCGGGACGCTGCGCACACCGATGACGTCATCGGTGCCGGCGCAGCGCTACCGGTCTACCGCCGATTCCAGGGCCCCAGGGAATTTTTAAACTGGCCATAACTCCGGCGCTAGGCCCTCCAGCGCCCCAAATGGGGCGCTAGGCCTACTGAATTTCTAGGCCATAGTTCCTCTTAAAGGTACATATGCTACAGTTTCCATATTTAAGAAAATATATACTTGCTCTCGAGGCGGCTCAGAGAAGGTTCACTCGGTTGATTCCAGAGATGAGGGGGTTGACGTATGAGGAAAGGTTGAATAGGTTGGGACTCTACTCATTGGAGTTCAGAAGAATGAGAGGCGATCTTATCGAAACATATAAGATTGTGAGGGGGCTTGATCGGGTGGATGCGTTGAGGATGTTTCCACTGATGGGTGAGACTAGAACTAGGGGGCATAATCTTGGAATAAGGGGCTGCCCTTTCAAAACTGAGATGAGGAGAAACTTCTTCACTCAGAGGGTAGTAAATCTATGGAATTTGCTACCCCAGAGAGCTGTGGATGCTGCAACATTAAATAAATTTAAAATGGAGATAGACATTGTCCTAGCAGATAAGGGAATTAGGGGTTACGGGGAGAGGGCAGGGAAGTGGACGTGAGTCTAGATTCAGATCAGCCATGATCCTATTGAATGGCGGAGCAGGCCCGAGGGGCCGTATGGCCTACTCCTGCTCCTATTTCTTATGTTCTTATGTTCTTATGTAAGTCGATGGAGGCGGGACTACAACCCAAAAGGTGGGAGTCCTGCCTCCAAAAGCTCCCCATTGACAAAATCGAGCCCTGGGTGTGCACCTGTGATTTGCTGAGATAGTCTTCCTGTGGACACCACTCCCTATGGGGATGCCAGGTCGTGGAATCACCCGTACGGTCTGTCCCTCAGTAACAATTTGTGGTAAAGCAGCCCATGTTCCAATAACCCTCAATTAAAAAGAAATCTTATATATTCCCCATTTTTTCTTTTGGCTCAAGGATACCCAAATGAATTACCCAAACCTTGTGCAGCAGTTATACACTGCTCATCTTCTGTGGATGTGAAGTGGTTTCCAGTCAGAGAATTCCAAATGCAAAGACAATGGCCCCGATTTTCCTGAAGGTGCGGGGAATTTTCGGGTTCCCCAAATGTCGGGTTCCGACCCGAATCTAAATGGGTCAGCCAGCTGCACACAATTTTCGCTCAAGTGGCCAATTAATTTCCAGCATGTGGGCACCCTTGCTAATTGTCCATTTCCAGTCAGAAAGCCCCACGGTATGATGTCATCATTCGTGGTGCTTTTAAATTGTCCAGCAAGCTTCTCAACCTCTACAGGCTTCCCAACCAGTCGTACAGAATGGCAGAGGAACCTGCACCAGCTGCTGCCAGCGGCAGAGGCCGAGCTGCCGCCAAATTCAATGAGACGTCACTCCAGACATTGGTGGATGGGGTAAGGACCCGCAGGGAGGTCCACTTCCCTAGCTCAGGGAGGAAGAGGCCTCCCAAAGAGACCAGGGCTGCATGGATGGAGGTGGCTGCAGAGGTCAACTCTCTGGGAGTCACCCGTCGGACCTGGATACAGTGCAGGAAGCGCTTCCATGACCTTCACTGTAGAGGAAAAGTAAGTATGAAGTTTCCATCACCCTCAACCTGATCCCCATTGCCTTTCCCCAACAGTACTCAGCTTCAGCAATCTCTTCCTCCACATCCCACTTCACAGTCACATCCATGCACCCTTACCCATTCCCTATCTCTCTATGCTCACATTCACATAACTATGTCACCATGCAGCCCTCACACTGCCTCTCACTCTGATGCTTGGAACACAACTGACAACACACAGGGAGGGCCCTTGGTCTTGCAGCCTCACACCATCTTTGTCTCCTTCTAAGTATCTATGCTATGCAATCTCTACACTCACTCCTGCACTCTCACTCAAACTCCACTTGTCTCCCTCATTGCAGGAAAAGAGAGCTCACAATAGGAGAGAGCATGTGAGGACTGGAGGAGGACCACCCTCAATCGCCCATCTGAGCCCCTGGGAGGAAGCTGGGATGGAGATTGCTGGGGCAGGAGAGACAGGAGCAAGCCCGCAAGCTGGTGACAGAATAGTTTCCCATCTCTCTGATTGACATAGCATGAGTTGCTGATATGATTCTGAAGCCACATCATTTGGACTTATGAGCATTTGCCAAATCCAATGTGCAAGTAGCCTTGGCATCACATCTCTAACTCTTTCCTTTACTCCCCCACAGGACCATCCAGAGCCCCCGTCGCAACTGCCGAGGAGGAAGAGGCTTTGCAGCCAGACTCCTCAGAGGAAGCTCCAGTCTCTGAGGGCGCAGCATCAGCAGACGTAAGCGCACCCAGCACCAGCGCAGACACTCACACCTCGGTGGGACCTTCGGGACATAGAGTAGTGTTGTCACCTGGTGTTTCACAGCTCACAAGTGAGCATCAGCAGAGTGTGGAGACAGGGACAGCAGTGGAGAGTCCTTGTCGGAGGGCGCAGGCCTCTGCCAGCTCAGCTCAGCTGCATGTCGACCCTATGCCTCTGGGTCTATCCGCAAGAGAGGAGGTGATGGATCTCCATGTACAGATGCAGGAGTCTCTGGCAGGCTTTGTCTCCAGGGTCGCTGCGAGTGTGGAGCGAATGGAGGAGTCCATGGCGAGCATGAGCAGAGCCCTATTGGAGTCATTGGCGCATGAAAGCATCACCACGGAAAGGATGGCTACCTCCGTGGTAAGGCTGGCTACCGCCGAGGAGAGGAGGGCTGCAGCCGAGGAGAGGAGGGCTGTGGCCGAGGAGAGGAGGGCTGAAGCCAAGGAGAGGAGGGCTGCGGCCATGGAGGAGCTTAGTCACCAGGGTATCGAAAACATGGTGAGTGCTCTGAATAGAATGGCATCTCTTGAGGAGCGATGGGCATCTATTGAGCACCAAAACCAGACCTTCATGGAAGTCCCTCTGAGCAGGGCTTCCAGTGCAGAGACGGGTCCCCATGGCCTCCCTGATGTGCAGCAAGGTGCTCTCCAGCCACTTGCAGGCGCTGAGGGGGAGCTGACCCATGAGAGGGAGGTTGTTGGCACACCTCAAGGAAGTGGGGGCACCTCTCCACGCGCTTACACTTCCATGCCACTTCAGAGCCCTCGGTCAGAGCCCCGCCGGAGTCCACACCCAAGTGAGATATATGTCTCAACCCCTGCACAGCCGCAGGAGCAGCAGACTGCTGGCAAGCCCTCACAGGCTCGCCACCCCAGAGGACGCCCGCCAAAGGTGTCGAGACAGGCGCAGCAGGAAAGTGAGCAAGGGGCCTCCACATCTGCTGAAGCCACAGGGGTACCACTATGTAGGAGCACGCGTAAGAGAAAAATAAAGCACCACTAATCACAAGGGTAGTCACTTGGGTGAAAAGTCCTGTAAATAGTTTTAATGCCATCAGTTTCGTGTACATTAAAAATCTGGTGGCAACTGCTGCAGTTGTGGCGTCTGTCATTTGGCGAATGGGGATATCACATAGAGGCCTTAGGAGAACTTGCAGATGTCAGCAAGCTGGTCAAATAGGTAGGAATGCGCAGGCATGGGCCACTGTCCATGGTCAGTTAGGCTGCAGTGTTTGATGTACCAGGCTATGCAAATCTGCCCAGGATGAGTGCGTTCCTTGCATTCCACCCAGCAATATTCTCGCGCACTGGTGCCGCTGGTTGGCGGGCCTCTGCAGGATGCGCGTTTCCTTCCTCCTCCTCCTCCTCCTCCTCAGCATCATCCTCAGCATCATCCCCATCCGAGGTGACTCTGTGAGGAGCCTCTTGGTCCTGCGGAATCGGCAAGCCACGACGCTGTGCCATGTTGTGAAGCACACAGCATACCACGACGATTTTGGAGACCCTGGCTGTTGAGCACTGTAGGGCTCCACCTGATCTATCGAGGCATCTGAAGCGCATCTTCAGCAATCCAATGGCTTGCTCGATAATGCATCTGGTGGAAATGTGGCTGGAGTTGTAGAGCTCCTCAGCTTCGTTGGCTGGTCTCCTCAACGGCGTCATTAGCCAAGAGCGCAGGGGATATCCCTTGTCTCCAAGTAGCCATTCTTGAAGTTCATTTGGCGGACTGAATAGTGGAGGCACAGTAGACTGGCGCACTATGAAGGAGTCATGTCAGCTGCCAGGGTACTTGGCACAAACATGCAAAATCACCTTCTTGTGGTCACACACCAGCTGAACGTTAAGGGAGTGGAAGCCCTTGCGGTTGAGAAAAACTCCTGGATTGCGGTTGGGTGCCCTAAGGGCCACGTGTGCAGTCAATGACGCCCTGCACCCTTGGAAAGTCTGCCAGCTGAGCTAATCCAAGCGCTCGCGCCCTCACACTTGCACGATCCCTGGTGAAATGGATGTGATTGTGCGCGAGGGCAAAGAGGGCATCGGTTACCTGCGTGATGCAAGTGTGTGCGGCCGCCTGGGAGATGCCGCTGATGTCTGCTGCTGATCCCTGGCAGGAGCCTGAGGCATAAAAGTTGAGTGCGGTGGTGACTTTGATGGCCACTGGTAAGGAGTGTCGACCTGGTCCTCTGGGCTCCAGGTCTTGCTGCAGCATTGCGCAGATGTCAGTCACAACCTCTCGCGAAAGTCGGAGCCACCTCTTGCACTGCTGCTCAGTCATGTTGAGGTAGCTCACCCTGTGTCTGTAGACCCTGTTTGGGGGGTATCTCCTGTGCCAACGGCCTTCCATGCGCTGGCCCCTTCTGGCCTGTGCTGCCTCAGGTGGCTGAGCTGCAGCCTATCGCTCCTGCTGGTGCTGCTGCTGTTGCTGGTGCTGCTGCTGTTGCTGGAGCTGCTGTTGCTGGAGTTGCTCCAGCGTCCTCTGCTGTTAGAGATCCTCTAATGCCAGGAAGGGAAGGAACAAAAGGCCTCCCATGCTTCAGGCAGATGCCTCTGTTGAGGAGGCGCTGAGTTAGGGTGGTGAGAGGGGCTTCCCACGAGTCCCCCACTATTTCTGCGATTTTCAGCCCCCGCCCGCCTGAAGCCCCGCCCGACGGCTCAGGGAAAATTGGGGCCAACTTCTTCAACTTCAAAATCAAAGCATAAAAAAAGCCTTATTGGGGCAGATTTTCCTCTGCAGTTAGACTGGCTCCCCAGTTGAAGTTTGCGGATGATACAAAGCTATGTGGGAAAGTAAGTTGTGAGGAGGACGCAAAAAGGCTAAATGAGTGGGCAAGAACATGGCAGATGGAATATAATGTGGAGAAATGTGAAGTTATCCACTTTGGTAAGAAAAATAGAAAAGCAGAATATTTTGTAATTGGTGAGATATTGGGAAATATTGGTATTCAGGGGGACCGGGGTGTCCTTGTACACAAATCACAGAAAGTTAACATAGCAAGCAATTAGGAAAGCAAATGGTATGTTAGCCTTTATTATGGAAAGATTGGAGTATAATAGTAAAGAAGTCTTACTGCAATTATATAGGGCCTTGGTGAGACCACACCTGGAGCACTCTGTACAGTTTTGATCTCCTTATTTAAGGAAGGATATACTTGCCATGGAAGGAGTGCAATGAAGGTTCACCAGTCTGATTTCTGGGATGGGAGGATTGTCCTATGAGAAGATTGAGTAGACTAGGCCTATATTCTCTAGAGTTTAGAAGAATGAGAGGTGATCTCAGTGAAACATATAAAATTCTTAAGGGGCTTGACAGGGTAGATGCAGGGAGGATGTTTCCCCTGGCTGGGGAGTCTAGAACAAGGGGTCACAGTCTCAGAATAAGGGGTCGGCCATTTAGGACTAAGAAGAGGAGAAATTTCTTCACTCAAAGGGTTTTGAATTTTTGGAATTCTCTACCCCAGAGAGCTGTGGATGCTCAGTCGTTGAGTATGTTCAAGATAGGGATCGATAGATTTTTGGAAGCTAAGGGAATCAAGGGTTATGGGGATAGTGCAGGAAGGTGGAGTTGAGGTAAAAGATCCGCCATGATCTTACTGAATGGTGAAGCAGGCTCAAAGGGCCAAATGGCCTGCTCCTGCTCCTATTTCTTATGTTCTTATGGAGCTGCCACTAATAGCGAAGGGAAAAGTGCAGGGGGGTTCAGGGGAGGGGGATGCGGTTGGTACGGAGATGTTCTGTTAACTCCCCACCACGAAATATGGGTGGCGACATTGTAACACAAACATATTTGCCTCATTTGCACCAGGAATATTGGTGGGTTTCTGCAGCTGTGGACAAGGGGATTTAAATTTTAAAGGCTCCCTAGCCGAGTGCAATTGATGAGACAATGATCACAAAGTGATTGATTGCACCTGGCAAGGCAGGAGATTTTTTTGTTAAATGCTAACAGTTTTGGACCTTCCACCAGGCCGATTGACCATGTTAAGCTGCACCAGTTGCTGCAGCTGCTTCTCTTCCCTCAGCCAAGGCAGTTGGCCCAGCGACTGTGAAAGCATCACATTATGATTATGACCCTGACCCCGGCAAATCGGAGAGGGTTCAGGCACTGGCATTGGTTGGCACAAATTTGAACCACTCAAGTTGTGCCATCATTAGTTGTCTGAAGTAAATTCTGCCCGTTGACTTTATGGGGGAATTTTAACCTCACTGCGACGACAGGAGACGGTCTGGGGGAGTTAAATTTGTAAAAATCTAAAACTTGAACCCAACTCACTGTGAAGGCGCCTACCTCCCACTTTACCGTGATGGGTTTGGGTGCGTGCGAGTAACCCCCTCTGGAGAAGCCGGTTGGTCATTACAACGTTTAAATTAGGGTGCGTTAATGAGTTTTTCGCCGCAATTTGAACTTAACGCCTCCTACGCGGATTTCCTGGGGTTCAGAAAACTGGGCATTAAAACGAAGGTGAGACTGAGCTGCACTTCCTCGGGATGGTTAAAGGTCAGGAGTACCAAGATTAATAAAGTCTCAGTACTCACAGCTGCTTATCAGTTCCCTCTAGGAAGCAGGATGGTGAGAGTACTTGTTGTGAGAGACTAACTTGTATAGTTTGGAGGTCGTCACACACAGATAATCAGGATGGGTGGCACCAGGGCTACATTAGATTGGACCTCCGACGAGGAGAACAATCAGCAGCAGCATCAGCAGCAAGTGCATGCTGTGGAGGGAGCTGCAGCTGGACAACAGAGAGGGAAGCCACAGAGAGGTCGAGTTTACAGGAGACACTACCCACATAACAGGGTATACAGGCAGAGGCCCAGCTTCATTGATCTATCAGGAGAGCAGTGCTTCCAGAGGCTGCGATTGTCACGTCAGGTGGTGGCAGACATCTGCAGCCTTCTAGAAGAAGATCTGCTCACTGCTGGACCTGATGGACATGCATTACCAGTGGCTGTGAAAGTGACCACCGCCCTCAACTTTTTTGCTTCTGGTTCCTTGAGGGCAATAAATATTGAGGGTGTCACAGTCGGCTGCACATAAATGCATAAGGCAGGTGACTGATGGATTGTTCATCAGGGCTGGAAGGTAGGTATGCTTCCCCTGTGATGACAATACCAAAATGAGCTGGCATTTAGATTTTCATCTGTGGCTGGCTTCCCACAGGTACAGGGTATCATCGATTGCACACAAGTGGCAATCCGAGCACCACCAGGTCAACCAGGAGTAAACCAGTGGAGGGGGAACAAGCAACTCAGCACTACTCACCTGATGAGGATTCCAGTGAGGAGAAGGAGGATGAGGAGGAGGAGGAAGAACAGAAGGAAGAAGAAGATGGGACATCCAAAGCCAGACCAGCTGATCACTTTCCTGCTCTGGATGCTAAGGATGGCCTAATGGCTCTAAGGTTCAGTTAGTTACTCACACTGGACCAAAGTAAAGATTATATCCCCCGCCCCCTATCCCCCACCCCCACTGACACAAAGTAGTCCTGTAAGCAACCATCCACCCATCGCACATGCACTAATTGGTCTCAGACAATTCATGTCCTCACATTCATCAACAAGCAAAAGGAAACCTCCTGTGATTACCACCTACCGCCCTCCCTCAGTTGATGAATCAGTACTCCTCCATGTTGAACACCACTTGGAAGAAGCACTGAGGGCAGCATGGACACAGAATTCACTCTAGCTGGGGGACTTCAATGTCCATCACCAAGAGTGGCTCAGAAGCACCGATACTGACCGAACTGGCCGAGTCCTGAAGGATATAGCTGCCAGTCTGGGCTTGCGACAGCTGGTGAGAGAACCAACACGAGGGAAAACCTACTTGACCTCGTCTTCACCGATATGCCTGTGGCAGATGCATCTGTCCGTGACAGTATTGGTAGCAGTGATAACCGCACAGTCCTTGTGCAGACAAAGTCCCTTCTTCGCACTGAGGACACACTCCCTTGTGTTGTGTAGCACTACCACCGTGCTAAATGGGATGAATTCAGAACAGATCTAGCAGCTCAAAACTAGGCATCGATGAGGCACTGTGGGCCACCAGTAGCAGCAGAATTGTATTCCACCACAATCTGTAACCTCATGGCCCAACATATCCATCACTCTACCATTACCATCAAGCCAGGGGACCAACCCTGATTCAATGAGGAGTGTACAAGAGCATGCCAGGAGCAGCACCAGGCATACCTAAAAATGAGACCTGGGGAAGCTGCAACACAGGGCTATGTGCATCCAAAACAGCAAAAGCAGCATGCTATAGACAGAGCTAAGTGATTCCACAACCAATGGATCAGATCAAAGCTCTGCAGTCCTGCCACATCCAGCCATGAATGGTGGTGGACAATTAAACAACTACCGGGAGGAGAAGGCTCCTTGAATATATCCATCCTCAATGATGGTGGAGCCCAGCACACGAATGCAAAAGACAAGGCTGAAGCGTTTGCAATCATCTTCAACCAGAGGTGTCGATTGGATGCTCCATCTCAGCCTCCTCCTGAGGTCCCCACCATCACAGAAGCCAGTCTTCAGCCAATTCGATTCACTCCACGTGATATCAAGAAATGGCTGAGCGCACTGGATACAGCAAAGGCTATGGGCCCCGACAACATCCCAGCTGTCATGCTGAAGATTTGTGCTCCATAACTAGCCACGCATCTAACCAAGCTGTTCCAGTCAGCTGCAACACTAGCATCTACCCGACAATGTGGACATATGCCCAGGTATGTCCTGACTACAAAAAGCAGGGCAAATCCAATCCCGCCAATTACCGCCCATCAGTCTACTCTCAATCATCAGCAAAGTGATGGAAGGTGTCGTCGACAGTGCTATCAAGCACCACTTAATCACCAATAAACTGCTCACTGATGCTCAGTTTGGGTTCTGCCAGGACCACTCTGCTCCAGATCTCCTAACAGCCTTGGGCCAAACATGGACAGAAGAGCTGAATTCCAGAGGTGAGGTAAGAGTGACTGCCCTTGATATCAAGGCAGAATTTGACCAAGTGTGGCATCAAGGAGCCCATTAAAATTGAAGTCAATGACAATTGGGGGAAAAAATCTTCACTGGCTCGAGTCATACCTAACACAAAGGAAGATGGGTGTGGTTATAGGAAGCCAATCATCACAGCCCCAGGGCATCGCTGCAGGAGTTCCTCAAGGCAGTGTCCTCGGCCTAACCATCTTCAGCAGCTTCATCAGTGACCTTCCCTCCTTCATAAGGTCAGACATGGGGATGTTCGCTGCTGTTTGCACAGTGTTCAGTTCTATTTGTAACTCCTCAGATAATGAAGCAGTCCATGCCCGCATGCAACAAGACCTGAACGACATTCAGGCTTGGGCTGATAAGTGGCAGGTAACATTCGCGCCACAAAAGGCTCAGGCAATGACTATCTCCAACAAAAGACATTCAACGGCATTACCATCGCCAAATCCTCCACCATCAACATCCTGGGGGTCACAATTGACCAGAAACTTAACATAAATACTGTGGCAACAAGAGCAGGTCAGAGGCTAGGTATTCTGTGGCGGGTGTCTCACCTCCTGACTCCCCAAAGCCTTTCCACCATCTCCAAGGCACAAGTAAGGAGTGTGATGGAATACTCTTCATTTGCCTGGATGAGTGTAGGTCCAACAACACTCAAGAAGCTCAACACCATCCAGAACAAAGCAGCCTGCTTGATTGGCACCGCATCCATTGTAATGATCAATAATATGTCATTCTATAGTGGACACTAGGTGGAGCCGTAGAGCTGTGTAGAGCTGTATATAGCTGTATGTATATAAGACTACACTACCCAGCTATATGTATAATAAGACTACATTACCCATGAGGCACTAGGCTACCCACAAGGCAGCAGTCAAGATGGATGCCTCTACAGATACTGTACCTAGTCCACATGTGCTCAATAAAAGTGTTTAGCAAAAGCTAGCTGTGTTCATAATAAGAATGTCTATTTATTAATGAACATAAGATGGTACCAGGAGTAAATTGTGAAAAGTGACATGGAGAATTTGAAGCCACCAGAGCGTTTGAAACTCACAGGAAATATCGACTACAATTGGCAGACTTTTAAACAACAATTCGAACTCTACATTGCAGCCATCGGATTCAGTACAAAGCCAGACGCAAGGAAGATAGCATTGCTGCTTACGGTTGCAGGCCCACAGGCGATAGAGGTATTTAATACATTTGTATTTAATCCAGAGGAAAACAGAGAAAAATTAGAAGATGTGCTAAAAAAATTTGATGCACATTGCTCTCCCAAAAAGAATGAGACCTATGAAAGATACATCTTCCGTTCTCGGACACAGCAGCAAAATGAGACTTTTGATAGCTTTATAACTGATCTGAAACTGAAAGCACAGACATGTAATTTCTCTGAGCTCAAACCATCCATGATTCGTGACCAGATTGTGTTTGGTATTCATGATAAAAAAAGTCAGGGAACGTCTGTTGAGAGAAACCGAACTAAATTTGGAAAATGCTGTGAAAATATGCCAAGCCAGCGAGCTAGCTCGAAAGCACGCGAAGACTTTCAGTGAAATCAATAATGATGCGATTGTAATGAGTGATAATGCTGCTGTCGGTGCTGTGTCCTACAAGGGGAAGAAACGTGGGCAGAACAGAAATGAAAAGCAATCGGAGGATGACATTTTAAATTGTAAACGCTGTGGTTACAAACACCAATTAAGACAATGCCCAGCATTTGGAAAAATGTGCACAAAGTGTAATGGAAAGAATCACTTTGCCAAACAATGCTTTTCAAAAGTACAAACTAAGAAAGGGCAACGAGTTAATGTAATTGAGGACACTGATTTAAGTGAGACATTTTTTGTAGGAATGGTGTCATGTGACAATATCAAAAAGGATACAGAAAATGTGCAGCCCTCAGAAATGGACAATGCTGAACATAAAGTTAATGCAGAAAAGAGGACAAATGGATGATCCCACTGCAGGTAAATGGAGCATTAGTTACCTTGAAACTAGACACTGGGGCAAAAGCAAATTTAATCAGTATGAGTGACATTAACAATATGAAAGAAAAGCCCAAAATGCAGAAAAAGTCAGTACTACTGAAGGACTATAATGGACAGAAAATAGATAGCTTAGGTGTATGCAGACTTAAAGTGACAGTCAAAGACAAAGTGCATCATCTCATGTTTTCTGTTGTGGCTGAAAGACTTGCTTCACTACTGGGTGACAAAGCTTGTGAGGGCTTAGAACTGGTCAAGAGAGTCTACCGTATAAACTGTGCCATAAGCAGACCAGATGACTCGGTGGATTCTGTAGTGACTAATTTCCAGGATGTGTTCAAAGGATTTGGAGTTCTACCATTCACTTACAAGATCCAGCAAAAGGAGGATGCTCAGCCAGTGGTACATGCTCCACGAAGAGTTCCAGCACCCCTGCGTGACCGGCTCAAGAATGAACTGGACAGAATGACCACACTAGGCGTCATCAGGAAAGTCAAAGAGCCAATAGACTGGGTTAACTCCATGGTATGTGTAAAGAAAAAGAACAATGATCTAAGAATATGCATGGATCCAAAGGACTTAAATGCAAACATAAAATGTGAACACTACCAGATTCCCAAGCAAGAAGAAAACACCAGTGAAATGTCAGGTGCCAGATACTTTACAAAGCTCGATGCCTCACAAGGATTTTGGCAACTAAAACTGGATGAAGAGAGCACCAAATACTGTACCTTCAACACACCATTTGGCAGGTATTGTTTCCTCAGAATGCCTTTCGGGATAATATCTGCATCTGAAATCTTTCATAGAGTGATGGAACACATGCACGGTGGCATAGTGGTTAGCACTGTTGCCTCACAGCGCCAGGGACCCGGGTTCGAATCTGGCCTCGGGTGACTGTCTGTGTGGAGTTTGCACATTCTCCCCGTGTTTGCGTGGGTTTCCTCCGGGTGCTCCGGTTTCCTCCCACAGTCCAAAGATGTGCAGGTTACGTTGATTGGCTATGATAAAATTGACCCTTAGTGTTAGGGGGATTAAATACGTGGGGTTACGGGGATAGGGTGGGATATGTGTTGGTGTAGGGGTTACGGGGATCGGGTGGGATATGTGTCAGTGCAGGCTCGATGGGACGAAATGGCCTCTATCTGCACTGTGGGGTTTCTGTGATTCTGTGATTCTGTGATAATTGAAGGTCTGGAAGGAGTTCGGGTCTATGTTGATGACATCATCATCTGGGGCTCCACACTAAGAGAACACAATGAGAGACTGACTAAAGTGCTACAGAGCATACGCCGGAATGGACTGAAGCTCAACAAAGCCAAGTGTCAATTTGGCGTCCAGGAAGTCACTTTCCTAGGAGATAATCTATCTGGTAAAGGAATAGAGCCAGAATATGGAAAAAGTAAACGCCATACTCAAAATGCCCTGACCCACTGAAAAAAGGGAGTGCTATGCATCATGGGGATGATAAACTTCATTGGAAAGTTCATTCCTAACTTGTCAGCCAAGACAGCTTGTCTGCGAGACCTGCTACATAAAACAAATGAGTTCGCATGGACAGAAAGACATGAACAAGAGTGGATAAACCTCAAAACAGTGCTGACAACCACACCTGTACTCACCTTCTTTGACCCAACAAAAAGAATCAAAGTGTCAACGGATGCATCAAAAGATGGCCTAGGTGCGGTCGTGCTGCAAGCAGAGGGTGAAGATTGGAAGCCTGTTGCCTATGCCTCCAGGTCTATGACTGATACTGAGTGTCGATACGCCCAGATTGAAAAGGAATGTCTAGGCTTGGTAGTTGGACTAGAAAAGTTTCATGGCTACATATATGGACTTCCCAACTTCACAGTTGAGACAGACCACAGCCCTCTGGTTGCCATCGTAAAAAAGAACCTGAATGTGATGTCTCCAAGGATTCAACGACTCATGATGAAGCTGCAAAGATATGACTTTGAACTGATCTACACACCAGGCAAATACATGGTGCTAGCAGATGAACTATCCCGAGCACCCACAATGAGTCATGTGAGCTCTACTGAAGAAGATGTGGATGTTCATGTGAGTATGGTCACTGCTGCGCTGCCCGTGTCAGACACAAAATCAAAACAACTAGCAGAAGAAACAGTAAAAGATACAGCATTACAACCAGTAATAGAGAACATTCATCATGGTTGGCCAAAAGGTTCCTGTCCAAAATATTTTCACATAAGGTCAGAATTGAGTGTCGCAAGTGGACTATTACTAAAACAGAACAGAATAGTCATTCCACAGGCTCTATGTCAAGACATGCTCAAAAGGATTCATGAGGGACACCTCGGAATTGAAAAATGCAAAAGGAGGGCATGAGACACTGTTTATTGGCCTGGCATAAATAAGGACATTGAGAACATGATAGGCAAATGTGAGACATGTCAGAAACACTAAAACAAACAAGCAAAGGAACCAATGATAGTAGCTGACATACCAACAGCACCATGGCAAAAGGTTGGTATGGACCTTTTTCATTTAAATGGTAAAGACTATCTAATAGTGATTGACTACTAATCTAGCTATCCTGAGATGGCGCTGCTCTCAAACACCACAGCAAGCAGTGTCATAATGCATGTGAAATCCATCTTCGCCAGACATGGAATTCCCAGGATTGCCGTTAGCGACAATGGTCCGTGCTTCAACTGTAAGGAGTGGCAATAGTTTGCAGCACATTATGACTTTCAGCACATCACATCCAGTCCTTTGTATGCTCAGTCAAATGGTAAGGCAGAGAAAGGTGTTCAAGTTCTCAAGCAGCTACTGAAGAAAGCGACAGAAAGCAAGTCGGATCTTTATCTCGCCCTGCTGAGCTACCGAGCCTCACCTTTAGACTGTGGTTCTTCACCTGCTGAACTACTAATGGGTCGCAAGTTGCGCACCACGCTACCCTGCTGTGCAAAAGAACAGCAAAGTGAGGAACTGAGACAGAGACTTCAACTGTTAAAGCTGAAACAGAAATCATACTATGGCAAGTCATCCAAAACTCTAAAACCATTGACAAGGGATGATGTTGTCAGGATTGTGGATCCAGATGCATGGAACAGGAAAGCTACAGTTCTTGAGAAAGTAGGACCAAGGTCATACACTGTTAGAACTGAGGAAAGACAGATTCTCAGGAGGAAAACCGTTCCCTCCTAAAAACACAAGAGACTATTCAAGACCAGATTGATGACAATGCCGCAACTGCATCTTGTCATTCACCGCCAGAATAATCTCATGAAGACACATCAGACTTACCCGTGTTGAGAAGATCCACACGTGAAGTAAAAAAGCCTGATAGACTTAATCTTTGAGTACAATGTAATGCTTTGAAAATGTGTTGACTGTTTTGAAAATGTTAATGTTTATAGAGCACTAACAAAAGTGTTACTGATATTATCTTTATTGTTTTCTTGAAAGTTGATAGATATTGATTTTGTTAAACCTCAAAGAAAGGAGGATGTAATGATCAATAACATGTCATTCTATAGTGGACACTAGGTGGAGCCGTAGAGCTGTGTAGAGCTGTATATAGCTGTATGTATATAAGACTACACTACCCAGCTGTATGTATATTAGGACTACATTACCCATGAGGCACTAGGCTACCCACAAGGCAGCAGTCAAAATGGATGCCTCGACAGATACTGTACCTAGTCCACATGTGCTCAATAAAAGTGTCTAGCAAAAGCTAGCTGTGTTCATAATAAGAATGTCTATTTATTAATGAACATAAGATCCATCACCTTAAACATTCACTCCCTCCACCACTGGCGTACCGTGGCTGCAGTGTGTACCATCTACAAGATGCACTGCAGCAACTTGCCAGGGCTTCCTCGGCAGCACCTCCCAAACCCGTGACTTCTTCCACCGTCACCTCCAAGTTCCCCTCCAAGTCACACACCATCCTGACTTGGAAATGTGTTGTCATTCCTTCATTGTCACTGAGTCAAAATCCTGGAACTCTCTCCCCAACAGTGCTCTGGCAGTTTCTTCACCACAGGGACTGCAGCAGTTAAAGAAGTTGGCTCACTCCACCCTCAATTAGGGATGGACAATAAATGCTGGCCTTGCCAGTGACACACACATCCCAGGAATGAATAAAAAAAAAGCAACTGAAAACCCATAGGCTACTTGCTAGGCAAGAATGGTGAACATGGGAAAGTGATATAAATGAATAAATTTTACGTGAATAAATAAATAACTGAAACTTACTAACACAACATTTTCATAAACACCCATGTGCATAATGTCGGGGAACTACAAAGCTTTTCTGTTCCATTCTCTGCAGCTTCTATGTGGTCCAACCCCTGTGGCTTCAGCAGAAGTAAGGGCGGCTGCACTGATCCCTGCACTGACTTCTGAGTTGCTCGCAGCCATCGTCCTCAGGGTGTTGGAGCCCGTGAGGGTGACTGCCATTTACCGTGAGGGTAAAAGCCAAATTGGATTCCTGCCAAACTATAGAACATCAGATCATATCTTCACCCTACAGACCCTAATTGACAAACACGTTCGTCAAAACAAAAGCAAAATCTATGCATGCTTTATAGATTTCCAGAAGGCTTTCGATTCCATCTGGCACGACGGTTTATTCCTGAAACTTAGCGAAAGCGGGGTAGGGGGAAAAACATATGATGTAATTAAATCAATGTATACAAACAACAAATGTGCAGTTAAAATTGGAGACAAACAAACAAAATACTTCCCACAGGGGCGGGGGGTGACGCAGGGCTCGCCCATCTCACTGACACTCTTTAATATTTACATAAATTAATTGGCAAAACTACTTGAACAATCTACAGCACCCGGCCTCACCCTATATGAATCCAAGGTTAAATTCCTCCTCTATGCAGATGACCTGGTTCTGCTGTCACCAACTAAGGAGGTTCTACAGCAGAACCTGGGTCTGCTGGAGTCGTTCTGCCAGACCTGGGCCCTGACAATAAATCCCCAAAAAACCAAAGTCCTTGTGTTCCAGCAAAGGTCCAGACATCAGAGACCCAAAATAAATTTCACACTAGGAACAACCAAAATTGAACAAACCACTAGCTACACATACTTGGGCTTAAAAATCAGTTCTACAGGAAATTTTCATCTGGCTGTGAATGAACTGAAAGAGAAAGCAAGAAGGGCTTTCTATGCCATTAAAAAATCAATCCATATAGAAATCCCAATTAGCATTTGGCTCAAAATTCTCAAATCAGTAATTGAACCAATTGCACCCTATGGCAGTGAGGTGTGGGGACCGCTAACACAACAAGAATTTGCAAAATGGGACAAACACCCAATTGAGATCCTACATGCAGAATTCTATAAAAGTATCCTCCGGACGCAAAGGAAAACCGTAAACAATGCATGCAGGGCAGAACTAGGCCAATATCCATTAATAATCACTATCCAAAAAAGAGCCACCAAATTTTGGAATCACCTACAAATGAGCAACCCCCAATGCTATCATTACGAAGCCCTGAAATGCCAAGAGAGGACCATAAAGAAGAATACCCTCAGTCAACTAGTCCTGGGACTCAGTGAAGTAACTACTAACACTACTAACAATAACCAGCCCAGGACAGTGACAGCGTAACACAAAGAATTCGACCCAACACAATCGTCGCTAAGCAAAAGGAAAAATATCTGTCATATTGGGCAGAAACAACAAAAACCCAAAGCAAACTCAATTGCTACTTGGCCCTAAACAGACAATACAACATGGCTGATTACCTGACCAGGGTAAAGGATAGCAAACTGAGAAAAACCTTGACAATGTACAGACTTAGTGAACATAGCCTGGCGATTGAAAAAGGTAGACACAGGCAGACCCAGCTACCAAGAGAGGACAGGATATGCTCTCACTGCAGTCAGGGAGTGGTGGAGACAGAGCTGCACTTCCTCACAGCTTGTAGAAAATATCAGGGCGTAAGGGAGAATTTCTACCCAAAATTCACAAAAATATGCCCGGAATTCAGAAATTTGAATGACGACCAAAAACTCCCATACCTACTAGTGGAAGAGAGAAATTGTGTAACCTTAGCGGCACACTATGTTACAGCTTGCCATAAACAGAGGGACAACCACTAAATATAAGAAAAGAGTACATACAAATTATATGAATGTATATTTATACACTCAGGGATATATCTGTTTATACACTGTATGGATAGATCTGTATTTTTGTGTACAACCATGAATGTTTTTCGATGTTTTGGCAACATAAGATGTACCTTATCATGCCAATAAAGCGATTTGAATTGAATTGAATTGACTGCCAAAGACTGCTACACCTGCACCAGGGGCAAACTTGACCATCAGGAGAGGAGGCAGCATGTCAGGTAACGGCTGAGGAGGGGACAATGGGTGAGAAGTTGGAGTGCTTTGAGTGGAGTTCCCACTTCCATGTCCCCTTGCGCCTGGGCCAATGGCGCATCACTCCTACCTCTCTTCAGGAAAGCAGCTTGGAGCAGATCAGTAATGCCTTGTAAGGCAATGGCTAATTTATCTGTCATCCTGTTTAAGGCAGAAATTTTGGTATCCATAGTTTGTATGGCCGTATTCAGGGCCTGCATGGACTGATTAGAGTGCTGCGATTGAAGTTCCACGGAGGAGGCCACTCTATCCATGAGAAACCTCCTAACAATGGCCAGTAGCATCAATCCACAAATGCTTAAAGTGGACTCCGCCATCCTCTGTGTTATTGTGGAAACTGTGCCTGTCACATCTGCCAGTACCTGCAAATTTGCTGCTGACCCTCTATCACTCTCCTTTTCATTGATGGCCCCATGAGGATTGTGGTAAGTGGCAGTGATGGATGGAGAAAGAGGGAGGTGAGGAAATCTATAGAAATGGAATAATGGGTGCTGCTGAAACGTAACTGGGTGTGAGGAGTGATGCTTAACAAGGCAGAGTGTGGGAGGGGGGAGTGGAGACATCACACTCCTACTGCTCACCTCTTTGGCTACCTCCAGCCACACCTGTGGCAGTAGGTTTTTTATTCCCATTGCTGGGGAAGAGGACCTCCTTCCTCACCCTTGCTGCACCCAACAATACGTTCAGGGAGGCCTCATTGAATCTGGGCACAGATAGAATCCTCCTTGATTTTATCTCTGAGCTAGCACTTCATAGAACACAATGCACAGAATTCCAAATGTCCTCCACCATTGCATTTGTGAATTGGCTCTTTAAATAGTCTAAGTGAAATTGTGTCATGCGGGTGTGTATAACTCCTGCACATGCGCATTGGAGACGTGAAACCATGAAGTAAAATGATAATGAGCTTTGCCTTTTGAAGTTCCCTCTGGAATTCTCTCCCTAAACGTCTCCGCCTATCTACCTCTTGCTGCTCCTTTAAGACGCTCCATAAAACATACTTTTTGACCAAGCTTACGGTCACCTGTCCCAATGTCTCCTTTGGAGGCTTGGTATTGTAGGAACGTGGGTTCCTAACTAAAAGACTGAGTTCTACTCAGGCGATCAAACAAAACTAACTTTAATGAAACAAACAGGCTTTAACAAGAAACTGCAGGATAACATCGAATGTAGGTCTGCTCTCTCTGGAGGCTCCATGAGGACTGCCCCTGCAGTCCTGTGGCTGACGTCATGATGTCATCACGTTTTCCCGCCAGTGGGGGATCACGTGATGAACGGCGTGACGTCATCACATTTTAGCCGCGCTGTTAAAGCAACCACACTCTGTACAGTTAAACAGCATAAATAAAGGTACAGACTCAGACTGTAGCTAACATGTTGTTAAAGGAATTATGTACAAACGATCTGAGTCCTTTGGTGGCTCCGCCACATGCGCCCCCCCAGAATTGTCTTTAACAGCAAAAGTGAGACGTCGAGGAGGTCTGACAAGTCTGTCCGAGCGACTTCGGTAACCTTGCAGAGGAAGCTGATGGACAGTGGTCGAGCTGGCGGGCGGTGGTGGTTGAGCTGACGCGGCGAGTGTGGTCGAGCTGGCGGGCGGCTGTGGTTGATCTGGCACAGTGGCTGCGGGTGGTTGGCCACGTTTCGGCGGTTGAGCGACGACGACTGGGCAGTCCAGGTCCAGGTGAACCGGCTTCAACCAGTCCACCGAAATGTGATCCGGCTTTCCTCTGATGTCGACTGAAAAGGATTTATCTCCTGATTCGATGACGCGGAAAGGACCAGTGTAAGAGGGCTTGAGCGGATCCCGGTGAGCGTCGTGGCGGATAAATACGTACTCGGCATTCTTCAGCTCCACTGGCACATGGGAGCTCTGTAAGCCGTGATTTGCTGTAGGCACCGGAGCGAAGCATCTGGCCGCTTCCTGGTGGCTGACGAGTTGCTGGAAGGCGGACCATGGCTCTGTGGGAGAAGGGAGGAAATCCCCTGGTACTCGGAGAGACTGGCCATAAACGAGTTCAGCTGAGGACGATTGCAGGTCTTCTTTGGGCACCGTACGAAGACCCAAAAGGGCCCATTGGGAGTCTGTCCACCCATCCTGCACCTTGAAGACTGGCCCGTAGGGCGGCTTTAAGTGACCTGTGGAATCGCTCGCAAAGGCCGTTCGCCTGTGGATGATAGGCGGTGGTGTGATGAAGTTTGGTGCCGAGCCCCTGCACCACAGCGTTCCAGAGCTCCGAGGAAAATTGTGGCCCACGATCGGAAGAGATGTCCGCCAGTACCCCGAAACGAGCAACCCAACAGGAGATGAAAGCTCCAGCGACGTCTGCCGAAGTGGTGGAAACCAAAGGAATTGCCTCTGGCCAGCTAGTGGTGCGGTCCACCATGGTGAGGAGATGTGTATAACCATGAGAAGGCGGAAGTGGCCCCACAAGGTCCACATGCACATGGTCAAAACGATGCTCCAGAACAGTGAACGTAGCCACTGGAGCTTTAACATGACGCTGGACCTTAGCCTTCTGGCAGACCACGCAGGTGTTGGCCCAGTCACGGACATCGAGGTGCATATCCTTCCAGACGAACTTCGCCGACATTAGCCGTTGTGAAGCCTTCATACCAGGGTGCGACAACCTGTGTATGGCATCAAACACCTTCCGGCGCCATGCGACTGGCACGATCGGTCGGGGAACGCCCATGGAGACGTCGCAAAGGAGCGTCAGGCCTGCGGCCTGGAAACTGACGTCGGTCGCTTGGAAACTAGAGGGGACGGTTCCGTATGGTTGGACTTCTGGGTCCAAGGCCTGATCCACAGCCATGAGGGCGTAGTCAACCCCCAAGTGAACCGCATGGACCGTCGCGCGGAAGAGGCAATCCGCCACCAGGTTGTCTTTACCAGACACATGTTGAATGTCCGTGGTAAATTCAGAAATAAGCATCAGGTGACGTTGTTGACGAGTGGACCACGGTTCGGCGGTCTTGGCCATGGCGAACATTAGAGGCTTGTGGTCGACAAAAGCCGTGAAGGGACGTCCTTCTAATAAGAACCGGAAATGGCGAATGGCTAGGAAAAGGGCCAGTAACTCTAGATCAAAGGTGTTGTATTTTTGTTCATTTTCCCGTAGTTGACGGCTAAAAAATGCCAGCGGTTGCCACGTGCCGTTCACCCACTGCTCCTGCACTGTGCTGATGGCGTAGTCTGACGCGTATGTGGTAAGGGCGATGGTGGCACCTGGAAGTGGGTGCGCCAGCATGGTTGCATTGGCCAAAGCGCTCTTGGTGTTGACGAACGCCTGGTCCATCTTGGTCGTCCAGCTGAGTAGATCCATACCGGACTTGCCCTTGAGGGCCCCGTACAAAGGCTGCATTAGCTGAGCCGCCTTAGGGACGAATCGGTGATAGAAATTGAGCATCCCCAGGAACTCTTGCAGGGCCTTGATGGTTGGCGGGCGCGGGAAAGAGGTAACAGCTTCCACCTTCGTCAGTAAGGGGATGGCGCCGTCTGATGTTATGCGGTTTCCCAAGAAATCGATCCGCTGCAGGCCGAACTGGCACTTGGCCGGGTTGATGACCAAACCGTGCTGGCTGAGGCGTGTAAAAAGGGTACGCAAATGGGAGATGTGCTCTTCCTTGCTAGCGCTGGCGATGAGAATGTCATCAACGTAGACGAAGATGAAGGTTAGGTCTCAGAGCAGGGAGTCCATTAAGCGCTAGAAAGCCTGTGCCGCGTTCTTCAAGCCAAACAGCATCCGAAGGAACTCAAAAAGGCCGAAAGGGGTGATGACTGCGGTTTTCGGGACATCGTGCGGGTGCACGGGAACCTGGTGATACCCCCGGACGAGGTCGATTTTAGAAAAGATAGAATTTCCCGCCAAATGGGCCAAGAAATCCTGAATATGCGGGATCGGGTACCGATCAGGAGTAGTGGCGTCGTTCAGGCGTCGGTAGTCGCCGCATGGCCGCCAGCCGCCGCCCGGTTTCGGAACATGTGGAGAGGCGAAGACCAGGGACTATTTGACCGGCGAATAATCCCCAGCCGCTCCATCATATCGAACTCCGCTTTCGCAGCCGCGAGCTTGCCGGGTTCGAGCCTTCTAGCCCGTGCATAAACAGGGGAGCCAGTAGTGGTGATATGATGTTCAACACCATGCTTCGTGGCCGAGGAGGAGAAAGTGGGCCTTGTCAGCTCCAGAAACTCTCCGAGGAGCCGAGTAAAGTCATCCGGAGAAGGGAAAGTGCAGGCGATAGAGCGCGGCACGGTGATACCATGGTGGCACGGAATCGAGTGGAAGGTGGCCGCGTTGATCAGCCGGCGGTGCCGGACATCGACGAGGAGGCCATTGGCACACAGAAAATCTGCCCCTAGGATGGCCTGCAAGACTGTGGCTGTGATGAATTCCCACTGGAAGCACTGACTGCTGAAACAGACATGGACCCGCCGCTTTTGGGAAGTTCGAATGGCTGCGCCATTAGCCGCCACGAGGGAAAAACCGTGGTTCCCAGCTTGCATATCGAGATTCGACACAAGTAGGATGCTACACTGCGCCCCGGTGTCACAAACGAAACGTCGACCCGATAGAGAATCGGTGATGTAAAGAAGTTTTCCCGTAGATCCGATGGCCATCGCAGCCGCGGAGCGCCCGTTAGACCCGGTCCTCCTTTGCCAAGAACGCTGCAGGAGCTTTTTTTTTTAGGTGAAAAACTGCAGGGAGAGTGGCAGCATCGTGCTTTCGCACCAAAACGGGCGTGGTAGGAGCACCAGCCCGCTGCGAGAGGAGCTGGAGCCGCGTCTGTGGGGGATGGGCGCCTCGTGGCCGCGCAGCACTGCTGGGTTACTGTGAAAATCTTATCTGCTTCGGCAGCAAGCTTGGCGCAGTCTGTAATCTCGGATCTGGCTAGGGCAGCCTGCACCTGCTCCGGCAGTTGGCAGAGGAATAACTCCCGGAAGAGGAACCATTCTGGTTCGGCACCCAAGAGCGTGAGCATTTGGCTCATGAGCTTGGACGGTTTGGAGTCCACGAGGCCAGGCATAGCGAGGAGCCGGCGAGCGTGTTCTGACTTCGAGAGCCCGAAGACCTGTAGCAACCGTGCCTTTAACGTATCATACTTGCTGTCAGTAGGAGGACTACCGAGGAGGCTGACGATCCGCGAGGCAGTTGCGCTATCGAGGGCGGAGACCACGTGGTAATAATGGGTCTGATCCGCGATGATGTTCCTGATGGCAAACTGGGCTTCAGCCTGGATAAACCACGTGGCTGGTTGTTGCTCCCAGAACTGTGGCAGTTTCAGAGTCACGGCGTTCGTGTCCATGCTGAAGATCTTCCGTGAAAACTGTTCACGAAAGTCAGAGTCGCCAATGTAGGAACGTGGGTTCCTAACTAAAAGACTGAGTTCTACTCAGGCGATCAAACAAAACTAACTTTAATGAAACAAACAAGATTTAACAAGAAACTGCAGCACAGTGGCATAGTGGTTAGCACTGTTGCCTCACAGCGCCAGGGACCCGGGTTCGAATCCGGCCTCGGGCGACTGTCTGTGTGGAGTTTGCACATTCTCCCCGTGTTTGCGTGGGTTTCCTCCGGGTGCTCCGGTTTCCTCCCACAGTCCAAAGATGTGCGGGTTAGGTTGATTGGCTATGATAAATTGACCCTTAGTGTTAGGGGGATTAAATACATGGGGTTACGGGGATAGGGTGGGATATGTGTCGGTGCAGGCTCGATGGGCCGAAATGGCCTCTATCTGCACAGTGGGGTTTCTGTGATTCTGTGAACATCGAATGTAGGTCTGCTCTCTCTGGAGGCTCCACGAGGACTGCCCCTGCAGTCCTGTGGCTGACGTCATGACGTCATCACATTTTCCCGCCAGTGGGGATCACGTGATGAACGGCGTGACGTCACCACGTTTTAACTGCGCTGTTAAAGCAACCACACTCTGTACAGTTAAACAGCATAAATACAGATACAGACTCAGACTGTAGCGAACATGTTGTTAAAGGAATTATGTACAAACGATCTGAGTCCTTTGGTGGCTCTGCCACAGTATCAAATTTCGTTTGATAATCGCTCTTGTGAAGCGCCTTGGCACATTTTTCTATGTTAAAGGCACTATATAAATGCAATTTGTCGTTGTTGAAATCAGACATTCTCACGTATCACATGATCTTCTGCATTTCACGGACGCTATCGCCCCCGCCCCTCGCTCAAAACCTGCCTGGACATTATTGTGCAGCCCTATGTATCTGATTCACAATAAGTTCATTTCTGGAAATTGTGTAGGAAGCACTGCAAGTTGACAGCGTAATGCAGCTTTATTCCATTGCACCACTCTAAAAGTACTGCCAGTGTCAAACTGATAGATGCAGTATAACTGTAACCTTCAATTAATGCACCATCTGTTCATTGATAGTTTGAAAACCTCAAACAATGCTGATTGTGTCCATGAAAGATGCTCATAATCTCAGACAAAGCCAGCTGAAGAATATTCCAGGCCTTCAGTGAAGTCTACTGCTTTCACCCATGGCTGCTCGTGGCCACACATGCCACTGATTACTTCCCTTGATGGATGCTTGAGGTCTGACTGATACTTAACTCTTCACCCTAACTGGCTTTGGGCCCTGGTGAACTCATTTACACTGCTGATGTATCTGTTTCTGGTGGAATGACTTCAGCAATTCCATTACAGAACTGGAGTAATACCTCAATTCAATTAAAACAGTGTGACAGATGAATTGCATTCTCAGGAATATTTTCTGTTGAAAGTATGAAAGTCTTGTGAAGGTTTGGCTGATCTTTTTCTATGACTGAAGCTGAAATTTCCCTCTGTAATTTGTGAGCAAAGTCTCCTGTGGCATTGAAAATGTTAAAGGAGCAGGTCTGAGGTTTTAAAGTCAAAGTTGGATTTTGCTGTCATCTAACCAGACTGTCGTCTAATTTGGTTCTTGGGCTCAGTGCTACAACCATCACTATTTTTAGTAAAAGGACTATCTGAGAAGCAGTGTGGAGGCAGAAATGTTGGTGCTTCAGCAAATATTAGAAAAGCATGATATTAATGCCAGAATCCTGCAACCAATGTTTTGTAATTCAATTTTAGAATGCAGATGACTGCTTTTTAACCACAGTTACACATGGAAGGTGGCAGAATGATGGAGTACATTAATGAGGCTTCTAGTACAAGTAAATCTGAGACCATTTCCCCTGATACTTTTTTTGAAATTCCAAAATAAATGTATGCCGATTTATCTGATGGGGGAGAAAATCTTTTATAGATTCCATGGGCTGGATTTTGTCAACGGGGGCGCGTTGTGGGCGGGACTGCTGGTTTTCGGGTTTCAGTCCTGCCCCCAATGACGTTTGGCCAAACCACACTATTTTCCCTTGATTGACCTTGTTAAGCCGGCCAATTAAGGGAAAGCCGATGTCGTTTCATCTGTCGAAATTTTTTTGACAGATGAATTGTCAGCGTTTGACAGCTTTGAGAAGTTGTCAAATGCAGACAATCTCTGTTCTAAGGTGAGCCCTTGCACAGAAGGTTCACCAAAACTTCTCTCCTCAGCAGAAAGCAGATGGCTGCTGCTTTTGAGAATGCAGCAGCCATTCTGTCATCTCTGCCGTTGAGATGAGACACCTTCGGATCCTCAAAGGTTGAAGCCTGCAGGAAGAAACAAAGATAAGGAAACTTTTTCCAACACTTTACATTCACCTCTCACACTTACCTGTCAACACTTGCACCCATCACTCACCTCTACAGCGGACTTTTCTACCCCTCTCATCCCCGCAGACCCACTGCTCGCCTTGCTGACCCTGGCGAGGTTCGCAGCCGTCGGGACGCCCGCACTTGCAGGGGTAAAATGGGGATAAGCCTCAAAACTGCCTGTTAACTATCTGTTAACAGGCAGTTAATTGGCTCTAATCCCCTTCCCGCCTCTGGGAGACGGGTCCCTGCACGAGTCGGGAACCCGCCTCCTGGGAAGATGGCACGGAGTGGGGTTGGGAGCGGGGTCAGTACCTGCTCCCAGTTTCTGCCATTTTCCCGGCAGTCCCGCCTCCCCAGGGCTGGGAAAACTCCTCCCCTCGTCTTTTTCCCTACATTACAGCAGTAGCTGTACTTCAAAATATTTGATCAAATGAAGCTAACCAGAAGCTTGAGGAACAGTACCTCATCTTTCGATGATGGGCTTTACAACCCTTCGGACTCAACACTGAGTTCAACAATTTCAGATCATAACCACTGCTCCCATATTTTCCGACAGGAGGTGCTGGTAATGGTTCTGCTTTTGCCATTTACACCTCCTCTAGACCCATCTTTTGTTTCTTCACTTTTCCCATTACCACCTCCTTTTTGCACCATCGTCCTAAATGCTGAGTATTTCCAACATTTTCTGTTTTTATTTCAACAATACTTCATTGGCTGTGAAGCACTTTGGGAAATTCAGAGGTCATGAAAGGCAATATATAAATGTAAGTTATTTCTTTACAAAAAGTAACTGAATGGTCTTGTCATATACTGACATTAGACTAGAGGTTTCTGTTTCTGTAGTAATCAGGAATAACTATGGTTACTGAAACTTTTTGGGAGAATTCTCTCCTGCTTGTTAATCCCCAATAAACCTGTTTCTTGGTACAAGCGTAGATCATTTGTCTTATTGTCCTAATAGTAGGTTAACCAGTGGAGTGTAGGTATGGTTACAACGTAGAGCAGCAGTTAAATGACTTAAGTGGACCTTTCTGGGTAGATTTTAAAATTTGCATTCCTGGTTCAGAGCTCTGTGCATTGAGAATCCATATTGGGAATTCAGGTGGGGAGGTCAGCGGGCCACGCAGGATTTTCTGTCCGTTAATTCTACCCTTCAAATCCTTGTATTTCTTTGTGCAGACAGTTTACACAACCAATTTTGTGAAAAATGCAGGCAGCAAGGGTACTAATGAACAGTTTTTATGACCACGTATTCAGCGTGAAGGTCAAGCTAGCATAGATGGCAAGTGACTGCTTAAAGGAAACCTGCTGGATTTTTTTCCATAATCACTTCTGCAAATGGATTCTCGTTGCTTTCTGGGAGCAGGATTTCTAAGTATTTGTATTCTTTTGAGAGCTATTTTCAATTATTGTCTGGACATTGGTAGCAACATTTTTGACTGCATATATTTAAACTTGGAACTCTTTAGATATTCGTCTCTTTTTGTGTTACTTGGAGGAGGAAGAAGAGCATGAAGGGGGGAATGCCACATCTGATCAGTGCATTGACAAGCCTGTCCATATCTACATCATGCAGTGGCCCAATACACTTTCAACAACATTGGTCTCCAAACCAAATGACTTCCCTGGATTTGTTACAGGCACTCTGATTATGAGCATCCCTCAGAATATACTTCACCACTGGTTCACAGACAGATCAGTGGAGTGACCTGTAAATTTGGGAGATTGAGGGGGAGAAATTCGGTATTGCCCCATTTGGGGCGCAGTTATTGGTCGGGCGCAAAGTTTAGCGCCTGGCACTAGTTATCGCTTCTGACTGCAAACTTGGCCTCTATCGCCCCTGAAGGTGATTGGAGCACTAAATCAGGTGTTACACACGTCTCTTAAGGCGCTAACGCCGAGGAGCGAGGCGCTACCTCAGAGCGCTGGTGAAGCTCAGGTGATGTCAGTCAGCAATGGAACACAGACACACTGGCGCCGGCCAGTTTTTAAAGGGGAGGGTCGATCTTGCTCTCCATCCACACCCTGCTCATTGCAGCCTTGAATCTCAGCCTGGAGAGACCTGTACATCAAATCTGCTGGAAAGGACAATGGAGAGGCCCAGGGAAAGAGCTCAGATTGCAGCCCCCATAGTCTCTTCCAAATCGATGCAAAGGTCAAATCAATATGAACCTGCAAAGTGCTGCTCAGTATCCAAAATTCCTTCACACAGCATTGAATCTCTCCAGGAGTCTCTCTCTCTCAGAATGCGTAGAGCAAAAATGTCGGCGACAAAAAAAGGCAGGAAGCAGTCACCTTTAAATAGCGCTCCCCCAGTCCATTCCCGACTGCAAAACGTTCCCCTCAACCCATTGCTAGCAGCAGGCAGAAAGGCAGGGGGCGCCACTCAATATCCGGTCGGGGCGCTACTGGGGCGTTGCACGCTCGACTTGCATCATGATCTGTGGGCGCAGGAGATCATGGCGGTAGTGTTTAGCTCCGCCACAAAATGTCTGGTCAATTTCGCGAGGGCTGCAAATATCGCCGCGCCCGGGCGCTAGTTGCTTTGTACCCCATTAGCGCCCTCTTAGGGTGCTAACGGGAGGTGCAAAACAACCGAATTTTCCCCACTGACACTCCTGCACTCTTCTCTCAAGGCCGGGGGGGAAAATTCAGTATTGTCCCTTTTGGGGCGCCATTATCAGCCATGCGCAAAATTTAGCACCTGCCGCTAATTATCGCCTCCGACATCAAACTTGGCTTTTATCACCCCTGGAGGTGATTGGAGCACTAAATCAGGTGCTTCACACCTGTCTTAAGGCGCAAAGGCCGAGGAGTGAGGCGCTACCTCAGAGCGCTGGCGAAGCAAGGAAGGACAAATCAAAATACACCTGCAAAGTGCTGCTCAGTATTCAAAACTCCTTCACACAGCGTTGAATCTCTCCAGAAGTCTCTCTCTCTCTCAGAATGCGTGGTGCAAAAATGTCACCGACAAAAAAGGCAGAAAGCGGTTGCCTTTAAATAGGGCTCCCCCAGACCCTTTCTGACAGCATAACGCTCCCCTGAACCTGTCGTTGCTAACGGCAGGCGGTAAGACAGGGGGCGCCACTCAATATCCAGTCCAGGGTGCTAACGGGGCATTGTGCGCTTGACTGACGTCATGATCTGCCAGCGCAGGAGCTCGTGGCGGTAGTGTTTAGCGCCGCCACAAAATGTCTAGTTAATTTCGCGAGCGGCGCAAACATCGCCGCACCCGGGCGCTAGTTGCTTTGCGCCCCAATTGGCGCCCTCTTAAGGTGCTAACGGGAGGCACAAACAACTGAATTTTTCCCCCCAGACCTTTAGTACAAAACACCCTCAAAGTTCTCAGCTCCTGGCACACATGTAACAAGCAATTAAAACAGTGACCTAACACAGTAACTAAGTGACAACCCAAAACATAAAATGCTGACAAATCCATTTAAATGTTAAACAGTAATGAAATTAACAGTACAAATATAAAGGGTGAAGAGTGAACTTTCTCGTGCTATCAGCTTTAATGCTACACGAAATGTTTGAGACAGCAGGAGGAATGAGCTGCAATGAGCTGTCACCAGATGATGCTGGAAACAGGTCAAGCATTAGAATTGAAGTGGCAGTCAGACTGGTTGCACATAATTTGCTATCCGACTGCTTAAATCTAATTAAACAGACCAAACAAACAAAAACTATAAGTGGTTTAGAATGGCTTGAGTCCAACACCATCAGTTAATCTAAGTAATACTTTTCTAAACTAATTTATTCTAATATAGGAAGCAATGAAATAACATTTACTTGGCCAGGAATCTTCCCCCCGCACAGCTGACCCTTTTCTCCTGCTTTCTAAATTCTCATTCTATTTGGACCCCTCCCTCTAGCCTCTTACCCTCTCTAGATCTTTTCATTGCTAACTGCCGACATGACATCGGCCGTCTCAATTTCTCTGCTCCCCTCTCTCACTCCAACCTACCTCCCTCTGAACTTGCAGCACTCCGTTCTCTCCAATCCAACCCTAACATCATCATTAAACTTGCTGATAAGGGTGGTGCGGTTGTTGTTTGGCGAACCGACCTCTACCGTGTGGAAGCTGAACGCCAGCTCTCCAACACCTCCTCCTGCCTCTGCCTGGACCATGACCCTACTAGCAAACATCAAGCCATTGTTTCCAAGACTGTCACTGACCTCATCTCCTCCAGAGATCTTCCCTCCATGGCCGGCAACCTCATAGTCCCCCAACCCTGCACAGCCCGCTTCTACCTCCTTCACAAGATCCACAAACAAGACTGCCCTGGTAGACTCATTGTTTCAGCCTGTTCTTGCCCCACGGAACTTATCTCTTCCTATCTCGACTTTATTTTTTCTCCCCTTGTCCAGTCTCTTCCCACTTACATTCGCGACTCTTCCGACGCCCTCCGTCACCTTAACAGTTGCCAGTTTCCTGGCCCCAAACATCTCCTTTTCACGATGGACGTCTAATCCCTCTACACCTCCATCCCCCGCCAGGATGGCCTGAGAGCACGCCGTTTCTTCCATGAACAGAGGCCCAGCCAGTCCCCATCCACCACCACCCTCCTCTGCCTGGCTGAACTTGTTCTCACATTGAACAATTTCTCCTTTGACTCCACTCACTTCCTCCAAATTAAAGGTGTTGCTATGGGAACCCACATGGGCCCTAGTTATTCCGGTACATCGATGATTGTATCGGTGCTGTTTCCTGCTCTCGCCCTGAACAAGGTAAGTTCATTCACTTTACTTCCACTTTCCACCCTTCCCTCACCTTCACATGGTCGATCTCCGACACTTCCCTTCCCTTCCTTGACTTCTCCGTCTCCATTTCTGGCGATCGGCTTTCGACAAACATCCACTACAAGCCCACTGACTCCCACAGCTACCTGGACTACACTTCCCCCCACCCCGCTTCTTGTAAGGACTCTGTTCTGACGATGCCACCTTCCATACCAGTGCTTCCGACATGTCTTCCTTTTTCCTCAACCGAGGATTCCCCTCTACTGTGGTTGACATGGCCCTTGACCATGTCCGTTCCATTTCCCGCACTTCTGCTCTCACCCCTTCCCCTCCCTCCCAGAACCATGATAGGGTTCCCCTTGTCCTCACCTTTCACCCCACCAGCCTCCACATTCAACATATCATCCTCCGCCATTTCCGCCACTTCCAACGTGATCCCACCACCAAACAAATCTTCCCCTCCCCTCCCCTTTCAGCATTCTGAAGGGACCACTACCTCTGCGACACCCTGGTACACTCCTCAATCACCCCCAACAGCCCTTCTCCTTCGCCTGGCACCTTCCCGTGCAAGCGCAGGAGATGCAACACATGCCCTTTTACCTCCTCCCTTCCCACTGCCCAGGGCCCCAAACACCCTTTCCAGGTGAAACAGCGAATTACTTGTACTTCTTGCAATTTAATAGACTGTATTCGCTGCTCACGATGCGGTTTCCTCTACATTGGCAGACAGAAAGCAAAGAGTTGGAATAAATGGCTCTTTTTCCGAGTGGCAGGCAGTGACTAGTGGGGTACCGCAGGGATCGGTCCTTGGACCCCAGCTATTCACAATATATATTAATGATCTGGACGAGGGAACTAGATGTAATATCTCCAAGTTTGCAGATGACACAAAACTGGGTGGGCGTGTGTGCTGTGAGGAGGATGCCGAGAAAATCCAGTATGATTTGGACAGGTTGGGTGATTGGGCAGAAGCATGACAGATGCAATATAACGTGGATAAATGCGAGGTTATCCACTTTGGTGTCAAAAACAGGAAGGCAGATTATTATCTGAATGGCAATAGATTGGGAGAAGGGGAAGTGCAACGAGACCTGGGCGTCCTTGTGCACCAGTCGCTGAAGGTAAGCATGCAGGTGCAGCAGGCGGTTAAGAAGGCAAATGGTATGCTGGCCTTTGTAGCGAGAGGATTTGAGTACAGGAACAAGGATATCTTGCTGCAGTTGTACAGGGCCTTGGTGAGACCACATCTTGAGTATTGTGTGCAGTTTTGGTCGCCTTATCTGAGGAAGGATGTTCTTGCCATGGAAGGAGTGCAGCAAAGATTCACCAGGCTGATACCTGGGATGGCAGGAATGACGTATGAGGAGAGATTGGGTCAATTGGGCTTGTACTCGCTGGAGTTTAGAAGAATGAGAGGGGATCTCATTGAAACTTATAAATTCTAACAGAACTAGACAGACTGGATGCAGGAAGGATGTTCCCGATGGTCGGGGAGTCCAGAACCAGGGGTCACAGTCTAAGGATAAGGGGTAAGCCATTTAAGACAGAGATGAGGAGGAATTTCTTCACCCAGAGAGTGGTGAACCTGTGGAATTCTGTCGCAAAGAAGGCAGTAGAGGCCAATTCATTAAATATATTCAAGAAGGAGTTGGATATATTTCTTAAGGCTAAAGGGATCAAGGGATATGGAGAGAAAGCAGGAACAGGGTACTGAATTTGGATGATCAGCCATGATCCCATTGAATGGCGGAGCAGGCTCGAGGGGCCGAATGGCCTACTCCTGCTCCTATCTTCTGTGTTTCTATGTTTCAAACGCAGATTGGGCGACCGCTTTGCGGAACCCCTCCATTCAGTCCGTAAGGTTGACCCTGAGGTTCCGGTCGCCTGTCACTTTAATTCACCGCTTCACTCTCGCTCTGATCTCTCTGTCCTCGGCCTATTACATTGTTCCAATGAAGCTCAACGTAAGCTCGAGGAACAGCACCTCATCTTTCGATTAGGCACTTTACAGCCTGCCGGACTCAACATTGAGTTCAACAATTTCAGATAATTATTCCTGCCCCCTTTTTTCATGCTGTATGATTTTTGCCACACCCACTTGCAACATTTTACCTTTCCTGCCTCTTACAAAAGTACAGGATGTTCTTTCAATTCCTTCCTCCCCTCCTAACCCCTCCCCCGCCCCACCCTGTCTCTGTACCTGCTTAATATCTGTTACTTCTCTAGCTTTTTCCAGTTCTGATGAAGGGGCCCAGACCTGAAACGTTAACTCTGTTTCTCTCTCCACGGATGCTGCCTGGCCTGCTGAGTATTTCCAGCATTTTCTGTTGTTATTTCAGATTTCCAGCATCCGCAGTATTTTGCTATCGTAATGAAATAACAATAATGCCTATGGCAATGACATATTATGATGCTTTTCTGTTCCTTTATATGATTATTTATGCAGAGTAGGCTCTTGGTGGGAAGATTTAAATGAACTTAAAGGAATGGGACAGAAAATCAGACATTGCGGGCCTGTGATTTCCTGACTAACACTCCTTGCAAACAATGTTGAGCAATGGAAGCGTCCAACCATAGAAACAGCCCTATAAATGTAACTCTTGTGCAGGGAAAACTAACCTTTTAGTGTTTAAGCAGACTAAACTTTGTGTCTTTATATACATGGCAACTGCTGTGATCATTCTGCTGGTATTTTAAAAGTGATGACCTGACTTTCCAAATGTGAATTGCAGCACAGAATTTGTCAGCTAACCTTTTAATTTAATGTGTATGTGGGCTATTGAGCAAGAAGGCAATTTTGAATTATCCTGACCTTCAAATACAATCTAAAAATTCCTCTCGATGTGAGCAGACATCAATATTTCCATATCTATTTATTACATTTTCAACATTTTGTACATGTACTGTACTTTCTACAGATCTCGTGGAGAAATGTTGCATACATATATACATGTAGCCGGCAGTCACAATTTTTAACAACTAATATTTTAAACAACGTGTATTTCTGTTGTAAGATTCGCAATTTTCAGCAAAAATCACGCAAGAAAACTGGATAAAATTAAGACTGTTTATTGACCAAAGTAAGCTTGCACAGAAAAACCTTTGATAAAAGGGCATACAAAATGGCCGCCAGGCCCCGTGATCAGTTTATGAACCATTTTATTTCTGTTACTGCAAGCCAGACAGGCTTGTGGATTGAAGACAGTGAGCCCACGAAAGCCAGTCTCTGGGAACCGAAACTCAGAGCAACAGCATACATATTCAATGGATTATAAGTACAGGATGGGGCCCATCAAGATATGGGCGGACAATGTAAAAACACTTATACCCATTTATCGTACAAAGGAAAAACCGTTTAGCAGCCATCAAGGAAAATGTCCGGACCGATCAATATGCGAACCGAGCCACGGTGACAATGCAAAAGACATTGAAAGACATTATCGGCCAGGAAGGCCAGTTTAAGTTATCACCGGCTCCGTTACAAGACAAAGCGCCCCTGCAGAGATTTCTGCCCGCCAAAATTAATACAAAGACAGGACTATGATTTGGCGGGAGATAAGACTGTCCCAAAAAAAGTATAACTATGGATTGAAAGTCCATCTAAGTTACTTCGGACTCCGGGTTACTTGAACAACTTCTTCTTCACTGCCACGGCTTCTTGTTGGGTGACTTCAGGCTTCCATTTCTTCAAGAACTTTCTTCTACGAGGAACGAACGAAGGGAGGACGGTGCCCGGATCGGCGCCTCTTCCACTTCGGCAGATCGATGAAAACGTTTTCGTTTTTTTTTAAAGACGGACGGTTTCGGTAAAAGGACAACGTGGTCGGTGTTCAGCCAAACAAGGCTCGGCCACGACGAGAAGACGACGAGGGTGGCCCGGGTACTGGGGTCGGGAGATCATCGACGACCCAGGCCGACGGAGAAGAAACCCTCTGGAGAACCGGCGATCGATGCCACAAGATTCTCCCAAGTGCATAGCCTGCATCTGGGTCTGCTCCATGAACCCAAATTGACTTAGTGGATCTCAACCTTAACGAGCGCTCATCGAGGCTGGGTCTGCCCCACCGCCTCGAGGGAGGAGAGAATATCGACTGCGCCAGAAGTTTCCAAATCCACGTGACGACGGAAAGCGGTGCCAAAAAGGCTGCGAACCCCCTTTCTCGCGATTTCGAGAGTGGTGAGCATGATCCCAAGTTCCCCAGGTCGAAACTTAGTTTAGGTATAGGGGAGGGAGTTAAGGGAAATCGTAATGTGCTTCCCCTTTTTCGATGTGCCGTGTGTTCCCCATTTCCATAGAGTCAAGTTCATAAATTTGTGCATGATTGTAGTAACTTTAATCTGTGCCTATGACATGTATTTTGTAATGCTTCAAACTGTTTAAAAATAAAAGCATCCATTTCGTGCTATTCAACCTGGTCTATTGAGTTCTTTCTCTGCACTACTGTTCTCTGCACCTAAGTCCAAGGTCTAGAACCGTAGGGGGGAGTGGGTCGAACCACTCAAGGGTAATTATTGCACGAAGCCTGGCAGGAGACCAGAAAGAGCAAGAGAAACCCCCTACAGAAATGGCGACCGCGGCAGGACCTTGGCAGCAGGAAAGTAGTGTGTTAGATCAAGATCTGAATAGACGAAATGTGATGGATGAAAGAATAGCAGATTATGTTTTCGGAAAAGTCAACCTCACAAAACAATGGATATCTGATCTACTAAGGGACAGGCGCCCGCTAGACGCAGCCATCAAGTGGACAGCGGGTAGAGAGCATAAGAAATCTGTAGAAAAGGCGGTCTGGCTGATGTGCTACAAGAAGCAAGTCCAGCTTTTGGACCAGGTAGTTGCAGCACAGACAGTCCAGATCAACGGCTTGCTTAAAGGCGTGGAGGAAAAGGTTGCGGGAGGTCAAAAACTGATTGAATCGCTTGACGCGCTGAACCAGGAACGCCGCTCTGTAATTCGCTGCCACGAAACCCGGGTAGAATATTTAAAATGTCAGGTCATTGAGGCCAAGGCCAGTGAAGGTAGAATGAGAGAGAGGTGTTCCCGTCTAGCCAAACAAGTAGATGCCCAAGAGGAAAAGCTCCTGGGAGCCAGGGCAGCATATAAAATGGCCATGGAGGATAGATCTGAGAACACCGACCACAGCACTTGCCGCCGGGAGCTAGAGGACCTGAGAAAGGCCCTAGCGAAGGCAAACGGGTTGGTGTGTCTCATAAATCCACCAGCGAGTCAGCTGTTGCTAGCCAAGGAATCCAAAAGACCGATTCCACAAGAGGCAGTTGGGGTACCAACCCCCGAACCTTCTGCACCTCCTGCCTATGAGGAGTCTTGGACTCCGGGACAGGAGACGGAGACGGTAGAGGAAGAGAGCCCTGAGGTAGAGCAACCCCAGACAGTAGAGTCGGGGTCGGCGCCAATGTGTCCAACGAGACACCGGAGGATCGGTCCAAATGAAGAAAATGGCGATGACGGACCCCTTGAGAGTCAGATCATAATGCCTCATAGCGCACGACAGCTAAGAGAGATGATAAGTCACATCCCAAAACTCTCCGAGTCAGGAGATCCCTCCGTGCATTTCAGGGACGTGGAGCAGACCGCAGCAGTCAATGACTGCGACGGGGTTGAACAGTCTAAAATGCTGCTGTTCTCCCTGGACAGTTCGCTCCTCCAGTGTCTCCCTGACGAGAGCAAGAGAGGGCACAGGGACTATGAGTTGCTACGGGATGAGATTCTGGAGATCATGGGAGAGGGGGACGGAACTCCGTTCCTCCATTTAGAAAAGACAGTGCAGCTAGAGGGAGAACCCCCACGGGTTTTCGCCGACAGGTTGTGGCCAGTGTATCGGCGCAGCTGCCCGGGCGGGCCGGCCCGGGCCGGGCTGGATGGCGAACAAAGGGCTCACTGGCTTCGGTGCCTGGTAGCAGGTTGCCTGCCAGTAGTGAAGGAACAGGCCAAAGCATGGTTTGACCCCACTAACGCCCGCTCCACGGAGGAAGTAGTACTAGATCAGCTCACGATCAGTTATAGAAACAACAAGGGCAAGAAAACGCCTGTTGTGAAAGGAAAGGTGCATGAGGTGAGACCCGCAGCCTCTGCTAAAAAGGAATGGCGTCAGGAGGGAAATCGCCATCCCCAAGCAAATAGCAGTTGTTACGGGTGTGGGAAGGAGGGTCATTGGCGCAAGGACTGTAGGAATCCTTGGAAGGATAAGAGGGAGAGAGCGTTCGCCGCAGCCCAAGATCGAGCCCAAGCCCGAGTCGCCAACGGCCCGAGAGTTTCCCCAACACCAGCACAACCACAAGTGCAGGCCGCTGCCCCAACACCAGTCCAGAACCCAACCGTAGCCTTTGCCCCGAATGAAGGGGGTGGTGCGGTTGTGGACCCCGCTGCGATCGAGTCAGTCTTGGAGACTATGCGGTCTCTGATGACCTGGCAGGGGAAGGTAGCGGTTGCTAACAGCCCTATCGCCCCCGAGACCCCAGCCGAAACACCTAAATGACTGACGCCCGCGCAGCCCATCTACTTGTGTCCGCTCCGCTATGACGCTTGGAGAAGACCTGTGGTGGAGATGGAGGTGGAGAAACAAAGGGGTAGTTACCTGTTGGATACGGGAGCTTCGTGTACCTTGATCCACACGGACAAACCTTTTGCCTCACCTCTGTCCGCCCAGGCTCCATATTTAGTAGCGGGTTTCACGGGTAGAGCACAGGCTGGCGCGCACTCCCTCCCGCTCTCCATTCAGTTGGGAGCGCTCCACACCACATGGACGTGCATCCTATTGAAGTGGAAAGAGGGGGGGGGAAAGGCATCCTCGGGGCTGATTTCTTGGTGGAACACGGGATCCTCGTGGACCTGAGAAATCACTGTCTCTGGGGAGCCGAGGGCGGTTTAGGTAAGGTAGTCGTAATCCCGGGGAAGGAAGAAAAGGGGGCCCTGTGCACTATGAAGCCATCAGGAGGTTACGATCTCGAGCTCATGATAACAAACGTCCCAACTTGCAGGCGCGTGTGTCAGAAAATCTGACCGCGTTCGCCACCCACAAGCGGGAGAGTCACTGGGTTCGAAGTCAGCGTAGACGGGGACCCCATGATCCGACCCCAAAAGCAGTATAATTTCCCCAAGGAGGCAGAACCCGACATGGAGACAGCAATATCTTCATTGGTACAGCAGGGCGTATTGAGGACGATAGCCACCCACGTGAACTCCCCATTATGGCCGGTAAAGAAACCGGACAATTCGTGGAGAGCCACGGTGGACTATAGAGTCCTCAATAGTAATATCCCAGCCTGCGCGCCCACGGTAGCAGCAGTTGCAGACTTAATAGGGAGTATTCCAGCATCGGCGACCACATTCACGGTGCTGGACATCTCGAACGGTTTTTGGTCCATTCCGCTGCGGCGGGAGGACCAGTACAAGTTTGCCTTTACTTTCAAAGGGCAACAGTACACCTGGAACTGCTTACCACAGGGTTTTCACAACAGCCCCAGCATTTTCCATCAGTGTATGGCGGGGGGTTTGAAAGAGTTCAGCCAGCCCAACCAGATAGTGCAGTATGTGGACGACTTACTCCTGTTCACAGATACAAGGGAGCAGCACGGCCCACTGTTAGCCGAATTGTTGGAACTGTTAGAAAGGAAGGGTTTCAAAGTAAACCCAAAGAAAGCCCAGATCGGCCAGCAGGAAGTTAAATTCCTGGGTCTGGCCATCCGTGCTGGGGAAAGAGCCATAGATAAGGCCAGACGGGAATCTATACAAGATCTGCCGATTCCCAACACAGTAACGGGTGTAAGGTCCTTTTTGGGATTGACCGGGTACTGCAGAGATTTCATCGAGGACTATGCTGCCACAGCGGCCCCGCTACTTCGACTCTTACACAAGGGAGTCGAGTGGTCTTGGGACGAGGGGTGCCAGGCAGCATTCGAGAAGTTGAAAAGAGATCTGCAGACCGCGCCAGCCCTAGGGGCTATAGATGGGGGAGAGGAGTTCTTTCTGGAGGTAGCCGCTAGTGGGGACAGCCTGAGCGCAGTACTGCTCCAAGAGCGGCACGGCAAGCTAAGACCAGTAGTTTATTCCTCCAGGGTGCTCACGGATGTGGAGAGGAGTTTCTCCAATTGCGAACGGCATCTCCTGGCCACGCATTGGGCTGTGAACAGATCAGTGATCTTCACAGGGACCTCTCCCATTACGCTCCTCACCCATCACACCCCCACGAAGATGCTTCTGGACGGGAGGATTAAGGATGGGACCGTAAGCAGCGCTCGGATTGCGCGCTGGACCCTCCTCCTTTCCCAGATGGATCTCAAAGTTAAAGGCCTCTGCGCGCCAAGGCTCGCAGCCAATATGGCATATCCCGGGACAGCCCATCAATGTTCCGTAGAAGGGGTATGGGAAGTTAACATAGGTTTACGGGCCGGGATACATCCCACGGGCCGCGAGATCTACGTAGACGGTTCTAGCACTGTAGCTGACGGCAAGCGACTCACAGGGTGTGGAGTTTATGACCCTGCGGCAAACATTGCCCTGGCAATTAAGCTCCCCGGCACTATGAGCGCGCAGCAGGCTGAACTGTCCGCGGTGGCGTACGTGGTTACCCACCCCGAGATTTTCCCAACCCCATACACGATTTGCTCAGACAGCATGTTCACGTGCAATTCGTGTACGGAGTACCTCGCCATCTGGTCCCGACGCGGGTACACCTCCGCGGACGGGCGGCCTTTAACAGTTAAGCCCTTGCTGGAGAAGATCCTAGCAGCTGTGGGGGAGAAAGGAGAGGTGTTCATCCATAAGGTGAAGGCTCACTCCATTACAGAACCCCGCAGTCAGGGCAACCAGCAGGCGGATGCGCTAGCCAGGGAGGGTGCCCGCAGCGGCATTCTCTGGGACCCATACGAACCCGGACCCGTGGCGGCGATCCAAGGCAGGGAGGGAATTCCCGGGAACACAGGGGTGACACCGCCCCCAGACCTAAAGACCGTCCAAACCCTGGATCCCGCCCTAAAAGCAGTCCTAAAAGCCATCACAGAGGGCAAACAGGTAGAAGGTCCGTACAGTACGGCAGCCCTCACAGTCAAGGAAGGTATGCTGTTCCGAAAGGAGCAGTGGGTTGTGCCGCAGCAGCACCGAAGGGAATTCCTGCAATTGGCCCACGAGGGTCCAGGAGCGGGACACCCCGGACCTGAGGTCACCTGGCAACGGGTGGAACAGGCGGGATGGTGGCCGGGACTTCGGGACGATGTCCGCGAGTTCTGCGCAAGCTGTCTTGTGTGTGCTGCTAACAACCCAGACCCCCACAAAAGGAAGGTGCCCATGGGGCACATCAGGAGGGTAGAGGGACCATGGCAGTCGATTCAGGTCGACTACATAGGGCCCCTGCCCGCCGCCCAGGGAGGCTATAAGTACTGCCTTGTCCTGGTAGATGTGTTCACCAAATGGGTAGAAGCCTTCCCGTGCAGAACAGCTACGGCACTGGGTACTGCTAAGATCTTGATTCGGGAAGTGTTCTCACGGTGGGGACTCCCCCGTTTTGTAGAGTCCGACCAAGGGAGTCAGTTCACCGGTCAAGTAATGCAGAACGCCCTCAGGCTCTTGGGCATTGAGGGAAAGTGGCACGTAGCATACAATCCCCAGTCATCCGGGATTGTTGAGCGTATGAATCGGACCCTCAAGGAAAAGCTGAGGAAAGAGACAATGGGCTCGCCCCAGAAATGGGCGGAGGTCCTGCCTTTAGTCCTCATGGGGATCCGAGCCAGCCAGTCCAAAAGCACGGGGTATTCCCCGCACGAGTTAATGACTGGAAGGATCATGCGAACACCCACCCATGTGCTAGCCCCGGTGCTCACTGAGGGCCAGCTCCGAGAGGTGAAACGGGACAAATTCGCCCAAACCCTCTTGGAGCGCCTGAGACAGATTTATGGGCAGGCGGCTGGGAACATGGGAAGACAGCACCAGGGAAATAAACTGTTGTTGGAACCTCGGAAACAACAAGAGTGGGTAGTCGGGGACCAGGTCATGGTCCGAAACTACGCCAGGGTAGGGAGTTTTGAACCACTGTACATGGGGCCCTACAGCATTGTGGACAAGGCCAGCCCCATGGTTTATGCAGTGAAGACGCCCCGACGTACCAAATGGTTTCACATCAACCAGTGTAAACTGTTTAAACCGGGTACACCAGGGCCACCAAAGGGGACCAGGTCTGAGAACAAAGATCCTCAGCCTGTAACAGAGTCACAGACCACACAGGCTGGAGCAGTAGCCTGCGTGAAGGGAGAGGCCATCCCATTGGAGTGGGAGGTCTCATCTTTTGAATGGGATTTAGGCAGGGGAGAGCCCGAACAGCTCAACCTCGCTTTAGACCCAATCACGGAGGAGGAAGAGTCAGAGGACGGCAGTCCCGCCCTCGACTCAAGCTTGGGGGAGGTAGGGAGTGGGGGTGGAGACTCGTTACCTGTAGGGACAGGTGAGGTGGAGTCGGAAGCCACAGATCCCGACCCCGGGGGGGCGGAGCCTGAGGAAGGGGAGCTGGAGCCGGCAGCTGTGGAGGAACCACAGGCTGTGACGGTAACAGTCACGACCCCAGGTCCATCGGCCCCGGGAGCCCAACCCAAAGCAGCCCCTCGTAGGTCAGCTCGAGCGCCCCAGCCCAGAAAATTTTGGCCAGATTCTCCCCATCCTCCCCAACCACGGTTTAAAGCAGCCCCAGGAAGACATGATCCCCGTTCAGCAGCGACAGGCTGCGGGGGATCAAGGCCAAAGATCAATGCAGCCCCATCGCAGGGTGTGGCACACGACAGACCTCACAGGGATTCGGAAAGCCGCCCCACGGAGGGCGGCGCTGTACATAAGTTAAGATAGGTAATTATGGTCATAGTTTAAGGAATGTAAAGTATATGGTGTTAAGAGTACAATTTTGAAGTCTGCCCGGTATGTGTGTTTGTTAGGGAGCGGGGTCCAGGAACCCGCGCGTCCAATTAATTTAGGCCAGCACCTATCGGGAGCCCGGCTACATCATTTTGTTGGTTACAGAAACCTGGGATACGATGGAAAGGATTGTCGTCGCGTTCATGGCGATCGGGTGCGGGTGGGCCTACCGAGGCCGCACCAAGGACGTCATCATTTTCGGGTGCTCCGGGGACACGGCCCCCATCGCAACGGATGGGACGGGGGAGCGAGAGGTAGAGGAAACTGCCACCTACTTCCACCAAGGGAGATGGCCAGGTTGGCTGGGAACGAATTCTACGGAATATTCCAGCAATTTCGGTTTTGCCTACCAAGAGACTTCATTAACGTGCCCTCGAGTGAGGATCCTAGCGCCCAGAGTCAGCGTCACCGTGGGAAAGAGGATTTGTCTGGTGTGCAATGGGAACGTACCACCAAGGCGATGGTGGTGGCTACGAAAGCTGGGAAAGGACATGAGAAACTCTACGGTCGAGTGGGAGCGACTGGGTAATAATACCCATCGGACTATTACGGGAACTCACGGACAATTACGTGTGTGTTGGGACAAATGGTGGGAACCGGATGAGGGAATATATGTCTGTATGTGGGGTTCGAGACGCGTCTGCCCCAAGGGCGTGTCCATCTTCTTCCAGAGGCAGTGGCAGGATGAAGGGAAGGGGATGAGATGGGATGTTAGCACTCGAGCGTGCGGAGCCCCATACTCCCCTATTCCGGTGAACGCCACTGAACTCATCACCCGCCCACGCAAGCCCCTGCCCATGCTTCCGGTAGCACTAGCCCAGAAAGGAGGGTGCCCAACCACCACCAGGGGACCCGGGAACGGTTTAGTATTGGTACCCACCGGTCAGGTGCTGTACCAAGGGGTACACTACGCGGTGGCCTCAGTGATTTTAAATCTCACTGAGGTAAGATTGCCGGAGTGGTGTCCCAAAGAAACGGAACAATTATACCAGGTCCTGTTAACCAGTATGTTTAGACAATTTTACGAATTTGACTTTGCCGACATCGACAGAGACAAATTATACACCACACCGCCAGAAGTTTTGGATCGAGTCGGGAGGCAAAGAAGGGGTACTGTAAATGACATATTCACTGCTTTTAACACCGGGACATCTGTTGTCAACGCTCTAGATAACGTGGAGCTGCAGACACAGATCAACGGTTTAAAAGCCCAGTTAAGGAACATATTGACAGACGAAAACAAGGTCGTGGGTTCTGAGTTGCATGAGGACCAGGCCATGACACTACACTTTAAGGACATAATTGCTGAGCTGGAGAAACACGCGAGAACGGTAAATGCACTCATTAAGGAGGATCGGAATGCGTCCGATCAAGCTGCGCAAAACGAGGCCTGTGTGCTGTACGGGGCGTGGTTATTGGGCGAGGGCCGCAGTAATCTTGAGGATTTAAAACAGGGTTTGGTCCCGTCCTGGATCAGCAACAAGCACTTGCAAGCGCTCCACCCTTTTGAGAATGCATTAAGCCCGTGCCAGCTCAGACTAGCCGCAGAAGCATACCCAGTTCCAGTGGACTGCGGACATTCGAATCACACTATTATGGGAATAGTAGTAAGAATGCCGGTGTTGGGTCCCGCAGCAAAGCCCGCCCCGGTATACAGAGTAGAGAACATTGGAGTCATTCAGGGGGGCGCACACATTCGTTACGCAGTGGTCCCGCCTTACGTCATCAGATGGGAGCGTACGATGACAGGCACCGACCTCTCGGGATGTCGGAGCCGGGGAGCACACATCATCCTGTGTCCCCAGCACTTGAATGCCTTTTTGAAACCACAGTGCGGGTTCAGAACCGCTAGCGCGAAGCCGGTGAATTGCACCATGGAGGCAATGGCAGAGGACCATGTGCCCCCACAGGTAGCATATATCGGGGGTGGGACATACTGCGTCACCACTGCAGCGCCTCAATACCGATATGGACAACACGAGTGGTGTTCGGTCGGTGATAGCAGTTTCTGTTTCAAACCCAGGGCCGAGGTTCAAGTGGCACAACAACGAATTGTTCCCATTCCTGCGCCCTCCACTGTACACATCACTATCAAAGAGAATTTCACAGACTTACAACGATTTGTCGCGCATTTTGGTTATGTCATTCCCCCTCTTCCCGAACACCTCACCAAGGTTTTAAAAGCCGTTATAGTTTCGCAGAAACATTTCTATACACTGGAGCAGAAGACTTTAGAGATAGGAAAAGACATATTGGACATAACCATCCCACCATGGTGGGACTTGTTCACCAACATAGAGGTCCCCGCCTGGATTAGAATAGCATCCCATATCCTAGTAGTATGTCAGGTTTTGATTGTGATATTTTTGCTCTTCGTGCATTGCAAAAGAGGCAAACGCCTCCAGAGGCACGAGAACACAGGAGAATGGAGAGAACGCTATGTGCAGATGGGGGAAGCAGATACCCCACTCTAAGCTGCTAGTATAAGATTAAGCGTCCCTCCATTTAAAAAAAAAAAAATTTTTTTTTTTTTGATTGTTTTGGGTTATAAGGAAATAAGTATGGTTATGTTATTAGTTGTTAGTAAGTTTTTGGATTAATAAAAGATGCATGCAGATGGCGCAAAAGGGTATCAACCCCTGCCCATCTGACAGGTGAAGATGTTATAGTTTAAGTTTTGCTGTCTATGATTCCAAATGTGCATGAGGTCATTTTCATTTTCTCTGGAAATGGGAACTGCATGTGTCGTGAGGGGCATAGATAGTTAAGTGCCAGGAATGTTTGGATGTGGGGAATCAGGGAAAATTTGCTCATCAAGGATTATTGATACTTTAAGCAAGCTATCAGTATCACAGGGGGGCCTGTAAGATTCGCAATTTTCAGCAAAAATCACGCAAGAAAACTGGATAAAATTAAGACTGTTTATTGACCAAAGTAAGCTTGCACAGAAAAACCTTTGATAAAAGGGCATACAAAATGGCCGCCAGGCCCCGTGATCAGTTTATGAACCATTTTATTTCTGTTACTGCAAGCCAGACAGGCTTGTGGATTGAAGACAGTGAGCCCACGAAAGCCAGTCTCTGGGAACCGAAACTCAGAGCAACAGCATACATATTCAATGGATTATAAGTACAGGATGGGGCCCATCAAGATATGGGCGGACAATGTAAAAACACTTATACCCATTTATCGTACAAAGGAAAAACCGTTTAGCAGCCATCAAGGAAAATGTCCGGACCGATCAATATGCGAACCGAGCCACGGTGACAATGCAAAAGACATTGAAAGACATTATCGGCCAGGAAGGCCAGTTTAAGTTATCACCGGCTCCGTTACAAGACAAAGCGCCCCTGCAGAGATTTCTGCCCGCCAAAATTAATACAAAGACAGGACTATGATTTGGCGGGAGATAAGACTGTCCCAAAAAAAGTATAACTATGGATTGAAAGTCCATCTAAGTTACTTCGGACTCCGGGTTACTTGAACAACTTCTTCTTCACTGCCACGGCTTCTTGTTGGGCGACTTCAGGCTTCCATTTCTTCAAGAACTTTCTTCTACGAGGAACGAACGAAGGGCGGACGGTGCCCGGATCGGCGCCTCTTCCACTTCGGCAGATCGATGAAAACGTTTTCGTTTTTTTTTAAAGACGGACGGTTTCGGTAAAAGGACAACGTGGTCGGTGTTCAGCCAAACAAGGCTCGGCCACGACGAGAAGACGACGAGGGTGGCCCGGGTACTGGGGTCGGGAGATCATCGACGACCCAGGCCGACGGAGAAGAAACCCTCTGGAGAACCGGCGATCGATGCCACAAGATTCTCCCAAGTGCATAGCCTGCATCTGGGTCTGCTCCATGAACCCAAATTGACTTAGTGGATCTCAACCTTAACGAGCGCTCATCGAGGCTGGGTCTGCCCCACCGCCTCGAGGGAGGAGAGAATATCGACTGCGCCAGAAGTTTCCAAATCCACGTGACGACGGAAAGCGGTGCCAAAAAGGCTGCGAACCCCCTTTCTCGCGATTTCGAGAGTGGTGAGCATGATCCCAAGTTCCCCAGGTCGAAACTTAGTTTAGGTATAGGGGAGGGAGTTAAGGGAAATCGTAATGTGTTTCCCCTTTTTCGATGTGCCGTGTGTTCCCCATTTCCATAGAGTCAAGTTCATAAATTTGTGCATGATTGTAGTAACTTTAATCTGTGCCTATGACATGTATTTTGTAATGCTTCAAACTGTTTAAAAATAAAAGCATCCATTTCGTGCTATTCAACCTGGTCTATTGAGTTCTTTCTCTGCACTACTGTTCTCTGCACCTAAGTCCAAGGTCTAGAACCGTAGGGGGGAGTGGGTCGAACCACTCAAGGGTAATTATTGCACGAAGCCTGGCAGGAGACCAGAAAGAGCAAGAGAAACCCCCTACACTGTCTTGGCAATCCTTCGATAATCAAGTAAGATTGATTATCAGCATAATAACTTTTGCGTGTATTAAGATTGGCCACGTCCTTTGTAAGCATTTAGATGGCTTTTTAAATCAATCCAAGAGAGACATACTTTACCACAAATCTGGCATGCGAAAGACAACAATTGACAGTGTAGTTGCAGCAGGTTGAGACTCTTTCCTCTGTCTACGCTTTTCTTATTTGGCAATCCTAGCTTGTTTAAACTTGGTAACTCCCTACCTGCATATGGATCTCCACAATTTATGGTCTTTGATGGTTTCCTCCAATTTATTGATGTCAATACCACATTTCGTCAGGTTTATATCTCTTTATATCCCTTTTTCTGGCCGTCAACACTGCTTTGGCTGGAGCTCAGTTCCGAATAAGGAAGTCACTTTGGGATTCATGCAGTCATCCATTTGGCATGCGTGGCCAGACCAGACCCACTCAAAATTCCTCCTACTGTGCGTGGGTGCTCAGACGCGCATCGATCTGGAGCTTCCGCGCAAGCAGCTCACCACCTGTTGCTGAGCGGCCATGCAGCAAATTTAAAGGAATCGCACGCAAAAAAAAATTAGAGGGAATATTGGTCCCATTCACTGCTCTTGCCCCATAGCCCTGTCAATGCTTTTCCGTTCAAGTATTTATCCAATTCTCTTTTGAATGTTATTGAATCTGCTTCCATCACCCTTTCAGGCACCGCATTCCAGATCTCAACAACTTGCAGTCTAAAGAAATGTTTTCCTCATGTTGCTGCTGCTTCTTTCGCCAATCACCTTTAATCTGTGTCCTCTGTTACCGACCCTTCTGCCACTGGAAGCAGTTTCTCCTTATTTACTCTATCAAAACTGTCCATGATCTTAAACACTTCTATCAAATCTCCTTTTAACCTTCTCTGTTCTAAGAAGAACAATCCCAGCTTCTCCAGCCTCTCGACATAACTGGTTACCATTCTAGTAAATCTCTTCTGCACCCTCTCTATGGCTTTGACATCCTTCCTAAAGTGTGGTGCCCAGAATTGAACACAATACTCCAGCAGAGGCCTAACCAGTGTTCCATAAAGGTTTAGCATAACTTCCTTGCTTTTATACCCTATATTTCTCTATTAATAAAGCCAAGGATTCCATATGCTTTTTTAACAGCCTTCTCAACTTGTCCTGCCATTTTCAAAGATTTGTGTACATACACCCCCAGGTCTCTCTGTTCCTGCACCCCTTTAAAATTGTACCATTTAGTTCATATTGCCTCTCCTCATTCTTCCTACCAAAATGAATCACTTCACACTTCTCTATGTTAAATTTCATCTACCATGTGTCTGCCCATTTCACCAGTCTATGTCCCCCTGAAGTCTGTTACTATCCTCCTTATTGTTCACTACATTTCTGAGCTTCTTGTCATCTGTAAACTTTGAAATTATGCCCTGCATACCCAACTCTAGGTCATTAATATATATCAAAAAGAGTAGTGGTCCCAACTGTAAAGTCTGTGGGTTGTTTAGTTAATTAATACACAGACTCCAAGAGTAACTTAAAACAGGACTTTACTATTCGAAGGTCAGGGCGAATCTGCTCAATACTTCCTGACACAGCACTTATATACCGGTGTGGTCACCGTCGGTATTACAGTATACAGAAGCCAACAAAGTAGTGCAACACCTAAAGTAGTTCTCTTAAAGGTGGACGGTTACATACAATAGTTCTCTTAAAGGTAGATGGGTACATACACTACAATCCTCCCTTTTTAGCTTACAACATACTGATTCCCCATTAAACATACATTATAACATATATACAACTTTATGCAAGACAGTTCACAGATTCAGTCTCTCTGGAGGTTTCCGGACTCTGTCCGGATAACGCCTCGGTGGTGTCGTAACTTCCGGCGGGGTAGTAGGTGCTTCTGGCAAGGTCGATTCGGCTTGAAGGACAGTGTCAGGTTCATCTGATTCCAGTATTACCAGATCAGAGGTAGGTGTTCTGGGTATCTCTGTCTCAACATTAACCGTGTAAGGTGGTGGAGTAGGTTGGCCATTTGTGGCTGACCCTATGATCTGGTCAACATGGCGCCTTATTATACTGTCCCCAATGTCCACCGTATACATCAACGGCCCTAGCCTTTTTCCGATAGTTCCAGGCTGCCATTTCTCGGTACGGTAGTCCCGGGCCAAAACTTGTTGGCCTATCTGAAAAGATCTAGTTGGCCTTCCATTCATGCCCTGGAATTGCCGGTTCTCTACATCCCTTCTGACATTTGGCTTAAGCAAATCCAGCCGGCATCTTAGTCGTCTATTAAAAAACATCATGGCGGGAGTTTGATTTGTGACCGCATGTGTTGCATTCCTGTACGCCAACAAGAAGCTATCCACCTTATGTTGTAAGTTAATGGCTTCATTACCCATGGCCTTTATGGCCTTCTTGAAGGTCTGGACAAACCTTTCAGCCAATCCATTGGAGGCGGGATGGTATGGGGCTGACGTGTAGTGCTTAACCCCATTGCTCTTTAAGAATTTCTTGAATTCTTCGGACACAAATTGCGGTCCATTATCAGAACAGATCTGTTCCAGCAGCCCATTCCTAGCAAACATGGTCCTTAACACTGTGATGGTTTTTTCCGTGGTGGTGGTGGACATCTTTATTACCTCCAGCCACTTGGAGTGTGCATCCACCGCTATTAGAAACATTGAGTCCATAAATGGACCAGCAAAGTCGATATGTACCCTTTGCCAAGGAGATGAGGGCCACTCCCATGGATGCAGAGGAGCCTGTGGTGGCGCGTTTTGGACCTTCTGGCATCCTAGACAGCTCTTAGTGATTTCTTCGATGTCCCCATCAATGCCTGGCCACCACACAAACGCTCTTGCTAGGTTCTTCATTTTCACTCCACCCAGATGTCCCTCGTGCAGCTCCTTTAACACCTTCTGTTGAAGTTTGGGTGGAATCACCACTCTAGATCCACACATCAGGGTTCCTCGACACACTGACAGCTGTTCTTTTCTCTGCGAAAATGCTGGCAGCGTTGGTTCGCCCTGTGCTGGCCATCCCTCCACCATTAAATCATAGACTCATGAGAGAGTCGGGTCATTTCTTGTTTCGTTTTCGATCATCGAATTTGTTACTGGTAGACATTCCACTATGGATGAGTGGAACATCTCTACCGGGTCCACTGTATTCGCTTCTTCTACTATCGGCAATGGCAAGCGCGATAACCCATCAGCATTTCCATGCTGTTTGGACCTTTTGTATTCGATGTCATATTGGTGTGCCCCAAGTAACATGGACCACCTCTGTAACCTTTGCGCTGTCATGGTGGAAACGGCCTTGTTAGGGTTGAATATGGACACCAACGGCTGGTGGTCTGTCAGTAATGTGAACTTCTTGCCCTGCAGATAATGATTGAATTTCCTTACGCCCCACACAAGGCTGAGGGCCTCCCTATCTATTTGAGCATAATTTCGCTCCGCGGAGGTCAATGATCGGGACACGAATGCCACTGGCCTTTCCGAGCTATTTGGTAACTTGTGTGAAAGTACTGCTCCAATTCCATAGGGGGAAGCATCACAAGCTAGACGAAGAGGTAACGTTGGGTTGAAATGAGCCAGCACTTCTTCAGAGGTAATCACCGCCTTGCTTCTGCGAAAGGCCTTTTTACATTCCTCACTCCACTTCCATGGTACTTCTTTCCGCAACAGAGCATTCAGCGGATGCAGCACCGTGGATAGATTCGGCAGAAACTTGTGATAATAATTAATCAACCCCAAGAATGATCTTAACTGTGATACGTTTTCCGGAGCGGGGGCCTTCACGACAGCTTCTATCTTGTCAGGTGACTTGTGCAGCCCCTCTCGGTTAATGACATGACCGCAGTACGAGATCCGTTTTTGGAAGAACTCACATTTCTTGCGATTAACTCGAAGGCCATATTCCTTCAACCTAGTGAGCACCAGTTTCAAATTTGTGAGGTGTTCTTCCTCGTCTTCTCCCGTAATCAGGATATCGTCTAAGTAACACTGCGCGCTTGGAATTCCTTGTAATACCTGCTCCATGGCCCTCTGCCAAATTGCTGGAGCCGAAGCTACCCCAAAAATCAGTCTATTATAACGATACAAGCCTCTGTGTGTGTTGATGGTGAGGTACTGACGTGACTCTTCCTCGACTTCCATTTGTAAGTATGCCTGTGCCAGGTCTATCTTGGTGAAGTGTTTCCCTCCAGCCAACGAAGCAAAGATATCTTCAATCCGCGGAAGCGGGTATTGTACCGTGTGAAGCACCGGATTCACTGTGATCTTGAAGTCTCCACAGATGCGGACCTTCCCCGGTCCCCCTGGCTTGTTACTTGGTGAAGACTTCATGACGGGAACAATGGGCGTGGCCCACTCACTCCAGTCCACTTTTGACAGTACCCCTGATCGTTCAAGTTCTTCCAGTTCTGCCTCCACAGCAGGTCGTATCGCGTAAGGTACCGATCTGGCTTTGAAAAATTTTGGGCTTGCATGTTCTGCAATCTTAACCTTTGCTTTAATTCCTCGCAGTGTTCCCAGTCCTTGCTGGAATACCTCTTTTGTGGTGACTCATTATTGTTGGTCTTCTTCCCTGACCGGCATACCTTAGCTATGTGACCGAGCTTGCCACATTTCCTACATTCCTGGTTTTTAAACCAGCATTGGTTCTGGTCGTGTGTTGTCTTCCCACAACGATAGCATTTCGTTGTACCCGAAGTAATTTGCTGCACCCTGAGTGCCGCTGCCTTTAGCTGCATTTCCGCCGTTCCTTTCGCTGCAGCTTCGTTCGATGCAGCAATAAGGACAGCCTTCTCAAGTGTAAGATCGTTCTCTTCGAGCAGTCGTTTTTGTGTTTCTTCCTTCGACATTCCGCACACGAATTTGTCTCGCAACGCCTCTGTCAGATTCCCTCCAAACTGGCAGTGTTTCGCTAGTCTACGCAGTTCGACCAAGTATTCTGCGTTGCTTTCGTCTTTCCTTTGCGTTCTCGCATAGAATTTGAATCGTTCCGCCAACATCAACGGTGTGGGGTTCAAGTGATCCTTCAGAACAGTCACAATCTCATCGAAAGTCTGATCCGCCGGTTTAGCTGGTGCTAGTAGATGCTTCAAGAGCTCGTATGTCTTCGCGCCCATCGAGTTTAGCAAGGTTATAGCTTTGTCATCTTCTTCTATTTTATTGGCCTCACAATAGATCTCAATGCGTTCCACATACGTGGCCCAGTCTTCTACCTCAGAATTAAAATCGTTGATGTTACCCCGCTTAGGCATCTTCCTCTCTTCCTGATAACACCACGAATTATTTCTTTAAATTTTTTTTTTTTTTCCAAGATGGCGGTTCCCGCGAAAATGGCGGTTTCCCGCGCTTATCTTCTCTCCCCGCCCACTTCAATGGCGGTTCCCCGCTTCTGTCTTCTTCTCCGCCTAATGGCAGCTTCCCGCGTTTCTTCCCCTGGCAGGAGGGGTACACTTTCCCCACGGGCGACGGCCGCTGGCTTTCAGGTTCACAGCCTGCGCGTCGGCTTCAGTGCTTTCCCTTTTCTCGGCAGGGCAACCGGCGCTGGGTACACCCCGTTGACGGCGAACAGTTTCAGCCGCTGGGCTGGCTCTCGCTCAGTTCCCCTTGCTCGGGCTCTGTCTCTCTCCCGCTCGCTCGGCTCTACAGGCGCTGGCTACACCCCGTTGACGGCGAATAGTTTCAGCCGCTGGACTGGCTCTCGCTCAGTCTCCCTTGGTCGGCTCTGCCTCTCCCGCTCGCTCGGCTCCCAATCGCGCCTCCCAGCCCTCTCGCAGTCCGGTGCTTCCCTCCCCGGCTGCGGCTGAGTTTTTTATATCTTCCCGCGCCTACGCTCCCGGTCGCAGCGCTTCGTGGCTTCGGTCGCTGCCCGGCCTTTTTCGCCGGTCGCGGTCTAGCTGTCTCACGACGCCGTTGCGTCCCCAGCCTGTCTGTACCGCGGCTTCCTTGCTCCACGCTGCCCCAGTCTCAGCGCCTCTGGGCCCGACTTCTGTCCGGCTCCTTTCCCCCTCGACCGTGGTCGAGTGCACCGCCCTTATCCTCCGGTTATTCTTTTTACTTTTCCCTTACTCACAGTCACCGTGGCCGCCTTGCTTCTCGTGCTGATCGGCTCACTCCTCACCGTGGCAGAAGGGACAGTCAGTGCCTGTTGCTGATGGAAGTCTTTGTCTCTGAATTCTTCCTCCTTTCCAGCTCTGCAGACTCGAGTTTTCTCCCAGCAGAATGACGAGGGCGGTTGCCTCTTCTCGACGCTCGTTAACTGCTTCGGAATTATTGTTGCCGTAGGGTACGATCGGACTCGTCGCCACTGTAAAGTCTGTGGGTTGTTTAGTTAATTAATACACAGACTCCAAGAGTAACTTAAAACAGGACTTTACTATTCGAAGGTCAGGGCGAATCTGCTCAATACTTCCTGACACAGCACTTATATACCGGTGTGGTCACCGTCGGTATTACAGTATACAGAAGCCAACAAAGTAGTGCAACACCTAAAGTAGTTCTCTTAAAGGTGGACGGTTACATACACTACACCAACACCAATCCCTGGGAAACTCCACTGTATATCTTCCTCCAGACTTAAAAACAACCGCTCAGCACTACTCTCTGCTTTCTGTCCATTAGCCAATGTGTATCCATGCTGCCACTGTCCCTTTAATCCCATGGGCTTTAATTTCGCTAACAAGCCTATTATGTGGTATTTTATCAAACACCTTTTGAAAGTCCACATGCACAACATCAACTGCACTACCATCATCAACCCTCTCCATTACTTCATCAAAGAACTCAACAAGTTAGTCAAACACGATTTGCCTTTAACAAATCCATGCTAACTTTCATGTATTAGCCCATACTTTTCCAAATCCCAATGAATTTTGTCCTGGATTAGTGTCTCTAAAAATTTCCCCAGGTTGATCCCTCTCCCCTCTTTTAAACAAAGGTGTAACATTTGCAATCCTCCAATACTCTGGCTCCATCCCCATGTCCAAGGAGGATTGGAAGAATGTGGACAGAGCCTCACAATTTCCACCCTTACTTCCCTCAGTGACCTAGGACACATCCCATCTGGACTGGGTGACTTTTCTATTTTGAGGGCTGTCCACCTTTTAAGTGCCCTCTCTTCATCTATTTTTATCCTCTTCAATATCACTACTGCCTCCTCCTTTGCTGCTACATCGGCAGCATCCTCTTCTTTAGTAAAGACAACTGCAACATCCTCATTTAATACCTCAGCCATGTCCTTTGCCTCCACATGAAGACCTCCTTTTTGGTCCCTAATTGGCTCCACCCTTCCTTTGACTACCCGTTTACTATTTAGGTGTTTATGAAAGAACTTTGGGTTCCCCTTTATGTTAGCCACTAATCTATTCTCAGACTCTCTCTTTGCCCCTCTTACTCCTTTTTTAGATCTCCTCTGTACTTTTTATATTCAGCTTGGTTCTCTACTGTATTATGAACCTTACATTTGTCATAAGCCCCCTTTTTCTGTCTCATTTTAACCTCTATATCTTTAGTAATCCAGGGAGCTCTAGCTCTACCTTCCTTTCCCCCATTGGAACATGCCTACTCTGTACCCGAAACATCTACTCTTTGAAGGTTTCCCATTGTTCAATTACTGTTTTGCCTACCAATTTTTGATTCCAATCCACCTGGGCCAGATCCCTTTTCAATGCACTGAAGTTATCCCTCCTCCAGTTAAATATTTTTATGCTTGATTGTACCTTGTCCTTTTCATAGTAATTCTAAACCTGATGATATTATGACCACTGTTCCCAAATGCTCTCCCATTAAAACATACTCCACTTGACCCATTTCATTCCCCAGAACTAGTTCCATGATTCCTTCCTTCCTTGTTGGGCTGGAGTCATACTGATCAAGAAAGTTCTCTTGTATATGTTTCAGGAATTCCTACCCCTCTTTGCCCTATACACTGTTACTATTCCAGTCTATATTAAGATAATAGAATTTCTCCATTATCACTGCTCTGTGGTTCTTGCATCTTTCTGTAACTTGCCTGCCAATTTGCTCCTCTATCTCCTTCCCTGGAGATATAGGCTGGGATTCTCCACTTAGTGCTCCTGATAGATGCCTGGGGTACAAATTAGGAACCTCTGCACCGAGTCTATGGCCTCGATTTGAATCCACCCTCCCCCACAGGCAGGAGAGGGTCAGGGGAGGGGTTAAAATATCAGGATTGAACAACCTGACCCCAATCCGATCCCATTCCTTCCCCTTTATACTTTAACATACAGATATCAGGGCATTGATGAGTGTAAGATTCGCAAAATTTCTACATTTCCCCAAAGGTTATTATTAATAAAAGGGACCCTGCGTGGACATTTAAAAAAAAAGGGTACCCAAGATGGCGTCTGCACCTCATGGCCAAAAGCCTGTAAGATTTTAAAAGCTTGGACTCTGCGGCAGAGGCAGCTTGTAGAGAAATCGAAACGAAAGCTGCAGTTTCTGTGAGGAGAGACTTTTGTATTTTGAAAACCAGACAGGACTTTGAATTAGGCCAAATCGGAGACAGATCAAAACCCAGTTAGGCCTATACTGAAGGCCATCAAGCAGTTTGCATAAATAATCGGGAACAGCTTAAGCAAGCCATTGAAGCGCTTACCGGCCATCTGAAAACAGTTAGTTTAGATTGCTACCATTGTTTAAACTAGCCCGCCAAGATTGGGACAAAGAACCAACCTGATTTGGCGCGCAGATAAGGGCCATCCGAAGGAGTATAACTGAAGGCCCCGGGTAGCAATCTCTCTCTCTGGCTCTTGCTCTCTTCTTCTTCCGGCCCCTCGCCCTCGTGGCTGCTGCTCTTTCCCCATCCCGCGCTTACCCCCTGGCCACTGCCCGTGCCTTTCCCCATTCCATCGGGAACGGCCGGCAATACACCAGGCGGACACGGACAAACCAGGCCAGGTGAGGCGGGATGCGAGGAGGCGAGATGAATTGGGAAGATGAATGGGAAGACGATTGAAGAAAAGCTTCGAATAATTGGGCCTTCAATCCAGCCAACCTGTGACTATCTTCACGCAAACTCCAACTACCGACTGAGGAAGAGGAACCATCATCCCTGCGAGGTAAAGTACCCAAGCAGAGACTTTAACTGTGGGGTACTCATACCTGGACAATGCCCTCGCAGCACCCTGAGACCACGTGATGATGGTAGGCTCCAGGGAGCAAAAAGAGCGAACCCCAAGCCCCACCGCTGTTTTGAATTCAGCAGATCTTTTGATTGGTGAGCATGAATTCTGGCCCCTCATAGCTTAATCTAGTTAGGTATAGGGGGTGGGATAAGGTTAAGGGGATTGTTAAGATAGTTGTTTTCCCTCGATGTGCCGTGTGTTCCTCATTCCCTGTATAAGTATAGTTATTTGTATTTGCCTGTAATTTTACACTAGTAACTTCTCATAAGATTGTGTTAATTTCTATTTCAATAAAACCTTGGTTTTGCTTACATCCAAACCACCTGCCTACTGGAGTCTTTTCTGTATCGCCGCCTGTACCTAAGTGGGAGTGATTCGAACCACTCACAAACAGTCAGGGGCATAACTGACTGGGTGCACGCGCCAACCCCACAACACCCCTACTGAAATGGTGACCGCGGCAGGACACCGGCAACAGGGTTGCGATACAGTGGACCAATGGTTCAGATGAGCAAACCATGATGGAGGAAAGGATTTCTGATTATGTGTTTAGCAAGGTGAATATCACTAAGAAGTGGATCACCACTCTGTTAAAGGCTGGGCGTCCAGTAGATGCAGCAGCTAAGTGGACAGAGGGAAAGGAACACAAGAAGTCCTTAGAGAAGGCAGTTTGGCTGATGTGTTTTAAAAAGCAGGTCCAGCTTTTGGACAGGCTCGTTGCAGCACAGGCAGTCGAGTTAAGGGAGTCAGCCCTGGAGATCCAGGATAAGGCTCGCGCAGAGGAGAAGTTATTAGTAGCTTTGCAGGCTTTGAATCAGGGGAGAGTGCATTTAGTGGGAGAACACAAGGCCCAGTTGGAATACCTACGGTGCCAAATCACCGCGGCCAAGGGAAATGAGTTAAGGTTGCGGGAGAAAAACGCCCGCTTGGCAAGGCAGATTCGGGAACAGGAAGAGAAAGTACAGGAGGTAAAAGCCGCTTACAAGCTAGCGAGTGAACAGAGGTTTGAGGAGGCAGACCACGGCCCCTGTAAAGAGAGGATTGAAAATCTGAGCCGGGCTCTCCGGAAGGCAAAAGGCATGGTATGCCTCATAAGCCCAAAGGCAGGCCAGGCAGATTTTATGGGGAACAAGGGGAGGACAGTTCCAACATCACCGGTAGTGCCGAGGGAAGACCCGGTTGAGAGAGAGGAAACCTCACGACCACCGCCCGTAGCACCAAGTTTCAGCGAGGTTTGGCAGCAAGGGGGGGTGGAACCAGGAGTGGAGCAAGAGGTGGAGGCAGAGGTAGAGCAATCCCCGCCCGCGAGGTCGGAGCCGGGGCCAATGTGCCCAGCACGGCATCGGAAGTTTGGCCCACCCGCCAATGGCGACAATGAGGGACCCCTCCAAAACCAGTTCGTATTACCCTTTAACACCCAACAGCTTAGGGTTATGGTCAACCATATCCCGAGGCTCTCCGAAAAGGGAGACCCCTCGATCCACTTCAGGGAAGTAGAGCAGGCAGCCAGCGTCAACGACTGTGATGACGCTGAGAAGGTCAAGATGCTGCTATTCTCCCTGGAGAGTAATCTCCTCCAATCCCTCTCTGACGAGTGTAAAAGGGGGCAGAGCGGGTACGAGGAGCTTAGAGATGCGGTTCTGGAGGCCATGGGGATGGATGAGGGAAGTCCTTTTTCCCATGTGGAGAAGACGATCCAGCTCCCAGGGGAAACCCCGTAGGCTTTTGCGGACCGGCTGTGGCCGGTGTACTGGAGGGCCTGCCTGGGGACGCCGGACCGAGCATTCCTGAACAAGGATTCCCTGGACCATTGGCTCCGTTGCCTGGTGGCGGATAGCTTGCCACAGGTCCGGGCCAAGGCAGAAGCCTGGTTCGATCCCAAAAATCCCCAGACCACCGAATTTACGGTGATTAGTCAGCTCACTCTGGCCTATAAAAACGGTAGGGGAGCCGATGCACACCCAGCCAAGGGAAAGGTGCATGAGGTAAAACCCGGACCGGGTAGGAAAAAGTGGCACCAGGAAGGGAATAACCCCCCAACACAAAGACCAATTGTTACAGGTGTGGGAAGGATGGTCACTGGCGGAAGGAGTGCAAAAACCCTTGGAAAGATAACAAGGGAAAGAATTCCACAGCCCTAGCCCAAAAGGTGGGGACGGGAATCCCTCCCGCAGAGTTCGAGTCATTTTTGGACACCGTGAGCTCCTTATTGACTGGCCAGGGAAGAGTAGCAGCCGCTACCGGTGCTCTGACCCCGTCAGCCCCACCCAACCCACAGCCCTGACTAGAACCAGCGCAGCTGTCGACCTGTGTCCCTTTGAAAACAGCGAGGGGAACAGGCCCTGTGTTAAGATGTGGGTGGAGACGGTGCAGGGGAGATATTCGGTGGACACTGGAGCTTCCAGCACGGTAGTCCATTCGGAAGACCCGACCAATCCACCCTGGTCTAACAAGGTCCCATTTAGTTTAAGGGGATCTACAGGGAATGAGCAGGCTGGGGAAATGGCCAAACTTCTGGCCATAGATTTGAGATCCCTCCCTACCACGTGGGAGGGTAACCAAAGGACCAATGAGGTGGCCGAGCAGAGGGCTAGGGAAGGAAAGTTATGGGATCCCTTTAGAGCAGGCCCGGTGGCCGCAGTCCGGGACAAGGGAGGCACACAGTGGGTAGCTTTGGCCCCGGACCTAAAGCAGGCCCAGGCCCAGGCCCAGGATCCCGTCTGTAAGGCCGTCCTGGTAAGGAAAGAGAACGGGGAGTCCCTCGAAGGCCCGTTCGGGACAGCGGACAAACCTTTAGGACAAGTTTTAAAACAGGCTACTGGTTATATCAACCAGTGCAAGCTGTTTACACCTGAAAGGGGAAAGCAGCCAGTTGGGGTAAGCTCTGAGGATAAAGATTCTCAGCCTGCAGCAGGAGCGAGTTCACAGACTGCACATGCAGGCGCTGTGGCTTGCTTGAAGGGAGGGGCCATCACGCCCATCGATTGGGACACTCCCCCACTCTTCTGGGATCCAGACGAGGGGGAGGGACCTGAGGGCGAAAACCCAGCCCCTAACCAGGTGTAGAGAGGGAGGGACCTGAGGTCGAAAACCCCGCCCCGGACCCAGCCATGGGACCTGGAGGCGGAGACTCTCAGCTCGCAGCAGCAGGCTGCGAAGAGTTACCTGCCCCTAGCCTGGGTTCGGGAGAGGTCAAGCCTGAGGGAGCAGCAGTTCGGGTCAAAGGCCCATCGGCCAAGAAAGCCCCACCCGCCAAAGTCCCTAGAAGGTCCCCACGGATGCCCCAGCCGAGAAAGCCATGGTCACCAACCCTCCAGTTGCCAAGGGCCGCCCCTCGAGTCAGGGAGAGGTCCAAGGACAAAGGTCCTCAGCCAGCAGCCACGGGCTGCGAGGGAGCAACAGTGAAGTATGGTGCTGTCACGCCGGGGGTAGCGGTGAGCCGCAGTCCAATCAGGGATTAGCCTGGCCGCCCGGAAACGGGCGTCGGATGTATATAGTTTTAGTTTAAGTTTTGGTATTGTTAAGTTAGGTATTTAGAAGTTTAATTATTTAGCTTAAGTTTGGGTGTTTTAGTTTAAGGTAAATAAGGTGATGGGTAGTTTTAAGTAAGTAATCTGCTAAGAGTGTGAATATTTGGGTCGAGGTCGCGGGACTCGAACATGCTTCACCAAGCCAGAGAATCTCTTGGGGACCTGGCTGCATGTTTTTACATCTTTTTACAGAAAGTCTTTCAGGATGGAGGGGATCGTGATCCTATTCGCCCTGATTGGGATGAGCATGGGAAGACGAGGCAACGTCCAGGACTCCCACATCTACAGATGCTCGGGAGACAGGGCGCCTATAGCGACCGATGGAAGCGGTGAATCGGATGCGGAGGAAACCGCCGTCTACGTCCACGAGGGAAGGTGGCCAGGATGGCTGGGGTCCATATCGTCCCAATACTCCAGCCAAACCTGATTCACGTACGGGGAGGCCTCCCTCCTGTGTTCCAGGGTACAGGTCGTTACCACGAGGGTCAGCGTCACCGTTGGAAAGCGAATATGTTTAACGTGCAAAGGACACATTCCTCTGGATAGGTGGTGGTGGCTCAGAAAACTGAGCAAGGACACGAGGAACCCTGAAGTCGAGTGGGAACGGTTGGGGAACAACACTCACCGGACGATTACAGGGACTCATGGAGGATTAAGTGTGTGTTGGGACAAGTGGTGGGAACCAGACCAAGGGATTTATATCTGTATGTGGGGGGTCAGAGAAGGTCTGCCCCGCAGGCATATCCATCGTTTTCCACCGGCAGTGGCATGACACCGGGAAGGGGATGAGGTGGGATGCCAGCCGGAAGGTGTGCGCAGTCCCATTCTCCCCGATCCCAGTCAATGCCACTGAGCTTGAAACCCGCCCCCGTAAGCCCCTGCCCACGGCGCAGGCAGCAAGGCTATCCAGGGAAGGGTGCCCCACCACCACTAAGGGACCAGGGAATGGGTTGGTACTAGTCCCCACCGATCAGATGCTGTACCAGGGGGTACACTACGTGGTAGCCTCCGTGATTTTAAATCTCACCGAGGTACATTTACCGGAGTGGTGCCCCAAAGAAGCAGAGCAGCTATACCAGCCCCTATTAAAGGACATGTTCAAGAAGTTTTATGAGTTCGATTTCGCCCATGTGGACAAAACCGAACTGTACACCACACACCGAGAATTTTTTGGTAATGCAGGGAGACAAAGAAGGGGAGTATGGAACGATGTTTTTACTGCGTTTAGTACTGGGTCCTCTGTCATCAACAGTCCGAATGACATAGAGCTGCAGACCCAGATAAACGGCTTAAAAACACAGTTAAGGAAAATATTACTGGATGAGAACAAGGTAGTGGGCTCAGAGTTGCATGAGGACCAGGCCATGACGGTCCATTTAAAGGAAATCATAGCGGAGTTGGAAAAGCACGCAAAGACTCTAAATGCACTCATAAGGGAGGACAGAAATGCTTCTGACCAGGCTGTGCAGAATGAGGTGTGCGTGCTATACGGGGTGTGGTTACTGGACGAGGGCCGCAGTAATCTGGAGGATTTAAAACAGGGTTTAGTCCCCTCCTGGATTAGCAACAAGCACCTCGCAGCCCTCCACCCTTTTGAGAATACATTAAGCCCGTGCCAACTCCGGCTAGCCTCCGAAGCCTACCCAGTCCCCGTGGATTGTGGACGATCCAACCACACGATCATGGGAGTAGTAGTTAGGATGCCGGTCATGGGTAGGACAGCCCAACCCGCACCGGTATACAGGGTGGAGAACATTGGAGTCATTCAAGGGGGTGCACACATTCGTTTCACAATGGTCCCGCCTTACGTCATAAAGTGGGAGCACGCTATGACAGGTACTGACCTCTCAGGGTGCCGGAGCCGGGGAGCACACATAATCCTGTGTCCCCAGCACTTGAATGCCTATTCAAAACCGCAGTGTGGGTTCAGAGCTGCTGGAGCGAAACCTATAAATTGTACCATGGAGGCAATGGCACAAGGCCATGTTCCCCCGCAGGTAGCATATATAGGAGGTGGGACATATTGTGTCACCACTGGCGCGACCCACTACCAGCATGGACAACATAGCTGGTGTCCAGTTAGTGACAGCAGTTTCTGTTTTAAACCCGAGGCAGAAGATCAAGTGCCCAGGAGCGAATTGTCCCCATCCCTGAACCCTCCACTGTTCACCTCACTGTGAAGGAGAATTTTACAAATTTGCAGAAGTACGTAGCGCACTTTGGCTACGAAATTCCGCCTCTCCCTGAACACCTTACCAAAATACTCAAAGCCGTTATAGTTTCGCAGAAACATTTTTACACTCTAGAGCAGAAAACCGTAGAGATAGGGACTAAGATATTGGATATTGTGATTCCACCCTGGTGGGACATTTTTAATAACATAGAGGTCCCTTCGTGGATCAGACTGGCTTCCCACATTCTCATGGTTTGTCAGTTAGAGATAGTGCTGTATTTAGTTTGTATTCAATGTAAGGGAACAGGTCAGTGGTCAGAATTCTGAAACCAGAGGATCTGGAAGGAACATTATGTAAAGGTGGAGGGAGATACGCCTTTTTCATTGTATTTCTGATTAAAGATTGTTGTTTTTTTTGTGTTTGTTATTTTTAATAAAGGTTTTGTTGTTTTTTTGCGATGCGTTTAATAAAGATGTGTGTGTACCAAGTGGTGCAGGGGTGTTGGATCCCTCCATGCTTGGATGTGTGTAAAGTCTGTAATTTATCCTATGTATGCTTATGTACACTACATTTTTGTGGAATGGGAAGTGCATGTGTCGTGGGTGTATTAGATAGATAATTACAGGGGAAGGTTGACTAAGGAGGGTCAGAAAAATTTTGCTTACCTTGTAAGAATGATACTTCAAGCAAGTTTTAGTATCACAGGGGGGAGTGTAAGATTCGCGAAATTTCTACATTTCCCCATGAGGCTCCCGTAAAAGGCAGGCAGGGGCCTAATTAACATTCGAAAGTCACGACCTGTTCACATAATCAGTGCTGCAACTTAAATTGAACTGCAAGTGAGGGGAAAGCCCGCCCGAGCTGTCGGCTTCTCGGCAGTTCATCTGAGAAACATAGAAACATAGAAACATAGAAGATAGGAGCAGGAGTAGGCCATTCGGCCCCTCGAGCCGGCTCCGCCATTTAATGAGATCATGGCTGATCATCCAAACTCAGTACCTTGTCCCTGCGTTCTCCCCATATCATTTGTTCCCTTTAGCATTAAGAAATATATCTAACTCCATCTTGAATATATTTAAGATGAATTGGCCTCAACTGCCTTCTGTGGTAGAGAATTACACAGGTTCACCACTCTGGGTGAAGAAATTCCTCCTCATCTCTGTCCAAAATGGCTTACCCCTTATCCTTAGACTGTGACCCCTGGTTCTGGGCCCCTCCGCCATCTGGAACATCCTTCCTGCATCTAGTCTGTCTAGTCCTGTTAGAATTTTATGTTTCAATGAGATCCCCTCTCATTCTTCTAAACTCTAGTGAACATAAGCCTAATCGACCCAATCTCTCTTCATACGTCATTCCTGCCATCCCAGGTATCAGTCTGGTGAATATTCGCTGCACTCCCTCCATGGCAAGAACATCCTTCCTCAGATAAGGCAACCAAAACTGCACACAATACTCAAGGTGTGGTCTCACCAAGGCCCTGTACAACTGCAGCAAGACATCCTTGCTCATGTACTCTGTAAGCAGTTTTTGATCCTAGCCCAATTGCTAGACGGACGGTTCGATTCGCCCCCACCTTACGTAAGTTCTGTACCCGGGAATTATTATTCAGAGTGTAAATGAAATAAGTCATGGACAGGAATGCTTCGGTGAAAAATCAAACTTATATTTATTTGGTCTAACATACACTGGCTAAAACATGCACTACTAAATGAAATCACTGTCTCTGTGGAGAATAAAATCCAGGTTAGAAACAACATACATACTGTTGGATCCGTGGTTCAGTGGATATGCTGTTATTAAATAATCACACGGATGCTGTCGTGTTGTTTTTGTGACTGGAAGCCTGTGGCCAGTGGGGTACCACAGGGATCGGTGCTGGGTCCCTCGCTGTTTGTGGTCTACATTAATGACTTGGATATGAATGTAAAAGGTATGATCAGTAAGTTCGCGGACGATACAAAAATTGGTAGGGTGGTAAATAGCGAGGAGGGTAGTCTCAGTCTGCAGGACGATATAGATGGGTTGGTCAGATGGGCAGAACAGTGGCAAATGGAATTTAACCCGGAAAAGTGCGAGGTGATGCACTTTGGGGGGACTAACAAGGCAAGGGAATACACAATGAATGGTAAGACCCTAGGTAAGACGGAGGGTCAGAGGGATCTGGGTGTGCAAGTACACAGATCCCTGAAGGCGGCGGAACAGGTGGATAAGGTGGTAAAAAAGGCATATGGGATACTTGCCTTCATTAGCCGAGGCATAGAATATAAGAGCAAGGAGGTTATGATGGAGCTGTATAAAACACTGGTTAGGCCACAGCTGGAATACTGTGTGCAGTTCTGGTCGCCACACTACAGGAAGGATGTGATCGCTTTGGAGAGGGTGCAGAGGAGATTCACCAGGATGTTACCAGGGCTGGAGCGCTTCAGCTATGAAGGGAGACTGGGCAGATTGGATTTGTTTTCCTTGGAGCAGAGGAGGCTGAGGGGGGACATGATTGAGGTGTACAAAATTATGAGGGGCATAGATAGGATGGATACTAAGGAGCTTTTTCCCTTAGTAGAAGGGTCAATAACAAGGGGGCATAGATTCAAGGTAAAGGGCGGGAGGTTTAGAGGGGATTTGAGAAAGAACTTTTTCACCCAGAGGGTGGTTGGAGTCTGGAACTCACTGCCTGAAAGGGCTGTGGAGGCAGGAACTCTCACAACATTTAAGAAGCATTTGGATGAGCACTTGAAATGCCATAGCATACAAGGCTACGGACCAAATGCTGGCATATGGGATTAGATTAGACAGGGCTTGATGGCCGGCGCGGACACGATGGGCCGAAGGGCCTCTATCCGTGTTGTATAACTCTATGACTCTATGACTCTATGACATCAACAATAAACAGGTCTTTACTGGAGGAGGGTAGTCTCAAGACTGGGGGTACAGAGGCATGCGCAAAGCTTGTATACCGGTGTGGTCACTGCCGGTACTACAGTATACAGGAGCTGTAAAAGTAGTTCTGACTTAAAGGCACATACACTACAATTCCTCCCCTTTTAGATTAGTAGTACCCCTAATATTCAAATAACAATTAACATTTCAACATATACATTAAACAAAAAAAGTCCATTTATAGATTCAGTCTTTGGGGCGGCTTCCTGACCCTTTCGGGATAGCGTCTTTCCGAAGGTTCTTGTTCTTGGTGCAGAGGCGATTCTGACCCCTTTTCATCGGGTAGTTCATCGGGTTCCACTGCTGCTGGGTCTGATGTAGATGCTACCGGTATGTCGGGTTCATCCCCAGGTACTCGAGACATGGGGTTGACGCGTTCCTGTGACGCTAAGATCTGATCGACGTGGCGTCTCACAATGTTCTCCCCGACATCCACTGTGTACATTAATGGCCCCTGCCTTGTACATATCGTTCCGGGTTGCTATTTCTCTGTTCGATAGTCACAGGCCAAGACTGGTTGCCCTACATTGAAGCTCCTTGTCGGCTTCTCATTGATGTGCTGGAATTGTTTGTCCTCAACATTTCTTTGCACATTTGGTCTGAGCAAATCGAGACGAGATCTCAACCTTCGGTTAAAGAACATCATGGCCGGGGTCTGGTTGGTAACTGCATGTGTCACGTTTTGGTAGGCTAATAAGAAATTGTCCATCTTATGCTGTAGTGGAATTTCATCGTCGCACATGGCCTTTATCGCCTTCTTAAAGGTTTGTACGAACCTCTCAGCCAATCCATTTGTGGCTGGATGATACAGGGCGGATGTGTAATGCCTTACCCCATTCCTTCTCATAACTTTTTTGAACTCGTCGGACACAAACTGTGGTCCATTATCAGAGCAAATCTGCTCTGGCAAACCGTTTGTGGCAAATATGGTCCGTAGGACTGCAATCGTTTTCTCTGTAGTGGTTGAAGACATTTTTATCACCTCAGGCCACTTTGAATGAGCATCCACTGCTATTAAAAACATTGAGTCCATGAATGGACCAGCGAAATCAATATGCACCCGTTGCCATGGAGAGGAGGGCCACTCCCATGGGTGTAGAGGGGCATGTGGTGGTACATTTTGGACCTTCTGGCATCCTAAGCAGCTCTTAGTTAGGTGTTCGATTTGTTGATCGATTCCCGGCCACCACACATAAGCCCTAGCAAGGCTTTTCATTCTCACTCCCCCCAGATGACCTTCATGTAGCTCATTTAGCACTCTCTCCCTTAACTTGGGTGGAATCACCACTCGGGATCCACACATCACTGTCCCCTGGCACACTGACAGCTGTTCTCTTCTGGATGAGAATGCTGGCAACAGTGAGTCGCCATGTGTTGGCCATCCCCTCACCGTCAATTCATATACCCATGACAGCATCGAATCATTGCGGGTCTCCTTCTCTATATCCGCGTTTGTTACTGGCAATCATTCAATTATTGACGAATAAAATATCTCGATAGGGTCCACTGCTGGTGCTTCCTCCACAGTAGGCAGTGGCAGGCGCGATAGCCCATCAGCGTTCCCATGCTGTTTCGTGCCTTTATATTCTATTTCATATTGATTCGCCCCTAGAAACAGGGACCATCTTTGTAACCGCTGTGCAGTCATCACTGGAACGCCCTTCTTAGGATTAAAGATGGAGACAAGTGGTTGGTGGTCAGTCAGCAAGGTGAACTTCTGCCCATGCAGATAGTGGTTGAATTTTTTTACTCCCCATACTAGGCTGAGGGCCTCCCTGTCAATCTGGACGTAGTTGCGCTCGCTGAGGTTAGTGACCGAGACGCAAAGGCTACTGGCCTCTCCAACCCATCTGGGAATTTGTGCAACAGCACCGCTCCAATAGCATAGGGCGATGCATCACATGCCAAATGAATTGGTAGTGCTGGGTTGAAATGGGCCAACACCTCTTTTGATGTGATCAATTCTTTACACTTCTGGAAAGCTCGTCTACGTTCGTCATCCCACTTCCATGGTACCCCTGTTTGCAGTAGGGTGTTCAGTGGGTGTAATACCGTAGACAAATTTGGTAAGAACTTGTGGTAGTAGTTTACCAGCCCGAGGAACGACCTCAGTTGTGACACATTTTCCAGTGCCGGAGCCTTGACTACTGCCTCAATCTTTTCAGGGGACTTATGTAACCCCTCTTCATCGATGACATGGCCACAATACGAGATCTGTTTCTGGAAAAACTCGCACTTGTGGTGATTAGCTCTTAGCCCATACTCCTTTAATCTGGTGAGCACCTTCTCCAAGTTGGCGAGGTGATCACCGTCATTTTCGCCCGTGACCAAGATGTCGTCCAAATAACACTGGGTCCCTGGAATCCCTTGCAGGACCTGATCCATCGCCCTTTGCCATATAGCCGGAGCCAAGGCTACTCCAAACACCAGCCGGTTGTATTGATAGAGACCTTTATGAGTGTTGATCATAAGGTATTGTTTCGAAGCTTCTTCTACCTCCATTTGCAAGTACGCCTGGGCTAGATCAATTTTGGTGAAGCGTTTACCTCCAGATAGCGAGGCGAAAATATCCTCAATTCGTGGAAGCGGATATTGTACCGTGTGAAGGACTGGGTTCACTGTCACCTTAAAATCCCCACAGATGCGGAACTTCTTTGGTTCCCCAGGCGTGTTACTCAACGACCTCTTCATTACAGGAACGATGGGTGTAGCCCACTCGCTCCAGTCGACTTTGGGCAGTACTCCTGAATGTTCCAACCCTTCCAGCTCTGCTTCAACAGCTGGTCTGATCGCATAAGGCACTGGTCTGGCCTTCAGAAACTTTGGGCTTGCATTTTCCTCTATTTATTCATTGCTGTTATTCCTTTTAGTGTTCCTAGTCCCTCCTGGAACACTTCTTTTGCGTCAGTTAGCATTTTTGACAGTCGTCCAGGTGTGACGTCGTCATCCTTTTTGGCCTCAACTTTCAGTGCCTGTATGGAATGCCAATCTAATTGTATCTTCCAGATCCATTCACGTCCTAGCAGTGGTGGTCCTCCATCTGGCAATACATATATATCAATTTTAGGTATTTCCTGGCCTTTATATATCACTTTCACCCTTATTTTTCCTTTGGGGTAGACTTTTTGCCCCGTATACGTCTTCAAGACAATCTCTGTAGCTTTCAAGGGTATGTGTGAAAATAACCGCTTGTAGTCTCTTTGATTTATGACTGTTAGAGCTGACCCTGTGTCCAATTCCATTTTCACTTGGACTCCGTCTATCTTGAGTGTAACCCAGATAGTCTGGTGATCCTCCATTTCGGTTACCTTATGTAGTTTCAGACAACCCAGCTCCTTGCTTCCGGAGTCTGTGTCACATTTCTGTTCGTCTGAACCACTGTCCATCACCTGGTGTACCTTTTTGTACTTCTCCTGTGGAGATTTCTTACTGTTGGTTTTCTTCCCAGACCTGCAGACTCTTGCTATGTGTCCTGTTTTCCCACACTGTCTGCACACTTGGTCCTTGAACCAACAATCTTTCTGGTCATGTGTTGTTCTGCCGCAGCGATAGCACTTCCCTGTTCCATAGGACATTTCATTGGTGCCATATTCTTGCGGTCTCCGTTGTATCTCTGTAGCACCCCTTGCGGCTGCTTCGTGTGATACTGCCATACTGAAAGCTTTGTCCAGCATAAGGTCCTTTTCTGATAGAAGCCGTTTCTGGGTTCCTTCACTTTGTAGCCCACACACAAACTTGTCCCTTAACGTATTTGTTAGTCCCGCTCCAAACTGGCAGTGTTTCGATAGCTTGCGCAGTTCCGTTAGGTACTCAGCATAGCTTTCATCTTTGTGTTGGTTCCTTTTATGGAACTTAAATCGTTCTGCTATCAGCAGCGGTGTGGGGTTTAAGTGGTCCTGTAGGATTTCTACTATGCTTTCAAAATTCTTGTTTACCGGCTTCTCTGGGGTTATTAGATTTCGCAGTAACCCATAAGTTTTTGCACCCATGGAATTTAACAGAACCAGTGCTTTATTAGCATCTGGCACTTCATTCACCCTGCAGTACACCTCAATACGTTCCACATATGTCGCCCAATCTTTGACTTCATTGTCGAACGTAGAGATACTGCCACTCTTCGGCATCCTTGGGTGTGAGTTAACTGTCAAAAATGGCACCTCCCGCACTTCCCCTTCTTCTCCGCTGGCACAAAATGGTGTCTCCCGTGCTTTCCTTCCTTCCCGCGCTCGCCCTTCTTCTCCGCTGCGGCTTCTAAAAATGGTGTCTCCCGCGCCCTTCCTTCTTCTCCGTGGCTCAATGGCGTCTCCCGCGCTCCCCTTTCTTCGCCCCGCGGACCCTGTTCAGCCCGTGAGCCCTGGCTGTGCTCTGCGCGTTCTTCTTTTTATATTTTTTGACGCCGCTCAGTCTAGAACCCAGCTGTTTCTTTGCCCTCTCTCTCCGCTTTGTTTTCTTTTTCTCGACGCCGCTTGGTGTTCAACCCCCGGCTGCGCCCTGCGCTCTTCCCCCTCTGTCTTACCCCATCGACGCAGCTCGGCTTTCTCTCTGCCATCGGTCGGCTCCAGCCGCCGCTGCTCGGGAAGGGTCTGCGCTGGACCTGTCGTCGGTCTCTTGCTGCTCGTCGTGGCTGGGGAACCAAGCCCGGCTCTCCACAGCCTCCCCTGCAAAGTTCAATCTCTGCCTGACTGCTGGGCGGTTGATCGTGGTTGACGCCCGTGTTCCTGGCCTCGACTATTTTATTTTTTTATGTTGCAGGTAGATTCGAATCGACACTCGTCGCCACTGTTGGATCTGTGGTTCGGTGGATATGCTGTTATTAAATAATCACACGGATGCTGTACCTCAACAATAAACAGGTCATTACTGGAGGAGGGTGGTCTCAAGACTGGGGGTACAGAGGCATGCACAAAGCTTATATACCAGTGTGGTCACTGCTGGTACTACAGTATACAGGAGCTGTAAAAGTAGTTCTGACTTAAAGGCACATACACTACACATACAGTACACAACTGGGGACTATAACAAGCAGTAATTCTCTTGTTGCTATGGTGGACTCTGACTCCACCCCTACCAACAAATTACCCAGTCGCATAAGCCCCTTCGACTGGCTGAACCAATCGAAGCTCCCACCCTAGAATAGTCCAAAAGCTTCACTTCTGAGGAAAACCCTGAGCCCCTTTCACCTCACCCAGCTTGCCTGGGATACCTGGTTACTGGCTTGGGACACTCGAGACTATGCTTACCACCACACACGGTCGGTCTCGATTGCTTCGCTCAGTGGCTTCTTTCTCTGGTACTTCTTGTCAGGTTGATCTTGGTGGAGCGAGAGAGCGAGAAAGAGAGAATGGTGGAAAATAATCTATCTTTATAGGAGTCTGGCTACCCTTATCTTTCCCGCCAATCTTTAAAATCCTTTTGTTTCTAAACACTCTGGTGCTTAATCAGTGATGGGTCATCATCGGACCCATGAGTAATCCGTGATTGGATTAATGGCCTTAAGTCTGGAACATATCTTTCGGTCTTTGTGTTGGGAAAAACTGGCTCCTCTTCGGCTGGCTGAGGTTAGTGGGTTCATTGTCCTGCTTCTCTTCTGAGATGGAGTTGAGACGTGCTTTTGCATATTAGAGTGGCTTTCTATTAAGTTCAAGTTCAATGGCCCTGTTGTGTCCGTGTGTTAATGGAGACACGGAATGCAGGAGTTGGTTTAACAGGTGTTTACTGAACAAAGTCTGGAGGTGAACTAAAAGATACAAGACGCTATACAGGCTTATATACCCAAGTGGTCACTACCGGTATTACAGTACACAGGGGCTCTTAAAGGTACATACACTACAATTCCTCCCCTTTTAGATAATTAGTACATAGCATTTTAAGTAATCATTAATTAACATGTTTACAAGAACAATAATCTACACATTTGCTGCAGTTAATCAATTATAAGTCAGTCTCTCTGGAGGCTTCATGACTCAGTCCGGATAACGCCTCGGTGGTGTAGTAGTTTTCGGTGGTGTAGTAGGTTCTTTTGGCAAGGTCAATTCGGCTTGAATGCCAGTGTCGGGTTCATCTGGTTCCAGTATCACCGGATCGGAGGTAGATACTATGGGTATCTCTGCTTCATCATTAGGCGTTTAGAGTTGTGGTGTAGGTTGTCCCTTTTCGGATGACTCTATGATCTGGTCAGCATGGCGCCTTATTATGCTTTCTCCAATGTCCACGGTATACATCAGCGGTCCTAGTCGTGTGCAAATAGTTCCAGGCTGCCATTTCTCGGTACGGTAGTCCTGGGCCAAAACTTGTTGACCTATGTGGAAGGTTCTAGTTGGACTTTCATTCATGCCTTGAAATTGCCGGTTTTCTACGTCCCTTCTGATGTTTGGCTTGATCAAATCCAGCCGGCATCTTAGTCTTCTATTGAAAAACATCATGGCGGGAGTTTGGTTTGTAACCACATGTGTTGCATTCCTGTACGCAAACAAGAAGTTATCTACCTTATGTTGTAGATTTATGTCTTCATTACCCATGGCCTTTATGGCCTTCTTGAAGGTCTGGACAAACCTTTCAGCTAATCCATTGGTGGCGGGATGGTATGGGGCGGACGTGTAGTGCTTAACCCCATTGTTTTTTAAGAACTTCCTGAATTCTTCGGACACAAATTGCGGTCCATTATCAGAACAGATCTGTTCAGGCAGCCCATTCCTGGCAAATATGGTCCTTAATACTGTGATGGTTTTTTCCGTGGTGGTGGAGGACATCTTTATTACCTCCGGCCACTTGGAGTGTGCATCAACCGCGATTAAGAACATTGAGTCCATAAATGGACCAGCAAAGTCGATATGTACCCTTTGCCATGGAGATGAGGGCCACTCCCATGGATGTAGAGGGGCTTGTGGTGGGGCGTTTTGGACCTTCTGGCATCCTAGACAGCTCTTGGTCATTTCTTCGATGTCTCCATCGATACTTGGCCACCACACAAATGCTCTGGCTAGGTTCTTCATTTTCACTCCACCCAGATGCCCCTCGTGAAGCTCCTTTAGCACTTTATCCTGGAGTTTGGGTGGAATCACCACTCTGGATCCACACATCAAGGTTCCTCGGCACACTGACAGCTGTTCTCTTCTTTGCGAGAATGCTGGCAACAGTGGTTCGCCATGTGCTGGCCATCCCTTCACCGTTAAATCGTAGACTCGTGAGAGAGTCGGGTCATTTCACGTTTCCTTTTCAATGGTAGAATTTGTCACTGGTAGACATTCCAATATGGTCGAGTGGAATATATCCACTGGGTCCACTGTAGGCGCCTCTTCCACTGTTGACAACGGTAGGCACGATAACCCGTCAGCATTCGCATGCTGTTTTGTTCCTTTGTACTCTATGTCATATTGGTGTGCTCCTAGGAAAAGGGACCACCTCTGTAGCCTTTGCGCTGTCATAATGGGAACGCCCTTTTGAGGATTGAATATGGAGACGAGGGGTTGATGGTCAGTCAACAAGGTAAATTTTTGTCCGTGTAGGTAATGGTTGAATTTCTTCACCCCCCACACCAGGCTGAGTGCCTCCCTGTCGATCTGGGCATAGTTACGCTCAGCTGAGTTTAATGAGCGTGACGCAAAAGCTATCAGCCACTCCGAGCCATCAGGGAATCTATGCGATAATACCGCTCCCACGCCGTAAGGGGATGCATCGCACGCCAGCCTGATTGGCAGTGATGGGTTGTAATGAGCCAACACTTCCCTGGACGTGATCAAACCTTTGCATTTATGGAAGGCACGTTTACAGTCTTCGCTCCATTTCCAAACTACTCCCGTTTGTAGCAGTGCGTTAAGCGGGTGCAGAACCGTCGACAAGTTTGGTAAAAATTTATGATAGTAATTTACTAATCCCAGGAACGACCTTAATTGTGAGACATTTTCAGGCGCTGGGGCCTTTACGACCGCTTCAATTTTTTCAGGTGACTTATGCAACCCTTTTTCGTTAATGACATGGCCACAATATGATATTAGTTTATGGAAAAATTCGCACTTGGGGCGATTTGCTCGTAGGCCCCGTTCTCTCAGCCTCGTGAGCACCTGCTCCAAGTTGGCAAGGTGCTCGTTGTCGTTTTCTCCTGTTACAAGGACTTCGTCTAGGTAGCATTGAGTCCCCGGAATCCCTTGCAGGACTTGCTCCATAGCTCTTTGCCAGATAGCCGGAGCTGATGCCACTCCGAAAACCAGTCGATTGTACTGGTACAGGCCTTTGTGTTTGTTTATCGTGAGATACTTTTTAGAGGCCTCCTCAACTTCCATCTGTAGATATGCCTGTGCTAAGTCAATTTTGATGAAACGTTTCCCTCCGGATAGTGAGGCGAAAATATCTTCTATCCTCAGAAGAGGATACTGTACCGTGTGAAGAATCGGGTTTACCATCACCTTGAAGTCCCCACAGATGTGAACTTTTCTCTGTTCTTCATATTTATCATTATTCAACGTTTTCTTCATGACCGGGACGATGGGTGTTGCCCACTCGCTCCAATCTACCTTGGATAACACGCCTGCTTTTTCCAAATTCTCCAGCTCTGCCTCGACGGCTGGACAAATTGCGTATGGCACCGGCCTTGCCTTAAAAAACTTGGGAATTGCCGCATCTTCCACTTTTATTGAGGCGGTGGCACCTTTCAGGGTTCCTAGTTCCTGTTGAAACACTTCTTTGGCGTTAGCCAAGATTTCTTTTAATCGTCTAGGTATGACGTCATCATTGTTTTTTTTCTTACTGGTCCCCGTCAGTGCCTGAATGGAGTGCCAGTCTAAACTTATCTTTCTGATCCATTCACGTCCCAACAACGGTGGACCACCATCTTGCAGAACGTATAAATACAACTTCTGTATTTCCTTGCCGTTGTATACAACAGGCACCCTTATTATCCCTCTGGGGTATACTTTCTGCCCCGTATATGTCTTCAAGACAATGGATGTGAATTTCAAAGGTATATGCGGAAATAGCCGCTCGTAATCCCGTCGACTCATGACGGTCAGAGCTGATCCTGTATCTAGCTCCATTTTGACTGGGGACCCCGCTATCGTGAGGGTAACCCAAATGGTCTGGTAATCTTCTTTGGCAATTACATTATGTAATTTGAGACAGCTTAGTCTCATATTTCCGGAGTCGCTATCACTCTTCTGGTCTTCGGAGCTACTGTCCATCATCATTTGTACCTTTCTGTACTTTTCCTTATTGATTTTTTTTTTGTCAGTGGATTTTTTGTTTCCAGATCGGCATACACGTGCAATGTGTCCCATCTTTCCGCATTGCCTGCATGCTTTGTCCTTGAACCAGCAGTCCCTCTGGTGCTGATTCCTCCTGAAGAATTTGAATCGTTCCGTTATCAGCAGCGTTGTTGGGTTTAAGTGCTTCTGTAGGGTATCACCAATCTCCTTAAAATTCTTGTCCATCGATTTGGCTGGAGTGATTAAGTTTTGTAACAGCCCGTATGTCCTTGCGCCCATCAGATTTAGAAGTACCGATGCCTTTTTATCATCCTCTACTTCATTCGCTGTGCAATATACCTCCACTCTTTCCACATATGTGATCCAATCCGCTATATTACTATCGAAAGCAGTAATATTGCCAGTCTTAGGCATCCTGAAAATCAGAAATGGCGCCTCCCGCGCCTTCCTTTCTTCCCTGCCGAGAAAAAGTGGCGCCTCCCGCGCTTTCCCGCCGCTGCCGCTGCTGACAACGCTGTTCTCCGCGGTTTTTATTTACACAGATATTTTTAATAGTTGGAGACTTGTTCCCGCCGGACTCTCTGGGATTTTTCCCTCCCTCTGCTTGGTCCGAACGCCGACCTGCTTTGCAGCGCTGGCCGTCTCCCGAGTGCTCCACCCTCTGTCTATGTTTGCCTCCGCCTTCTGACTCGCTGCTCGGCCCCGCTGCAGAGCCACCCGATCGAGCCTCAGCCCGCCGCCCAGGAAGGATTAGTGCAGTACCTGCCACCAGCCTGGCTAGCTGGTGAAACCACAGTTTTTTTTTTCTTCGACCTTCGTCTGAGGAATCAATCTCCTTGAGGTGCTGCCGAATTGCAGGTAAGTCCATTTCCAATTCGTCGCCACTGTTGTGTCCGTGTGTTAATGGAGACACGGAATGCAGGAGTTGGTTTAACAGGTGTTTACTGAACAAAGTCTGGAGGTGAACTAAAAGATACAAGACGCTATACAGGCTTATATACCCGAGTGGTCACTACCGGTATTACAGTACACAGGGGCTCTTAAAGGTACATACACTACAGGCCCCCTTCCTTTTTCCAGGGCTGTCGGGCGAACCCATACATTCTGGAAGACTGACAGTTCTTTTGTCACAGCCAACCGCCATGCATTTGCATAGGGTGATCCCTTCACAGGGAAAATACCCTCAGAAAAATCCCATAAAGTCCACAAAGTGTTCTCGACTGAGTCCATTTTTGAAACAGAGACATTGCGATCTCTTCTACTCGAATCCTCTCGCTATGAAGGCCAACATACCATTTGCCTTCTTAACCACCTGCTGCACTGAAGGGATAATTACTAGTCCTAGCCCCTTTACGGCTACCCCGGATCAGGCGTATTCCTCAGACTAAAGTTTGAGGTAGCCGATTGCTAAAGACGCTTAATTGGGTCTAAAGGTCTGGACTATCTCTCCCTAAAGGAAAGGAACAACCTGAAAATGTTACCATCCTCCAGATACCACTTTTAATAAGTTTAGCTAGACTGTAATGTTCCGGATATTATGACGGTCTGGAAAACTTCCCCAGAATTCTGCAACTCCTCACCAAAGAGTGTACAGAGATTGAGTTTGCGAGTTTGATACAGAAGTATGATAATAATAATAATAATAATCAACTTTATTGTCATTGTTAGTGCACAAGTGCAGTACAACGAAATGTAGGCTTGCAGCTCCCGAGAGTGTACATTTAGATTAAGACATTTAAACATTCAACATTCATTTGGCTTGTAATACATTAACATAAACATAACCATAATAAAGTGCATTGGCAGATGTGCAGGCTTTAGAGTTTATTTGTGGAGTTCAGTAGGATGACAGCCCTGGGAAAGAAGCTGTTCCTAAATCTGGTCGTTCGGGTGCGAATGCATCTGTAGCGTCTCCCAGATGGCAGGAGGGTGAACAGACTGTGGCTGGGGTGGGTAGGGTCTTTGATGATGGTTCGTGACCTCCGTAAACAGCGTTTCTGGTATATGTGCTCTATGGTCGGTAGCCGGGTGCCGGTAATGCATTGGGCAGTTTTGACTACCCGCTGCAGGGCTTTCCGGTCATAGTAGCTACAGCTGCCATACCGTACTGTGATACAGTTCGTCAGGATGCTCTCTATTGTGAGACAATTCTAAAAATATATAGATTTAATAAAGAACTGACATATAATTTACAGTTGGTGAGTCAATCGCAACATTAACAGTTCCAAAAAAAGAAAGATTTACAATCTATTATCAGAGAACCTTCTCTCAAATCTTAACTTCGCTTCAGTTTTATAGTTCTTAGTTTTATTCAGGATATCCACGAAAATCAAATACAGTACCGTTGATCCCCGAGGTACAAAGAGTTGGAAACTTACAGAGCTGGCTCCGAAGCCAAGAATCGCTTTGCCCCTTTAAGCGAGCCTATTATCCCATTTGAGAGTTCAATATATATACCCTTTTTCAGTGGCATTTCATTTAAGGTTTTCTGCTGATGTAAGCTAATTATCTCTAGTCATTTTTCTGCTGACCGTTGCAATTCTTACAGTCACCTCAGCTGGTAGCACTACAAATCATGTCTCTCCTTTAAATGTTCTAAATTTATCATAAAAATGGGGTAAAAGCAAGTGCACTTTACTTGGTATCATTTATATGAAGGCAGATGTTTGTTACTTTTATGTGCTTCTTTATGAGGTGTAACTTAGAACACCTTATACAGGATGTACTATTATCTTGTCCCCAAAGGTTCAGACTTCAGGAGCCTTTAACCTTCTGTTTGAATAAGGTTATTGATTCAGTGTCAACACTATCTTATCTCAATAGCCAGAACGCTATCACAGCTTTTTCATAGTTAGGTTTCTAGATTTCTAGACCCAGTTTGTCATAAGGGTAGAATTCTTTCACAGAATGGTGTATTTTTCTGAATAGGTTATATGGCTTATTCCTGCACAGCACCTGCAGGCTTACCTTCAGCGACTGGTGCACAAGGACACCCAGGTCTCGTTGCACTTCCCCTTTTCCCAATCTATTGCCATTCAGATAATAATCTTCCTTCTTGTTTTTGCCACCAAATTGAATAACCTCACATTTATCCACATTATACTGCATCTGCCATGCATCTGCCCAATCATCCAACCTATCCAAATCATACTGGAGTTTCTCTGCATCCTCCTCACAGCACACACGCCCACCCAGCTTTGTGTTATCTGCAAACTTGGAGATATTACATCGAGTTCCCTCATCTAGATAATATATATATATTGTGAATAGCTGGGTTCCTAGCACCGATCCCTGTGGTGCCCCACTAGTCACTGCCTACCACTCAGCAAAAGACCCATTTATTCCAACTCTTTGGCCTAGAAATTCAGTTGGTTGCGCCAGCCGTTAGCACCTTAAGAGAAGTGAATTTCAGGCGCTATGCGTGTAGCGTCCAGGCGCAGCGCGATCTGCGCCTCGCCCCAAATTAAGTAGACATTTAGCGCCGGCGCAAAGTCTTAGCGCGCGCTCACCTGCGCGCGCAGAAAATGACGTCATATCCTCGTGCAACGCCCTTTGCGCGCCCCGATCCAGAACTTCAGTGGGACCACCCCATTGTGCGGCCGGCGGCCCGAACGCTTGTTTAGTGGAACGCAACAGAGCCGACGCGGGCCCCGGGGAGCGCAAATTAAAGGGCACTTACCCTGCACTATAAAGGGCAGCCATTTTGCAGCAAACACTCTTGTGCAACGGATTTCTGGAGAGAGACCAAGGAAGAGAGCTTTCTGGTTTGGGCCAACACTAGCTCAGGTATTTTTGGCTTCAGGCCAGAGCGTTGCAAGTGGCCTCTTGGATATTTGACTGTTTGGCAGCATATTATGGGGGCTGCATGGGGTGCCAATGCTGAGTTTCAGCGTCATGTCCGTAGGGCTCGCAGACGCGGTGTGAGAGGGGCAGCCCTGGCTAGACGCAGAGGGGGCAACAGGCGTCGGCAACATAGGCCTTACCCAGTCAGGGCATACCGCCAGCAGCGCTCCTACCTCAACATGAGTGGCGCGCGATGTGTAAAAAGGCTGAGATTCCGAAAGGAGGTGGTTGCAGAGATCTGCCAGCTGCTTTGCAGAGATCTGCGTCCAAAGCTCAGGAGCAGGACGTCTCTGTCGGTGGAAGCAAAGGTGACGATGGCCTTGAACTTCTATGCCACCGGCTCCTTCCAATCCGCTGCTGGGGACATTGCTAACATATCCCAGTTCGCCGTGCATTGCTGCATCCACCAGGTGACCGATGCCCTTTTCAGAAGGAGACGCCAATTCATCTCCTTCCCCGTGGCCCTGGAGAGGCAGCATCAGCGTGCACTGGGATTTGCAAGATTCGCGGCCTTCCCCCTGGTGCAGGGCGCCATTGACTGTACGCATGTGGCTTTGCGGGCACCTGTGGAGCATGCCGAGGATTACCGCAACCGGAAGGGCTACCATTTCCTCAATGTGCAGCTGGTGTGTGACCACAAGCAGCGCATCCTAGCTGTCAATGCCCGCTTTCCAGGCAGCAGCCACATTGCCTTTATCCTGCGGCAGACAACTGTGCGTGACATGTTCAAGGCACAGCCTCCCCCAAGAGGATGGCTTCTCGGGGACAAAGGCTATCCTTTGTGTACCTGGCTCATGACCCCGCTCCGCGCGCCCAGGACCCCTGCTGAAGAGGCATACAATGAGAGTCATCAAGCGAGCAGGAACATAATCGAGCAAACAATTGGCGTCCTCAAGCAGTGGTTCCGCTGCCTGGATCGTTCCGGCGGATCTCTGCAGTATTCGCCGGACCGAGTCTCCCAATTCGTCGTAGTTTGCTGCATGCTGCACAACCTGGCTCTCCGCAGGACTCAGGCACTGCCACCTCACGTTGGACCACCACCTCAGGAGGAGGAGCAGGAGGATCATGAGGAGGAGGAGCAGGAGGAGGAGTACCATCCCAGGAGGGAGCGAGAAGGTCCAAGGGCCGTCCGTCGGCGGCTTATTGAATGTCACTTCTAAGCCCCCTGTCAGGGAATGCCTTGTGGCCATGAAGGAACATGAACGCAGCCGCTCCGCAAGCCCTCAGCCGGCGAAGGCAACAAACACTTACAACAACAAACATGGACACTCTCTGAATAAAGAGAAATCTTTATTTTAGACAAATGAAACCCCTTCCCACATGAAACCCAGAAACATTCAACGGCCCCAAAAAACAGTACATCAAATGACTCACTCCCACAACCTGGGGAGGAATAACTGAACATTTGGACAAAAATGGCCTTCATCCTTGGCCTTAACCCAAAAAACATCCCCAGAAACAAAACAACCATCCCCAAAAGAAACATAGCCATCGCCATATAAAATAACACTTGGCCACACCGTCTACTTATTGGGCCGCGAGGGCGAGACCTTGTCGAGCCTTTTGGGGCCCCTGTCCGGCCTGCTGCTCCTCCGCAAGCTCTGCCCAGTGGCTGCTGCGAGGCTGGGGGAAGGCTCCTGAGGGTCAGATGTCCTTCCGGCAGATGCCCTTGGGGGGCGGCCTAGACGGGGTTTGGCCCTCGATGGGCCGGCTGGTGATTGGCGCAGCTGTGCCTGGCCAACATCATTCGCAGCCGCTTGCCGTTGAGGCTCCACTGGGGGAGTGGCGGTGACGGCTGGAGGAATGTGTGCAAGCTGGCGGATGGGAGGCGCTGGCTGGTGCTGTGGCACGCTGGCACTCGCCCGGGCCCGCACAGCAGCATGCACACCAATCTGCCGAAGGGCAACCCGCTGTGCTGCTGCAGCGCGGCGGGTGTCCAGGCGATGCCTGGCTGATGCAGCGCGTGTGGCAGCAGTGAGTGCCCCTGTTGCCCTGGTCTGCGACCGCAACAGAGCAGCCACTGTCTGGACGGCATCACTGATCAGCCGGCCACTTGCGGCATGTGAGGCCCCGAACTCGCGCACACTGCTAGCCAGGGACTTGATCGCCTCAGGCATCCGTGCCACTACCCCCATCAGCTCGGTGTGCCGGCGATCCGAATCCTGGGCCATTTGATCGAGGTGGCGCGCCTCCTCTGAGTTGAACGTGCCCGGACTGGAGTCCGGACTCGCCCGCTGGGGAGCAGGGGGCTGAGCTGCCCGACCCTTGCCATGTTGCCGGCGGCGACTGGGCCCAGCAACTGCACTCCCCTCCGATCCTTCCCCCCTCCGGGGGGAAGGCCGCGGACCAACCGCAGCCCTCCTGGGTTGCTAGACGCCACTGGTCCCAGCAGCTCCACTCCCCTCCGACGCTTCCTCCAGGCTCTCCTCCAGGGAAGACGTGTCCACTACTTCGGCATCTGCAGCCGGATCTGAGTGCTGCCCTGATGGTCCGCCTTCCTCTTCCTCCTCCTCCTCCTCCTCCTCCTCTTCGGAGGGGCTGTCACTGGCAGCTTCAGGGAGCTCCTTGTCACCAGCTGAAAGCAGGAAGGCACAAGAGTAGCTTTAGAGTGAGGAGAGGGCGTCAGCGAGGGAGGCATGACTGGTGGCATTCAGCGCATTGGTCAGACAGTGGCAAAGGAGGCAGATCGGATGCGCAAGTGCGACGAGAGAGGTCCAAAAGGTGATGTCCTTACCATTGTGGCCCAGAAGAGGGTCGGCATCTCCACAGGCGACGGGCCCAATCACCCGGGCTCCCATGAGGCGACTCACGCGCTCCTCCAGGGGAGTGAACTCCTGGACCTGGGGGCGGCCTCCCCCGGTCTCCTCCTGGTGCCTTCGGTCGTTTGCAAGTTTTGCCTGCAAGAGAAAGGACGGCCTGTAAGTACGGTGTGTAGCCCTGATGTGGTGTGCACTGCCTCCCATGGTGGAATAGTTTGGCCAGTGTGTAGCCCTGATGTGGTGTGCACTGCCTCCCATGGTGGAATAGCTTGGCCAGTGTGTAGCCCTGATGTGGTGTGCACTGCCTCCCATGGAGGAATAGCTTGGCCAGTGTGTAGCCCTGATGTGGTGTGCACTGCCTCCCATGATGGAATAGCTTGGCCAGTGTGCAGCCCTGATGTGGTGTGCACTGCCTCCCATGGTGTAAAGTGCAGAATGTGCAATTGATGTTCATGACTGTCCCATAGCTGCTGGCTGAGGGCTGGCCATTAAGGCTTTCAGGTCCCTTTGCCCATCATGTCAGGTGTACATGCAAGGATGAGGAGGAGACTGGAAAGGGTTCTCACCCTGACAATCCTGGTCAGGTCATTGAACTTCTTCCGGCATTGGACATTGTCCCTGGGGGCATCGCCGGTGGCCGACACCCTGCGGGCGACCTCCCTCCAGGCTTTCCTATAGACGCTGGTGGGAGGCTTCCTGCCAGTGTCCGGGAACAAGATGTGCTGTCTCTTCTCCAAGGCCGTCACCATCACCTTCAAGTCATGGGCTGAGAAGCGCAGGGCACGCTCACGGGCCTTCTGTACCATTGCCATGGCTCCTTCTGCTCACCAGCAGTGTTCAGGCCTAGCTGGAAGGCTGCAGTGTGCAGGCCGTTGCAGCAGACCAAGTCGACCCTTCCCCCTTTAAGAGCTGCCCGGCGCCACGTTGTCTGCTGTCAATCAAGAAATGACCGCACCTGCGCTGCGCCCGGCCTCGGCGCTATCCCTCAGCACCGCCAGCTTAGCGCCTAAAGATAGTCGTGCATCGCCAGTTTTAGCGCTCCAGCAACCTCTTAGGGCGAAGCTACTGAATATCGGCGAAGTGCCCTCGACTTTGCGCCGGGCGCAAACTTTAGCGCCCGCCCGACTTTACCGCCCCAAAACTGGCTATACTGAATTACTAGGCCTTTGCTTCCTGTCTGCCAACCAGTTCTCTATCCAAGTCATACCTTACCCCCAATCCCATGTGCCTTAAATTTGCATGCTAATCTCTTTTGCGGGACCTTATCGAAAGCCTTCTGAAAGTCCAAATACACCACATCCACTGGTTCTCCCTTATCTATTCTACCAGTTAAATCCTCAAAAAATTCTAGTAGATTAGTCAAGCATGATTTACCTTTTGTAAATCCATGTTGAGTTTGTCCGATCCTGTCACTGTTTTCCAAGTGCTCTGCTATTACATCTTTTATAATGGACTCTAACATTTTCCCCACTATTGATGTCAGGCTTACCGGTCTATAATTCCCCATTTTCACTCTACCACCTTTTTAAATAGTGGGGTTACATTAGCTACCCTCCAATCCATGGGAACTGTTCCAGAATCTATCGAATTTTGGAAGATGACCAGCAATGCATCTACTATATATAGGGCCACTTCTTTAAGTACCCTAGGATGTAGATTATCAGGCCCTGGGGATTTATCGGCCTTCAATCCCATCAATTTCCCTAACACCATTTCCCTATAAATACTGATTTCATTCAGTTCCTCCCTCTCATAAGACCCTATGTTCCCCGACATCTCTGGGAGGTTATTTGTGTCCTCCTTGGTGAAGACAGAACTAAAGTATGTATTTAATTGGTCTGCCATTTCTTTGTTCCCCATTATAAATTCCCCTGATTCTGACTGCAAGGGACCTACGCTTGACTTCACCAATCTTTTTCTCTTCACATATCTATAGAAGCTTTTACAGTCAGTTTTTATGTGTCCTGCAAGCTTACTCTCATACTCTATTTTCCCCCTCTTAATTAATCCCTTTGTCATCCTTTGCTGAATCCTAAACTGCTCCCAATCCTCAGGTTTGCTGCTTTTTCTGGCCAATTTATATGTCCCCTCCTTGGATCCGAGGTGCGAACTTCTGATTCCCGAAGGTAAGTGCTAAACATCTGCTCTTTTAGCACTCCTTGTGGGCCAGGGGAAGCAGGATTGCTCCCCCAAGCCTCAGATGGTAGCCTTCAGCCTCCCGCAGCCTGAGCTTTGCCTGGAGCTATCTGATCCCCCTTGGCCTTGATCACCAACCTTCCCCCGGCCCCATTCTCCAGCCACCTCTGGCCCCAATCTTCAGCCTCTCCCCAGTCTCAATCGCAAACCTCCTCCCATTTCCCAATTGTAAGCCTCCCCCTTCCCGGTCACGAGCCACCCCCTTCCAGATCATGGTCCCCTTGCCCCCTCCAATCGTGAGCCTGGAGCTGATGCTCCCTTCTGAGTGCTGGGGACTGTCCCCCCCCACCCCTGGGTCTCCGGCTGCAGCTCGCTGCTGCTAGTTTTGCCTCCCACCTGCTGGCCAGGCTGTTCATTTGGTCGGCTGCCGAGCGGTAGACGGTTCGTCAGCTGATTACAACAATATCAACTTACATTTATATTGCACCTTTAAAGTAGATAAACTTCCCAAGGCGTTTCACAGGAGTGTTATCAAACAAAATTTGATACCACGCCACCAAAGGAGATATTATGACAGGAAGCCAAATGCTTGGTCAAAGAGGTAGGATTTAAGGAGTATTTTAAAGGAGGAGAGAGAGATAGAAAGGCAGAGAGGTTTAGGGAGGGTCTTCCAGAACTTGGGGCCTAGGCAACTAAAGACATGGTTGGCAATTGTGGAACAAAGAAAATTGGGAAAGCGCAAGAAACCAGAATTGGAGGAGCATAGATACCTCGTAGGGTTGTAGGGCTGGATGAGGTTGCAGAAATAGGGAGGGTTGAGGCTATGGAGAGATTTGAAAACATGTAAGAGAATTTTAAAATTGAGACATTGTTGGACCAGGAGCCAATGTAGGTCAGTGAGCACAGGGGTGATGAGTGAACGGGACTTGGCAGTAGAGTTTTGGATGAGCTCAGGTTTACGGAGTGTGCAAGGTGGGAGGCCGGCCAGGAGAATATAAGAACATAAGAACATAAGAAATAGGAGCAGGAGTAGGCCAATCGGCCCCTCGAGCCTGCTCCACCATTCAATAAGATCATGGCTGATCTGATCCTAACCTCAAATCTTCTATCACTCTGCATCCACCCGAACCCATGTGATCTCCCGGGAGAGGCGAAAAACCAGATAAAAAATCCAATGGCCAATTTGGGAGAAAAAAATCTGGGAAATTCCTCTCCGACCCATCTAGGCGATCGAAATTCTTCCAGGAGATCAGTCTGTCCCTATATTTTCTACAGTACTTACCTTCTGTAAAGGCGATCTCCACCCCAGCCAGGAACAGGAATAAAACCATCTCCTGAAATCTAACACAGAATTAGAACACAGTAGGAGCAGAACAAGGCTACACGGCCCCTGGGCCCACTCCACTACCCACAGGGCCATGACCATTCCAAACCTAGACTCATGTCCAATTTCCTGCCCGCTCCCCATAACCCTTAATTCCCTTTACTTCTAGGAAACTATCTATTTCTGTTTTAAATTTATTTAATGATGTAGCTTCCACAGCTTTCTGGGGCAGCAAATTCCACAAACCTACCACCCTCTGAGTGAAGAAGTTTCTCCTCATCTCAGTTTTGAATGAGCAGCCCCTTATTTTAAGATTATGCCCCCTAGTTCTAGTTTCACCCATCATTGGGAACATCCTCACCGCATCCACCCGATCAAGCCCCTTCACAATCTTATATGTTTCAATAAGATCGCCTCTCATTCTTCTGAACTCCAATGAGTAGAGTCCCAATCTACTCAACCTCTCCTCATATGACCACCCCCTCATCCCCGGGATTAACCGAGTGAACCTTCTTTGTACTGACTTGAGAGCAAGTATGTCTTTTCTTAAGTATGGACACCAAAACTGTATGCAGTATTCCAGGTGCGGTCTCACCAATACCTTGTACAACTGCAACAATACCTCCCTGTTTTTATATTCCATCCCCCTAGCAATAAAAGCCAACATTCCATTGGCCTTCTTAATCACTTGCTGCACCTGCATACTAACTTTTTGAGTTTCGTGCACCAGGACCCCCAGATCCCTTTGTACTACAGTACTTTCCAGTTTCTTGCCATTAAGATAATAACTTGCTCTATGATTTTTCCTGCCAAAGTGCATAACCTCACACTTTCCAGTATTGTATTCCATCTGCCAAATCTCTGCCTACTTACTTAGCCTGTCTATGTCCCTTTGCAGGTTTTTTATGTCCTCCTCACTCACTACTTTCCATCCCATCTTTGTATCATCTGCAAACTTTGATATGTTACACTCGGTCCCCTCCTCCAAATCGTTAATATAGATTGTAAAGAGTTGGGGACCCAGCACTGACCCCTGCGGAACACCACTAGTTACTGGTTGTCAATCTGAGAACGAACCATTTATCCCAACTCTCTGCTTTCTGTTAGAGAGCCAATCCTCCACCCACGCCAGAATCTTACCCCCAATCCCGTGATTTTTTATCTTGAGCAATAATCTTTTGTGTGGCACCTTGTCAAATGCCTTTTGGAAGTCTAAATACACTACGTCCACTGGTTCCCCTTTATCCACCCTGTATGTTACTTCCTCAAAAAACTCAAGCAAATTTGTCAAACATGACTTCCCCTTCATGAAACCATGCTGAGTTTGTCCTATTAAATTATGATTATCCAAATGTCCCGTTACTGTCTCCTTAATAATGGACTCTAACATTTTACCAACCACAGATGTTAGGCTAACAGGTCTATAGTGTCCAGCCTTCTGCCTACTACCCTTTTTAAATAAGGGTGTTACATTAGCAGTTTTCCAATCTGCCGGGACCTTTGCTGAGTCCAGTGAGTTTTGGAAAATTATTACCAATGCATCCACAATCCCTACCGCTACTTCCCTCAAGACCCTAGGATGCAAGCCATCAGGTCCAGGGGATTTATCTGCCTTGAGTCCCATTATTTTACCAAGTACCACTTCCTTAGTGATTTTAATCGTATTTAGTTCCTCCCCCCCCTAGAGCCCCCTGTTTGTCCAGTGTTGGGATATTCTTAGTGTCCTCTACTGTAAAGACTGATACAAAATAATTGTTCAGTGTTTTTGCCATCTCCATGTTTCCCACCATTAATTTCCCGGTCTCATCCTCTAAGGGACCAGCATTTACTTTAGCCACCCTTTTTCTTTTTATATAACTATAGAAACTTTTACTGTCTGTTTTTATATTTTTTGCTAATTTACTTTCATAATCTATCTTCCCTTTCTTAATCAATCTTTTAGTTATTTTTTGCTGTCTTTTAAAGACTTCCCAATCTTCCATCCTCCCACTAGATTTGGCTACCTTATATGCCCTTGTTTTTAGTCGGATACTATCCTTAATTACTTTACTTAGCCACGGACGGCTATCTTTTCTTTTACACCCTTTTTTCCTCAGTGGAATATATATTTTTTGGAAGTTGTAAAAAGCTCCTTAAATGTACACCACTGGTCATGTACCGTCTTATCCTTTAATCTATTTTCCCAGTCCACTCTAATTAATTCCGCTCTCATACCTTCATAGTCTCCTTTATTCAAGCTCAGCATGCTTGTTTGAGATCCAACCTTCTCACCCTCTAATTGAATATGGAACTCAACCATGTTATGGTCACTCATTCCAAGGGGATCCTTTACTAGGACATTTTTAATTAATCCTGTCTCATTACACAGGACCAAATCTAAGGTTGCTTGCCCCCTGGTCGGTTCAGTTACATACTGCTCAAGAAACCCATCCCTAATACACTCAATGAACTCATCCTCAAGGCTGCTCTGCCCAATTTGATTTGTCCAGTTAATATGATAATTAAAATCCCCCATAATTATAGCTGTTCCCTTATTACAAGCCTCAACTATTTCCTGATTAATACTCCGTTCAACAGAGTTGCAACTGTTCGGAGGCCTATAGACTACACCCACTAGTGTTTTTTTCCCCTTATTATTCCTTATCTCCACCCAAACTGTTTCACTATCCTGCTCCTTTGACCCAATATCATTTCTCTGTATTATAGTGATTCCTTCCTTTATTAACATAGCCACCCCACCTCCTCTCCCTTCCTGCCTGTCCTTCCTGATTGTTAAATAACCTGGTATGTTTAATTCCCAGTCATGGTCACCCTGCAGCCATGTTTCTGTAATGGCCACAAGATCATACCCATATGTCATTATTTGTGCCGTTAACTCATTCATTTTGTTACGAATGCTACGTGCATTCAGAATATTAGAATAGTTGAGTCTAAAGGTAGCAAAGGCATGAATGAGGATTTCAGCAGGAGATGAGCTCAGGCAGGGGTGGAGACACGTGATGTTACGGAGGTAGAATTAGGCAGCCTTGCTGATGCAGATGATATAGGTTTGGAAGCTCAGCTGGCCTTGGAGGGTGGCCTCAAGCTGCTCTGGGCCTAGAAGGCCCGGCTATAGACTGCACCATCTCAGCATGGGCTGCAGTAGTCTAGACCAACTGGCTGACAGGCAACAGCAAGGACACTGTCAGAGTGGCAGGGGTGGGAGCAGGAATGCTGTCATCCTGCTAGAGGACAGCAGGTTCATACTCCATGGAGCCACTGCCATTCTCTCTGGGCGGTGCCTCAGAAATCCTAGTACTCTGTTGGAGTACAGATTGCTGGACTGCTGTAACACCCTGCAAGTCCCTTTCAACACTGGTAAACCCAGCCATGATGGCAGCAGTCTGAGCTTCCATAGCAGCACTCAAAGGTTGGGTGGATGCTGCTTATGCTGCAACGGAAGCTGAGACATCGGCTATTAGAATCAGAGCTCGTGGCTATGACTGTGAAATCAAGTGATGGTGTCCCTTCATGTTCACTTGTGAAGGAATAAGCAATATAGCCATATTCAGAAAAATACACCATTCTATAAAAGAATTCTGACTTTATTAAACATGACATACTGGGCTTGAAAATCTGGAAGCCTCAACAATGAAAAGCTGTAAACAGCATACAGGCTGTTGAAATAAGATAAGTTGTTGACACTGAATCAATAGCCTTATTGAAACAGAAGGTTAGAGGTTCCTGAAAGTCTGAAGCTTTGGAAAGAGTACAATGGTATACCCTGTACCTTAAACCAATACTTTGGAAAGAATCACATAAATTAAAGAAACATATGCCTTCATAAAAATGGCATCAAGTAGATGCACCAGCTATCAAATTGTTTTTGTGTTGAAAATGAAACACCTAGGAGACACGAGTCTGCTTGCAACCAGCTGAGGTGACTTAAGAATTGCATGGAAGACTTTGGTAAGAATTACATCAAATAGATACATCTGCTCCACACCATTTTTATGATAAGCTTCGAACACCTACACAGGAGACATAATTCTTAATGCTACAAGCTGATCTAACAGTAAGAATAGAAGGGGTCAACAGAAAAATGACTAGAGATAATTAGCTTACATCGGCAGAAAACTTCAAAGGATATACCACTGAGAAAGAGTATAAAAATTGGACTTTCAAATGGGAAGATAGATTCGCCTGAAGGGCAAAGCGATTCTCAGGCTTCAGGGGCAAACTCGATAAGTCTTCAACGCTTTGTATCTCGGGGATCAAAAAGGTACTATATTTGATTTTGGTTGATATCCTGGAATAAAACTTTAAGAACTGTAAAAATGTAACGAAGTTAAGATTTGAGAATAAGTATCTCTGGAAATAGAATTGTATGCTTTTTGTATTTGGAACTGTTAATGTTGCGATTGAAACACCTACTGTAATTATATGTCAGTTCTTTAATAAAACTATAGATTTTAAGAATTGGCTCACATAGTATTTCTGTATCAAACTTGCAAACTCAATCTCTGTACACTCTTTGGTGAGGAGTTGCAGAATTCTGGGGGAGTTTTCCAGACCCTCATAATATCCGGAACGTTACACTCTAGCTAAACTTATTAAAAGTGCTTTCTGGCAGATGGTAACATCTTCAGGTCGTTCCTTTCCTTTAGGGAGAGATAGTCTGGACCTTTAGACCCAATCAAGCATCTTTAGGATTCGACTACCTCTAACTTTAGTTGAAAGTGAATGTCTGGGGAATACGCCTGATCCGGGGTAGCCCTAAAGGGGCTAGGTCTAGTAATTATCCCTTCAGTTTTTTTTTTAATATATAGACATAGCTGCCAGACTGGTCCTGCAGCAGGTGGTGAAAGAACCAACACGAGGGAAAAACCTACTTGACCTTGTCCTCACCAATCTATCTGTTGCAGATACATCTGTCCAGGACAGTATTGGTAGCAGTGACCACCGCACAGTCGTTGTGGAGACAAAGTCCCATCTTCACACTGAGGACACCCTCCATCATGTTGTGTGGCTCTACCACCGTGCTAAATGGAATAGATTCAGATCAGATCAAGCAGCTCAAAACTGGGCATCCATGAGGCGCTGTGGGCCATCAGCAGCAGCAGAATTGTATTCCACCGCAATCTGTAATTTTGTGACCCGGCATATCCCTCACTCTACCATTAACATCAAGCCAGGTGGCCAACCCTGGTTCAATAAGGAGTGTAGAAGAGCATGCTAGGAGCAGCACCAGGCATATCTAAAAATGAGGTGCCAACCTCGGGAAGCTGCAACACAGGACTTCATGCATGCTGAACAACAGAAGCAGCATGCTATAGACAGAGCTAAGCGATCCCACAACCAATGGATCAGATCAAAGTTCTGCAGTCCTGCCACATCCAGTCATGAATGGTGGTGGACAATTAAACAACAGATGGGAGGAAGAGGATCCATGAACATCCCCATCCTCAGTGATGACAGAACCCAGCACGCAAGTGCAAAAGGCAAGGCTGAAGCATTTGCAACCATCTTCAGCCAGAATGCCAGTGGATGATCCATCTTGGCCTCCCCCTGAGGTCCTCTCCACCAGAGAAGCCAGTCTTCAGCCAATTCAATTCACTCCATGTGATATCAAGACACAGCTAAGCGCACTTGATACAGCAAAGGCTATGGGCCCCGACAACATCCCGGCTGTCGTGTTGAAGACTTGTGCTCCAGAACTAGCCGCGCCTCTAGCCAAGCTGTTTCAGTACAGCTACAACAATGGCATCTTCCCGACAATGTGGAAAACTGCCCAGGTATGTCCTGTCCACAAAAAGCAGGACAAATCCAATCCAGCCCATTACCGCCCCATCAGTCTACTCTCAATCATCAGCAATGTGATGGAAGGTGTCGTCGACAGTGCTATCAAGCGGCACTTACTCACCAATAACCTGCGGACTGATGCCCAGTTTGGGTTCTGCCAAGACCACTTGGCTCCAGACCTTATTACAGTCTTGGTCCAAACATGGACAAAAGAGCTAAATTCCAGAGGTGAGAGTGAGAGTGACTGCCCTTGATATCAAGTCAGCATTTGACCGAGTGTAGCCTCAAGGAGCCCTAGTAAAATTGAAGTCAAAGGGAATCAGGGGAAAAATCTTCACTGGCTGGAGTCATACCTAGCACAAAGGAAGATGGTTGTGGTGGTTGGAGGCCAATTATCACAGCCCCAGGTCATCGCTACAGGAGTTCCTCAGGGCAGTGTCCTAGGCCCAACCATCTTCAGCTGCTTCATCAATGACCTTCCCTCCATCATAAGGTCAGAAGTGGGGATGTTCGCTGATGATTGCAGTGTTCAGTTTCATTTGCAATTCCTCAGATAATGAAGCAGTCCATGCCCGCATACAACAAGACCTGGACGACGTTCAGACTTAGGCTGGTAAGTGGCAAGTAACATTCACGCCACACAAGTGCCAGGCAATGACCATCTCCAACAAGCGAGAGTCTAACCACCACCCCTTGACATTCAACAGCATTACCATCACCGAATCCCCCAACATCAACATCCTGGGGGTCACCATTGACCAGAAACCTAACTGGACCAGCCACATAAATACTGTGGCTACAAGAGCAGGTCAGCGGCTTGGTATTCTGCGGCAAGTGTCTCACCTCCTGACTCCCCAAAGCCTTTCCACCATCTACAAGGCACAAGTCAGGAGTGTGATGGAATAATCTCCACTTGCCTGGATGAGTGCAGCTCCAACAACACTCACGAAGCTCGACACCATCCAGGACAAAGCAGCCCATTTGATTGGCACCCCATCCACCACCTTAAACATTCACTCCCTCCTCCACTGGCGCACCATGGCTGCAGTGTGTACCATCTACAAGATGCACTGCAGCAACTCGCCAAGGCTTCTTCAACAGTACCTTCAAAACCCACGACCTCTACCACCTAGAAGGACAAGGGTAGCAGGCACATGGGAACACCGTGTTTGCTTTGCCGCTGACTGCAAATTACGGGTCAATAAGGTTTAGTCAAGAGGGCTTGTGATCCTCTTTGCCGTACAGGTCAACATTTCCTATAAACTAACAAAGCCTCCGCAGGCCACTTTGTGTGTCCTTTGTTTTGAAATTGCCCAGGCTCTGTGTGAAATATGCCAATATATGCCAGAGGGAATTCTATTACGTATGTACAATGCAGTCAAATATTGTATTATCAGGAAAGATAGTGAGCAATGTTTTGGACTCAAGAATAAAGTGCAGCTCCCTCAGTGCCCAGGGAAACTGCAGAGATCATCTCCTTTTACACGAGACACTTCCTCATTAAACCCTGTGTCAAAATGCACTGCACTAAACTGTCCTGAAGAATTACATCATACAGAACTATCATAGGCTGACAGTGCATTTGTTCCATGACAATTGCCATGGTTTGGTTAAAACAGAAAATGAAACGTGTGCTGGTTGACGGTTTCAATATTAACGTGGAGGCGGGAAAGGTGCGTGGGAGCACGGTAGCTGACTGAATGCAGAGACATGGGGGGTGATTTTGCCAGCTCTGGGGAGGCAGGTATGGAGGCGGGACTGCTGGGAAAATGGCAAAATTTGGGGGCGGGTGCCTAACTGCCTATTAACTGCCTGTTAACAAGTAGAAACTAGGATTATCCCCTTTTTGCCCTCACAAGTACGGGCTTCCCAAAGGCTCCAAAATCTGCCAGGTCAGTGAGGCGAGTACTGGGTCTGCGGGGGCCGGGGAGGTGCAAAAGTGTCCTGTGAAGGTAAATGATGGGTGCAAGAGTGTAGAGGTGAGTATCTGGGGTAAGTGCAAAGTGTTAGTAAAGGTGTACTTACCTTTGTTTCTTCCTGCAGGCTTCAGTCGGTCTGTATGCGGAGAGTCTCAGACCGCCGTGTTGCAAATGAGAGATGGCCGTTGCATTCTCAGATGCAACAACCATCTAACTTCTGCAAAAGAAAGATGTTTGATGAGGTCTTGAATTCAAGACCTCATCAAACTATAGAGAATGTCACTATTTGACAGCTTCACAGAGCTGTCAAACAATGACAATTGATCTGTCAAAAATGCACTGTACTAATCTGTCCTGAAGAATTACATCACACAGAACTATCACAGGCTGACAGTGCATTTGTTCCATGACAGTTGCCATGGTTTGGGTAAAATGTTGACTTTCTCTGCAACCGGCTTTCCCTTAATTGGCCTGCTAAGCCCGCAAGGTCAATCAAGGGAAAATAGCATGAGTTCACAACAAATCGATGGAGGCGGGACATCGACCCGTCAAGCAGCAGTCCCACCTCCAACGCACCCCCATTAACAAAATCACCCTCAAGCTCTCTCATCCTATCTACAAACAGCCCATGGAGGACTAGAGTGTAGGCTGCAAATGACCGTGAACTGATACCAAAGGTGAGGGTGAGAGTTTGATTGATGGGCCATCCGGGCTGATGTCTGGCACAAGGAGGCACTTTGAACTAGAAATTGGGCTACTTACCACCACCAGTTTGCGCTGCTATCCTAGCCACAAATGGCGGCTACCTCTCTAGCGCCCTCTTCTGGCATGGGACTCAGCGGCATCCATTTTAGTGAGGGCCTTAGCGCTGTCAATAGCAGCGTTGGCCCAAGAGATGTAAATGAAGAGAGGGTGACGTGCACGCCGATTTAACGTCACCTCTGCGAACTTAGACCTTAGCGCTGGGTCCGAAGCTTGCTCTGAAAAGCGAGCATTCAGCAGACTGACAGAGGTGCTGTCAACACCTTTTAAAGGGACACACACATCTTTCAGGTAAATTTGCATTTAAGCTTTTGGACTGGATTCTTTTTATTTTATTGAAGTACTGGCATGCTGCAATGCATGTTAAAAGTTTTTTAAGCGTGCATGGAGTGCTGCTGGATGCTTGCATTACCTCGGATGGTAAAGAAAATGCTGGAAATACTCAGCAGTCAGGCAACATCCGTGCAGAGAGAAACAGAGTTCATTTCTCAGGTCGAGATGCTGCCTGACCTGCTGAGTATTTCCAGCATTTTCTGCTTTTATTTTAAATTTAGAGCATCCGCTCGCAGAAGGAAGAGGAAGACACAGAAAAGGAAGACACACAAGAGGAAGATGCAAAAGAGGAGGAAGCAGAAGGAAGGATGCAACCCAGACAGCCTCTTTCTGGCTGGGATATCCAGGATGGAATCATCCGCCTGCGGTACCAATGACCACAACCCTAATTCCCTTTTCCACATTTGTCCCACACCTTACCTTCCCTCTGTTACTGACCATCACAGCGTCCTCTTGGCCACAATGCTGAAATAAAAGCCATCACAAAGCAAACTTTCCAATCCAACTTTATACATCTATCCATCCATTATGACATCAAGAAATGAACTCATCACCCTGATGCATTTCCTTAGTGACTGTCTTGTGTGTACCTTTGCCTATCCTACTGATGTCACACAGTGTTACCCCAATGGCTGCAGCATGGCTGGTGGAAGGCTGCTGACTTTCAGTGGGGGAGACTGCAGATGGCCTTGCAAGACGACCTCAAGGAGCTGGTGGCTGGGAGTGAGAAATCGAGTGACAGTGTTTCTTCTTCTTCTTCTTCACTCTCCTCTCCCTCTTCTTGGTCAACCGCTGGCTGGGCAAGCTGCATTTCTTGAGTATGTGAAATGAGGAAAGTACAAAAGTGGAGTTGTGGTGAAGGGAGGGCAGGAAAGCAAGAGGTTATGCCAGAAGAAGGATAACGTATGAGGATATCAGCACCATGTATCCTTTCAGTCTTGCTGCTGGACAAGGGCTCAGCCATGTCCCTGCCAAGAATGGCCAGCAACATCTCCTCTAAAGTGGTGAGGTGAAGCTAGGTGTGGGAGCTGTGTCTCACGTTTGTATACATTGTTGGTAGGTGAGTGATTGGATGGCAGTGGGGGGTGCGTGTGAGGCTAGTGGTGCAGTTGGGAGGAGACGGCTTTTGAAGCTGCATTCACTGTTCATGAAGCTTCTTTGGGCACTGGAGCCAGGGGGTGGGGGCGACCCTGCTGGCAGTGACAGCCTCGATGATGTGGTTCCACATCCTTCTTTTAGGAGGGCCTCCTGGCCCCCTGTGGGTAGAGGGCCTCTCTTGTAGTGTTGACCCGCTGCACAAAGCTGGAGTGCTGTGTGCGAGACCCTGGGTGCCCCTTCCCTGGCTTGCTGAGCCATTTGTGTTAGTGCTGAAGCACTTTTACCATTTTTTTCATTTCAGAAGGCAATTCAGTTTTAAGAGATGAAGGCCTAGAAATTCATTGTAGCCACTTTTGGGGCGTTAAAGTCGGGCGGCCGCTAAAGTTTGCGCCCGCCGCCAAATCGAGGCCACTTCTCCGATATTCATTAGCTTCGCCCTAAGAGTTTGATCGAGCGCTAAAACTGGCGCTGGACGCCTCTCTTTAGGCGCTAAGCCGGAGGTGCTGAGCGAGAGCGCCCAGGGCGGGCGCAGCGCAGGTGCGGCCATCTCGTGATTGACAGCAGACACCCTGGCGCCGGCCAGCTCTTAAGGGGGAAGGGTCGACTTTGTCTGCTGCCACGCCCTGGATAGTGAAGCCCTCCAGCTAGGCCTGAACTCTGCTGCTGGACCCAAATAGCGCCTGAAGCCATGCAGAGGGCCCGTGAACGAGCGCAGCGCTTCTCAGAGCGTGATCTGAGTGTGCTGGTTGGTGGTGTGGCGAAGAGGCGCCATATTTTGTACCCGGACAATGGCAGGAAGGCGCCGGTCCGCGCCTACCGGAGAGCCTGGAGGCATGTCGCCAGCAAGGTGTCAGCCAACAGCGAGGTCCCCAGGACCGGTGTCCAATGCCGCAAAAAGTTTAATGACCTCACGCGGATTGTCAGGGTGAGTACCCTTTCCAGTGACCTCCTCATCCTTGCATGTGCACCTCACATTATGGGCAAAGGGACCTGAAAGCCCTAATGGCCAGCCCTCATCCAGCAGCTATGGAACAGGCATGAACATCAATTGCACATTCTGCACTTAACACACTGGCCAAGCTATTCCACCATGGGAGGCAGTGCACACAAGATCAGGGTGACACACTGGCCAGGCTATTCCACCATGGGAGGCAGTGCACACAAGATCAGGGCTACACACTGTACTTAGAGGCCGTCCTTTCTCTTGCAGGCCAAGCTGGCCAATAACAAGAAGAGCCGGACTGCGACCGGGGGAGGCCGACCCCAGATCCAGCCGCTCACCGAGCTGCAACATCGCGTGGAGCGCATCATGGGTGGCCGGGTGATTGGCCCCGTTGCATGTGGAGATGCCGACCCTGTTCTGGGCACCAATGGTAAGGACATCAATGTTTGGACCTCTCTCGTCCCACTTGCGCATCAGATCTACATCCTTTGCCACTGTCCGACCAATGCGCTGAATGCCACCACTCATGCATCCCTCGCTGATGCCCTCTCCTCACTCTAAAGCTACTCTTGTGCCTTCTTGCTTTCAGATGGTGAGGAGGATGTCCCTGAACTTGCCAGTGACAGCCCCTCAGAGGAGGAGGAGGAGGAGGAGCAAGAGGAAGGCGGCCCATCAGGGGAACCCTCAGCCGTGGCAACCCATGCCAATGTAGGGGACACGTTTTCCCTGGAGGGGAGCGTCGCGGAAGTGTCGGAGGGGAGGGCAGCTCATGGGACCTGCGGCCGGCAGAAACGCGGGAGGGGGGTGCCAGCTCGGCGGCCTTCTCCCCAGAGGGGGGAAGGGTCGGAGGGGAGTCCAATTGCTGGGCCCAACGGCGTCCAGCAACGCAGGAAGGGTCGGCCAGCTCGGCAGCCTTCTCCCCAGAGGGAGAGTCCGGCCTCCAGTCCGGAGATGGTCTTCGCCGAGGAGATGGAACGCCTCGAGGACTTGTCCGCGGACTCGGAGCGCCGGCACACGGAGCTCATGGGGGTAGTGGCACGGTTGCCTGAGGCCATCGAGTCCCTCTCTCAGAGTGTCACCGACGTCGGGGCCTCACAGGCCATCAGTTTGGCGGAATTCGGGGCAGAGCAGGCAGCGAGTCGGGCGGCATTTGGGGCAGATCAGGCAGCGAGTCGGGCGGCATTCGGGGCAGCTCAGGCAGCGAGTGGGCAGCTGATCAGTGGTGCCGTGCAGTCACTGGGTGCTCTGATGAGGTCACTGAACAGGTCAACACGGGCACTCACTGCTGCCACACTCGCTGTGTCAGCCAGGCATCGCCCGGGCACCCAGCGCGCTGCAGCAGCACAGCGGTCTGTCCCTCGGCAGATTGGTGCGCATGCTGCAGTGCTGGCCCGGGCGAGTGCCAGTGTCTCAGGTGACCAGCGAGCGCCTGCCATCCGCCAGCTTGCCCCCATTCCTCCAGCCGCCACTGCCACTCCCCCAGTGGAGCTGCCAGGAGCTGCTGCAGCGACTGATGCTGGCCAGCCACAGCTGCAGCATTCAACAGCCGCCCGCTCGACGGCCAGACCTCGACTAGGCCGACCCCCAAGGGCATCTGCCGTCACGACATGTGCCCCTCTGGAGCCTGCCCCCAGCCTTGCAGCAGCCAATGGCCTTACTTTGAGGAGGAGCAGCAGGGCGGGCAGGGGCCACACAAAGATGGCCAAGGCATCGCCCTAGCGGGCCAAAAAGTCGAATGTGTGGCCAGTTGTGTTTGTTTTGTGAGGCCGAGAATTGGATGTTTGTTTTTTGAGGCCGAGAATTGGATGTTTGTTTTTTGAAGGCCGAGGATGTGATGTTTGTTTTTTACGAAGGCCGAGGATGATGACCATTTTAGTTGCACTGTTTTGTTAATCCTCTCCAGGTTGTGGGAGCGAGTAATGTGTTTGAGTGTTTTTTGGGGGTTTCGTCTGTTTTTGGTTTTCATGTGGGAAGGGCCCTGAGTTTGTACAATAAATCATTTTATTTATTAACATTGTCCATGTTTGATCTTTGAAGTGTTTGTTGCCTTAACCGGCTGAGGGCTTGCGGAGCGGCTGCAATCATGTTCTTTCATTGGCACAAGCCATTCCCTGACAGGGGGCCTAGAAGTGACGTTCAATAAGCCGCCGACGGGCGGCCCTTGGACCTTCTGCCTCCCTCCTGGGCTGGTACTCCTCATCCTCCCCCTCCTCATGCTCCTCCTGCTCCTCCTCCTGAGGTGGGGGTCCAACGTGAGGTGGCAGTGCCTGAGTCCTGCGGATAGCCAGGTTGTGCAGCATGCAGCAAACGACAACGAATTGGGAGACTCGCTCCTGCGAATACTGGAGGGCTCCCCCAGAGCGATCGAGACAGCGGAACCGTTGCTTGAGGACGCCGATTGTTTGTTCTATGATGTTCCTAGTCGCTTGATGGCTCTCGTTGTATGCCTCTTCAGCAGAGGTCGTGGGCGCGCGGAGCGGGGTCATGAGCCAGGTACACAAAGGATAGCCTTTGTCTCCGATAAGCCATCCTCTTGGGTGAGGCTGTGCCTGGAACATGTCAGCCACAGTTGTCTGTCACAGGATAAAGGCATCGTGGCTGCTGCCTGGAAAGCGGGCATTGACAGCTAGGATGCGCTGCCTGTGGTCACACACCAGCTGTACGTTGAGGGAATGGTAGCCCTTCCGGTTGCGGTAATCCTCGGCATGCTCCAGAGGTGCCCGCAAAGCCACATGCGTGCAGTCAATGGCGCCCTGCACCATGGGGAAGCCCGCTATTCTTGCAAATCCCACTGCACGCTGCTGCTGCTTGTCCAGGGTCATGGGGAAGGAGATGAATTGATGTCTCCTTCTGAAAAGGGCTTCGGTCACCTGGCGGATGCAGCAATGCACGGCGAACTGGGAGATGTTAGCGATGTCCCTAGCAGCAGATTGGAAGGAGCCGGTGGCATAGAAGTTGAGAGCCACCGTCACCTTCACTGCCACCGACAGAGACGTCCTGCGCATCAGCTGTGGCTGCAGATCTCTCTGAAGCAGCTGGCAGATGTCTGCAACCACCTCCCTTCTGAATCGCAGCCTCCTTACACACATCGCGGCAGACATGGTCAGATAGGAGGACTGCTGGCGGTATACCCTGGGTGGGTAAGGCCTCAGTTGGCGACGCCTGTTGCCCCCTCTGCACCTAGCCAGGGCTGCCACTCTCTCACGGCGTCTGTAAGCCCTTCTGGCATAAGGCTGAAAGTCAGCGTTGGCACCCAATGCAGCCCCCATTATATGCTGGGAAACAATGAGCTCTCAATGAAGGCAAAGATAATTGCTAAGCTCTGGCCTGAGCCAAAAATACCTGTCCTAGTGTTGGTCCAAACCAGTAAGCTCTCCTCCTTGGTCTCTCTCCAAAAAACCGTTGCACAAGAGTGAATGCTGCAAAATGGCTGGCCTTTATAGTGCAGGGTAAGTGCCCTTTAATTAGCGCTCCCCGCGGCCCGCCTCGGCCGTGTACCGTTCCACTTCACAGTCGTTAGGGCCGCCCGGCGCACAATGGCCCGGCGCGAGTGAAGTTCCGGTTCGGGGCGCACAAAAGGCGTTGCACTAGTAAATGACATCATGATCTGCGCGCGCAGCAGGGCGCGTGCTAAGACTTTGCGCCGGCGCTAAATGTGTACTGAAGTTGGGGCGAGGCGCAGATTGTGCTGCGCCCGGGCGCTAAGCGCCTAGCGCTCGAGATCTACTCCTCCTAAGGCGCTAACGGCTGGCGCGCCCAACTGAATTTCTAGGCCGAAGACATCCATTTGGGAATTCTTTTCAATGTTAGTTTTTTTCAGAAGGTGGTTGAGCTGTAAGGGCTAAAAACTGCCTATTTTTACACCATTTTCATTTCAGAAGGCAGTTCCCAGTTCGTGCTGCAATGAAACTACGGCCACGCTACATTGGGGCCTCCTGCCAGGACGAACTCCACCAGGACGGCCTCGCACAGTGAGTTTAGCGCTGGGCTAATATTAATTAGTCCCCAGCATCAATTTTTCAGTCGTCAGCGCCACAATTTTCAGCAGCTGTTAACACCTGTCCGCGGTGGCACCGGCAGCTTTTGTGGCGTTCACGAATTTCTAGGCCTTTTTATTTACAAAACTGAGTTTAATGTTGAAATGCTTTCCATTTCGTCAAAAAGTTAGTTGCTTTCATAACATGCACTTGAGTTCTATTTATAAAACGCTGTGCAAATTGCACTTGAAGCATTTATTTAGATTCCTCTTGGTCCATGTTTTATGAAACTATGCGACATGTGAAATATTCTTTACTTGTATTTATTTTGAAATAGAAGCGCTAATATAATATAATATGCTCACATCATTTGCAACAAATAACACACGCAGTGTATACATTGAAAGGCAGCATTTTAGCAAACAAAAAACTGTTTGGAATTACATTGTACCTTCTGAAAACTACGACTGTGTTTAAAGTTAAGGTCGGCTAAGGACAATTTGAATTCCTCACATTCAGTCGTGGTGGTTGATGAAGGTGATGGGCAAGGGACAAAGACACTATCCTGATGTGTAGCTTCATTTAAAGCCAGCTTCTCATTAGAGTCTTTCTTTTAAAACTAACAAGGTTTCACACATTGCGCTGCTAATACTGGGACCTAATGTCCCGAGTATTCAGGATGACACAATGGCCATTGAGTCTTTGTTAATTCCCAAGCAAGTCATAAGAACATAAGAAATAAGAGCAGGAGTAGGCAATTCAGCTCTTCGAGCCTGCTTCGCCATTCAATGAGATCATGATTGATCTTTTACCTTAACTCCATCTTCCTGCACTATCCCCATATTCCTTGATTCCCTTAGTGTCCAAAAATCTATTGATCTCTGTCTTAAATATACTCAACGACTGAGAATCCACGGCTCTCTGGGCTGGAGAATTCCAAAGATTCACAACCCTTTGAGTGAAGAATTTTTCCTCACCTCAGTCCTAAATGGCTGACCCCTTATTCTGAGACTGTGACCCCTAGTTCTAGACTCCCCAACTAGGGGAAACATCCTCCCTGCATCTACCCTGTCAAACCCCTTAAGAATGTTATATGTTTCAATGAGATCACGTTTCATTCTTCTAAACTCTAGGGAATATAGACCTAGCGTACTCAATCTCTCCTCATAGGACAGTCCCCTCATCCCAGAATCAGTCTCGTGAACTTTCATTGCACTCCATCTGAGGCAAGTATACCCTTCCTTAGTTAAAGAGACCAAAAATGTACACAAAACTCCAGGTCACCAAGGCCCTTTATAATTGTAGCGAGACTTTTTATTCTTATACTCCAATCCTTTTGTAATAAAGGCTAACATACCATTTGCTTTCCTAATTGCTCGCTGTGCCTGTATGTTAACTTTCTGTGATTGGTGTACAAGGACGCCCAGGTCCCACTGAACACCAACATTTCCCAGTCTCTCACCAGTTCAAAAATATTCTGCTTTTCTATTTTTTCTACTAAAGTGGATAACTTTGCACTTCTCCACATTATATTCCATTGGACATGTTCTTGCCCACTCATTTAACCTATTTATACCCATTTTCAACCTCTTTGCATCCTCCTCACAGCTTACTTTTCCACTTAACTTTGTATTGTCAGCAAACTTGGATACATTACACTCAGTCCCCTCATCGAAGTCACTGCTATAGATTGTAAATAGCTGAGGCCCAACACTGATCCTTGTGGCACCCCACTATTTACAGCCCGCCAACCTAAAAAAGATACGTTTATTCCTACTCTGTTTTCTGTCCATTAACGAATCCTCAATCCATGCTAATATATTACCCACAATGATGCTGTCAGCCGTGGCTCAGTGGGTAGCACTCTCTAGGTGGGAGGGGCTAGGAGTGAGCCAGGTGTGACTGGTTGCCTAATTGCAACTGGGTGTTGGAGGGAGTTTTGTAAAAAGTTGGTGGAGGGTTTTGGGGTGTTGTTTTCAGGTTTTAGGGCCTTTTGGCCCACAAAAAACAGCCAGATGGCTGCTGAGGGGTCCGGAGTGCTGGGCCCCTCAGAGGACAATATTCCTGAGAGGAATTTTATTAGGGAAGAAACTGTGGTGGGAAGGGGAAAAAAAAGGCCTAAAGATTTGGGCCGGGACCTCAGGAGGTTTGGTAAAGAAAATATGGTGGTGGTGCAATGTGAAGATAAGAAGATTCGAGCCTGGGATATAATTCAGGTGGTTCATGAGGACTGTGGTGAGGGAAGCTGTTTTGCCTGCCGACCAAAACCAAATGTGGGATTTGAGGTGATGGTCAGTGGCCGTGAGGAAGTGGAAAAACTGCTGCTCAGTCTGAAAGTTGGGGAGAAATTCTTGGAGGTGACTCTGCTATATTCAGAGGAGGTGGTGGTTTCATTTTTGAACTTGCCTGTGTACATCAAGGACGAAGTGCTGAGCAAGAAGTTGGAGTCGTGGGACATTAAAATCTGTTCCGAAATAAAGAGGAGGTACTATCCGGGAACACGGGTAGCAGACGGAACCCGGTATGTAAAGGTGCGGTTCCCAGAGGGGGTGAGGTCTTTGCCGTACAGTATGAAGTTTGAGACACTGGAAGGAGTGCAATACTTTCGTGTGCTGCATGATAACCAAGTAAAGGTGTGTTACAATTGTCTGGGACATGACCATCTCGTAAGAAACTGTCCTGATTTGTATTGTTATAATTGCGGTGAGTCGGGACATATTGCACGGAGCTGCAAGGCGGAGAGCTGTGGGGTGTGTCGTAAAGGCCCCACCCGCTGTGAGTGTGTGGCAGAAGGGAGCGAAATGAGTGATGAGGAGATGGGAGAAGGAGCAGGAGAGGAGTGTGGAACAGCTGGAGGTGCGGTGCAGTCGGAGGACAGAGCCGGTAAAATGAAGGAAAAAGGAACACAGGAAGAGGCAGAGGATGGCGGAGCAGAGATCGAGATGGAGATGGTGGAAAACACGGCGAGGGCTGTGGAGGGGAACAAAGACAGCAGCGGGCAGCGAGGGTCGAGTGTAGACTCGAGCCTTAGTGCAGTTCGGCTCCCCCTGGGGAGTCTGGTGTCTGCGGGGGGAGAGGAGGCAGGAGCAGGGTGTGTGGTGGAAGTGAGTGCTCCGAGGAGAGGCGGGAAGTTGGATATTTTGGTGAGCGGGAGGGGGCGGGGCGGGGAGAGGGTGCAAGAGGCAGGAGCCTTAAAGGGACAGCAGGATGGGATTGGCGAGATAGAGACGTCAGAAGGGAACAATTTAGGTGCTGTAAGGGGTTTTCGATCGCAGAGGTTTTCTCTCTCCAGAGGCCTCTCTCTCTTGCACAGTAAAAACCTTGAGTGGTTCGACCCACTTGCCCCTTAGGTTCTATACACTGGACTTTGAGGCAGGAACTACAATGTAGAGAATCCTTCGGCTGAAAATTCAGTAGCCTTAGCACCTCATTTGAGGCGCTAGAGGGCCTTGCGCTGGAGTTATGGCCAGTAGTGAAATTCCCTGGGGCCCTAAATCGGCGTTGCACCGGTAGCGCTGCGCCGGCACCGATGACGTCATCGGTGTGCGCAGCGTCCCGGTTGCCGTGGTAACCCGCCCGAACTCCGAAATTGAGTTGCGGCCGCCTCGCCCGTGGCAGCCGCAACCAGCGTTTTGTCAGAGGTGCCTTACTGCAGTTAGCGCCGGCGCATTAAAGGCCCCACGGCGGCCGGCCGCTTTCCCGCCGGCTGCCTGCCCGCAGCTCCCTCCCCGGACTTCTCTCCGCACCCCCCCCCGAACAGATGCAAGCCCGGCACTTGTCCGAGGTGCCGAGCTCATTTTTAAGCAGATTTGCGCGGGCTGCGGCCGGGTGCAGGCAGCTCCTCCTTAACGGAAGGAGGAGGCCTGCACTTCCCCAGTCTACCGCACCGCATCAGGTGCCGCAGCGCCGGAATTGCGGCGCGAAACGGCAGTTAGCGCCCTTTTCCAGGCGCTAAGACCCTTCAGTAGCGCCGGCAGCCGTTTGGGCGCGGCGCCACTGAATTTTTGGCGCGCGCAGGGGACTTAGCGCCGGCACTAATTTCTGGCGCTAAAGCCCTGGCTAAGCCAAAACCCAATTTCTAGGCCTATATATATAAAAGGATACTTCTGTCTGTCATTCCGTCTGTCTGTCTTGAATTAACTCGAAAGTTATAGAGCGTACCTACACGTGCGTTACGTCAAAAGAAAGCTGACGATTCCAGAACCGTCCTAAGCGTATGTACGTTTTGGCCGGACAAAAGTTGTTCGCGCGTTATGCAAAAAACCCTCAAAATTAAACTCATTATCTGCTAAGTAGCATTGATTGACTGACGTCAAGGTCAACCAATCCTGTGCCGGCACGATTGACCAATCCTACAGTTCAGTCACCTGATGGTTGGCCAATCGCTGCATCTGTGGGCGGGACTAATGCTTTTCAACTCAGGCATCGGGCAGCCATTGCTTCACTACTTCCAGCTCAAACTCTGCTAATCCAGCTTCGAAAAAGTTAGTATCTCTTTTAAAAATTACATAACATTTACCAAAAACGTTTTATAAGTACTTTCACTTTCATCTTTGAAGCTATTAAAAGGTAGAAATGTTGCCCGGCAGCAGATTCACACAGGGACAGACAGACAGGCCCCAAAGCCTGGGACTTGATTTAAACCGCCCGGCCCAAAACAGCCCTGACAAAGCCGGGCTCCCCCAGCTAGTACTCTATAGATCAGGTTTAATGAAAACAAAATGAAATTTTATTGCATAAAGGAACAAATTGACTGTAAGCCAATAAGGTACATGGGAGGGAAAAACAAATCATAATACAGTACTAACCAACATATATACAGGCATGTTATACTTTACAAAAGTCATCTCGAAATGGGGAAACACACGGAACATCGAGGGACAACAACTCATAATTAATTATACCCAAAATGCCCACCCCCTAAACCTAACTAGATCAGATTATGAGGGGCCAGAAACATGCTCACCAATCCAATTTGAAAGTATAAGATTTTGAAAGGTCTGCGTTTTGATCCTCTCAGGCGTCCTGTCTCCATGTGGTCAACGCTGCGGGCTGCGACACTCTCTCTTCTTCCTCGAGGTGAAGGTCATGGACAGGCTGGATGCTAGCAGGCCTGGACATTGGCGTGGACGGAGACCAACTGTTTGACCATTGTCATATAGGTTTCTCCGCAGAGCCCAGCTGTTTTACCATTTTCATGTAGGTTTCTTCTGGAGGGCTACTGTCCTTTGTCTCGTCAACGGCCCGGGGTTTGTCGATGATCTCCCGATGGTTACCCTGGGGTGGGACGCAGACTCGAATCATCTTCTTGACTGGTCTCCAGATCGACGTTCCTCCACGGCTCTTGAAAAGGCAAGCTAGCTGAGCCAAGCTGCGCCACGCCACGCTACCCTTCGCTCCACCAAGCTCCAAAAAGCTGCAAAAGCTGCAAAAGCTACCGATGGCTACCCCGGGACTCCAGTTATACTTCTCAAAGAAGCCCTTATCTCCCGCCAAATCAAGGTGAGTCTTTGTTTAATTCTTGGTGGGCTTTTATCACAGCAGGGTAGTCTTTGTGTAAGAATTACCTTCTGGATGGCCGGTAACTGCCATCTCTGGTCTGGAATGACCTGGTAATGTTTTTAATGTCCTTCTGATGTCTTAACTGGTTCTTGATGTTCCCCCTATGAATATGAAACTGTTTCCCTTTGTCTGGGTAAACATATAGATGGCCTTTATCTACAGGCCGATCTGATCGGATCTGCATCCAATCTATATGTATGGGGCTCTGTCTGGTTTCGTTTTCCCTGAAACTGCCTTCCAGCACCTACTGTGGGCTGAATCCACAAAAGCTGTCTGGGGACTGCAGGAACCATTTTAAAGTGTCCCAAAAGCTGGTCACGGGGTCTGGCGACCATTTTGTGTGTCCCTTTTTCTGGGCTGCTTTTAAAACAGTCTTTAAAAGTTAAGGCCTTTTCTGCCAATCGACCCTTATAAGACAATGTTCAATTTTGCGAAATCTACAGTGTGCCATTGTCCCATGCAGTGAGGGAACAAGGTGCAAGGGTCAGAGGTGGAGACGTGGTCGAAGGGGGTGGCACAGTGGGAGAAACTGCGATAGCTGGAAGACTCTCTATGGGAGATGAAGTATCTGACGGGGAGCAGGATTATGTATCGGACAGGGAGCAGGCACAGGGGGTTGCAGAAGAGCTTGAGTGTGAGGAATTAGAGGGGGACAGAGACATGGAAGTCGGGGATGGGGTGGCATCATGTGGAAAGGGAAAAGTTAGTGAGGGGCAGAAGGAGGGAGAAAGGGCAGCTCCTGGGTCCAAACTTAAGGCAAGGAAGAGGCTGAAACAGCAGGGAGGGGTCAAACAGGAGGTGAAAAAGAGCCGGAGGCTGCGGGAAAAAGCAACAGCTGCCCGAAAAGTTGAGAAGGAGCATGAGAGGAGGGAAGAGCCAGAGATTAAATGATGGGGAGATTATTGGGCATACTTCCCTTCTTTGGAGCCATGATTACATTGGTCTCGATTAATGTGAACGGACTGAGGGTGAGAAGATTTTGCAGCAGTTGTTGCAGGGTTTTAAAGGCACGGACTTGTTGTGTCTGCAAGAAACCTTTTGGGATGAGGATATTCTAGAAAGAGTTCAGAAGGTTTGGAAGGGAGTGGTGTTTGCAAGTTGTGCAAACAATAACCGTAGAGGGGTGGCTGTTTTGGTGAGTCCATCCATAGAAGAGAACGTTGCCTTGGTGGACAAGGACACTGAGGGGAGATTTTTATGGCTAAGGGTAAAATTGGAGGGATTTAATTGTGATCTCTTTAATATCTATGCACCGAACGACCATTGCAAGCGTCGCGAGTTTTTTCGGGCGTTATTCACTGAAGTGGCAGAGGTGGAAAATCCTTGTATAGTGGGGGATTTTAACGTATTTTTATCTTGGATGGACATTTCAGCCCAGATGACCTTTAAAGATGATAACTCCAGAGGGATGATTGTAAAAATGATGGCAAATTTAAATTTGAGAGGCTTATGGAGAGACCGGAACCCCATAAAAAGGGAGTTCTCCAGAGCAGGTTGGGTGGGTGATGTTTTAAAACAGAGCCGAATAGATTTTGTGTTAATGCGGGAAGGGATAAGTTCGGAGGTGATGGAGATTTATTATAAAAAAGTATTTTTCAGTGATCACCCGGCTTTGGTTCTTAGAATTAGGAACAGCAGAGTTAAGATCGGTTCAGGGGTGTGGATTTTAAACAATCAATACCTAAAAGAAAGTGCTTATAAAGAAGGGATTATAAATATAATAAAGAATGCTCGGAAGGAACTTTTGTTCTTGAAAGAAAGAAGAGTTTGGTGGGACAATTTCAAATATGAGATAAAAGTTTTTTCGGTACGTTATGGGAAAAAGAGGGCAGCAGCTAACTGGCATCGAGAAGAGAATATAAACAAAAGGTTTACGGATGTCTGTAAAGCAGTTGATGGAGGAGATAAGGGAGCTGAGACTAAGTTTCGGGTGCTAAAGGAAGAGTGGGAATTATTGCAAGCTGAAAAATGCAATGGGGCCATTCTCCGTGCAAAGGCTAGAGATGCATTGGAGGGCGAAAGATGCACTAGATATTTTCTGGAGCAAGATAAGCTGCGACAGAGATTATCGTTAATTGAAGAGTTGACGGTTGGGGAGAAGATCATTCATGAAAGTGAGGAGATTTTGGAGGCGGCTAGCAGCTTTTATCAAGAGCTATATACAAAAGAAGACATTTCCAATTTGGAGATGGAGAAGGTTACTGCTTTTATTGAAGAGGGTTTAAAGGAGGATGAGAGAAGCATGTGTGACAAAGAAGTAGGATTATCGGAAATAAAAATAGCAATAAGTGGAATGAAGTGGGGGGAATAGCCCAGGGTCCGATGGACTAAGTGCAGAATTTTATAAGGAATTTTTTGAGATCTTAAGTCCATGGCTCTTAGAAGTTTTTAAGGAGATTAATATTGAGGGAAGCCTGGCCCCATCTATGAAGAGAGGTATCATAAGCTTAGCTTATAAAAATAAAGGGGATAGACCGGATCTGAAGAATTGGAGGCCCATCATACTATTAAATGTGGATTATAAGATCTTGGCGAGGGTTATGGCAAATCGTTTGAAGGAGGTGTTACCGGAGATAGTTTGGCCCTCTCAGTCCTAAGGAGTCATAGGCCGGGACATCGCAGACTCTGTGGTCTCAATCCGAGATGCGATAGAGCTCATGGAAGAGAGTGGGAGGGAGGCTTATGTATTAAAGATAGATCAAGAGAAAGCCTTTGATAGGGTCTCTCATGAGTTTTTATTGAAGGTTTTGGAAGCATTTGGTTTCAAGGAAAATTTCATTCAGTGGATAAGGATTTTTTATTCAAACATATTTAGCTGTGTTAAATGTAATGGTTTTTTATCTAAGTATTTTCCAATACAGAGATCAGTGAGGCAGGGTTGTCCCCTGTCCCCATTGCTGTACACATTGGTAGCAGAACCATTAGGTTACATGATGCGAAAGAAACAAGGTGTAGTTGGGATTGTGGTACCCAGTTCTGGGCTGGTGTCGGTGATACACCAATATGCAGATGACACAACCTTAACATTGAGAAATGGGGAGTCAGTGAGGAAAGCTATGGATGTAGTGGAGGAATATTGTAGAGCTTCATGTGCCAGAGTGAATTATAGTAAGTCCCAATGCCTGGTTGCAGGGAGGGGTAGGGGTGAATGGTTGGGGGTATGTCCCTTTAAGGTGGTGGAGGTTTTGGAAGTTCTGGGGGTGCATATGGGGTGCAAAAAATACAGGGAAGAAGTGGATCGATTAAATTGGGAACCGAAGGTTATGAAAATTAAAAAGATTTTGGGAAAATGGGAAAGAAGGTGGCTGAAAGTGCAAGGAAGAGCGACAGTGGTGTCTGCTCTCCTGCTATCTAAGCTATGGTACTTATTGACAGTGGAAGATATTCCTGAGTGGGCAGAAAAGTCCATCCGAGAGGCTTGTGTGAGGTTTTTATGGGAAGGGAAACCAGCCTTGGTGGCTTACAATACCATCATTGGACAGAGAAATCAGGGAGGACTCAATTTCCCAGATATTGATTTGAAGAAAAAATCCTTTAGAATCAAATGGGTGAAGAGATTTCTTCAGAAGTCAAATACAAGTTTTTGGAAGAGTTGTTTTGAGCATTTTTTAAAATGAAGCGGGATAGGAGGGCAGGAGATATTGTATAAGGAATACAATAATATGTTTTTGAAATCGATTAAACTTCTCCCTAGGTTTTATAAGGGGGTTGTAGAGACTTGGGCTCAATTTTTAAAAAGTGTGCAGTTTATGCCCAAGGGGGCTGAGGAATTTTTAGAACAGCCCTTATTTTTGAATAGGTGGATCAACATCGAAGGAGAGGTTTTAGTTAATCAAGCTTTTATAAAAGCTCGGATTATATCTGTGAAAGATGTATTATACGAGGTGATTCCAGGTTGGTTGCCGGAAGCGATAGTGAGGGACATGGTGTGGGAGGAGGTTCAGGAGGTAGAAGGAAAAGCAATAGTAATCATGTATGAGAAGATTGTGAGGGCAATGCCACAGGATTGGATGGAAGAAATAAATGCGGAAATCTCCAAAGGAAATAAAATGCGTCCTGCTTTTCCAAGCTTTGTACTGGAGAAAGGGGGAGAGTTGGTCCAATTTGACAACTATAATACTCGAGATTTCTATGAGGTATTCAGAGAATGGAGATTCAAGACACCTGCTGGTCAGGAGTTTTGGCAGAGTATATACCCACAGCTGGACTTCAACAGGATTTGGAAGGGAGTGTGGGCGAATTTTAAATGCCCAGAATGGATTGAACTGGATTTCAAATTGGCTCATAACCGAATTTTTACCATGACGGTCTTGTGCAAGATTGGACGAGTGGAGGCGGCAACTTGCCCAATGTGTGGGACACAGGATGAGACTCTGTCCCATTTACTGGTGTTATGTCCACAGTTAAATGACTTTAAATACTATATTCGATAGTTGTGTGAAGCTTTTTTGCTGGGTGGGGACCGAAGAGCGAGAATGGGAATTCCGTTTTGAGATGGGGATTGCAGGAGAGTCTGCCAGAGTCTAGCGGAGCGGCAATTAATTTAATGTTCAGTTTGGCTAGATTTGTGATTGTGCAAAGAAGGAATGCTCTGTTTTTAAAGGGGAGGAGAATCAATCTAAAAGAGTATTTAAAGATAAGCTAAAAGATCATTATAAGGCTCTGTGGATGTCTTATTCAGAAAGGAATTTAAGGACAGTATTTTACAACCAATTTTTAAAGTACAATCGATTAATATGAAGGTATGAGAGTAGAATTGACTAAAGTGGACTGGCAAAACAGATTAAAGTGTAAGACGGTACAAGAGCAGTGGTCTACATTCAAAGAGATATTTCACATCTTTCAAGATAAATATATTCCACTGAGGAAAAAGGGGAATAAAAGAAAAGACAGCCATCCGTGGCTTAGTAAAGTAATAAAGGATAGTATCCGACTGAAAACAAGGGCATATAAAGTAGCCAAATCTAGTGGGAGGCTAGAAGATTGGGAAGCATTTAAAAGCCAGCAAACAATAACTAAAAGATTAATTAAGAAAGGGAAGATAGGTTATGAAAGTAAACTAGCAAAAAATATAAAAACAGATAGCAAGAGTTTCTACAGCTACATAAAAAGAAAAAGCGTGGCTAAAGTGAACGTTGGTCCCTTAGAGGATGGGACCGGGAAACTAGTGGTGGGGAACATGGAGATGGCAAAGACGCTGAACAAATATTTTGTATCAGTCTTTACAGTAGAGGACACTAAAAATATCCCAACACTGGACAAACAGGGGGCAATGGGGGGCGAGGAGCTAAACATGATTAAAATCACTAAGGAGATGGTACTCAGTAAAATAATGGGACTTAAGGCGGATAAATCCCCCGGACCTGATGGCCTACATCTTAGGGTCTTGAGACAAGTGGCGGTAGGGATTGTGGATGCATTGGTGATTATTTTCCAGAACTCCCTGGACTCAGGAAAGGTCCCGGCAGATTGGAAAACTGCTAATGTAACACCCTTATTTAAGAAGGGAAGTAGACAAAAAGCTGGAAACTATAGGCCAGTTAGCCTAACATCTGTGGTTGGCAAAATGTTGGAGTCCATTATTAAGGAAACAGTAACAGAGCATTTGGATAAACATAATTTAATAGGACAGAGTCAGCATGGTTTTATGAAGGGGAAGTCATGTTTGACAAATTTGCTCGAATTCTTTGAGGATGTAACATACAGGGTGGATAAAGGGGAACCAGTGGATGTAGTGTATTTGGACTTCCAAAAGGCATTTGACAAGGTTCCACACAAAAGATTACTGATCAAGATAAGAAATCACGGGATTGGGGGTAACATACTGGCATGGGTGGAAGATTGGCTATCTAACAGAAAACAAAGAGTTGGGATAAATGGTTCATTCTCGGGCTGGCAATCATTAACTAGTGGTGTTCCGCAGGGGTCAGTGCTGGGACCCCAACTCTTTACAATCTATATTAGCGATTTGGAGGAAGGGACCGAGTGCAACATATCCAAGTTTGCCGATGATACAAAGATGGGAGGGAAAGCAGTGAGTGAGGAGGACATAAAAAACCTGCAAAAGGACATAGACAGGCTAAGTGAGTGGGCAGAGATTTGGCAGATGCAATACAATGTTGGAAAGTGTGAGGTTATGCACATTGGCAGAAAAAATCAAAGAGCAAGTTATTATCTAAATGGAGAGAAACTGCAAAGTGCTACAGTACAAAGGGATCTGGGGGTCCTGGTGCATGAAACACAAAAAGTTAGTATGCAGGTGCAGCAGGTGATCAGGAAGGCCAATGGAATCTTGGCTTTTATTGCGAGGGGGATGGAGTATAAAAACAGGGAAGTCTTGCTGCAGTTATACAGGGTATTGGTGAGGCCACACCTGGAATACTGCGTGCAGTTTTGGTTTCCATATTTAAGAAAAGATATACTTGCTCTCGAGGCGATTCAGAGAAGGTTCACTTGGTTGATTCCGGAGATGAGGGGGTTGACGTATGAGGAAAGGTTGAGTAGGTTGGGCCTCTACTCATTGGAGTTCAGAAGAATGAGAGGCGATCTTATCGAAGCATATAAGATTGTGAGGGGGCTTGATCGGGAGGATGCGGTGAGGATGTTTCCACTGATGGGTGAGACTAGAACTAGGGGGCATAATCTAAGAATAAGGGGCTGCCCTTTCAAAACTGAGATGAGGAGAAACTTCCTCACTCAGAGGGTAGTAAATCTATGGAATTTGCTACCCCAGAGAGCTGTGGAAGCTGCAACATTAAATAAATTTAAAATGGAGATAGACAGTTTCCTAGCAGATAAGGGAATTAGGGGTTACGGGGAAAGGGCAGGGAAGTGGACGTGAGTCTAGATTCAGATCAGCCATGATCCTATTGAATGGCGGAGCAGGCCCGAGGGGCCGTATGGCCTACTCCTGCTCCTACTTCTTATGTTCTTATGTTCTTATGTTCTTGTATATGTTGCAGGTGACAAATTAAATTTCAGGTTTTGATGTTAAAAGGTGGTGGCGGAATGGCTGTGCAGAGCGGTGGAATTGATTTGTATCATACAATGTAATGATCACGATGTTGTAAATGTTCTTATTGTTCAATAAAGTATAATATAAAAAAAAAGTTGGTAGCACTCTTGCCTCTGAGTCAGAAGGTTGTGGATTCAAATCCCACTACAGAGACTTGAGCACAAAAATCTAGGCTGACACTCCAGTGCAGTGCTGAGGGAGTGCTGCACTGTCAGAGGTGCCGTCTTTCAGATGAGATGTTAAACCGAGGCCCTGTCTGCTCTCTCAGGTGGATGTAAAGGGCTGGAATTTGTCAATGGAGGCGACTTGGAGGCGGGACTGCTGCTTGTCATGTCAGTGTCCCGCCTCCACCCCCACCTGACCATTCAGAGGGATTTTCCCCTGATTGAGCTTGTTAAGCCCACCCGGCAGGCTCAGCAAGCCAATTAGGGAAGAAGTCACTGACAGATCACATCAATGTCAGACGTGCTATCTGTCAAGACTTCTTGAAAGAAGAAATGACAGCATTTGACAGCTCTGTGAAGCTGTCAAATACTGACATTCTCTTGAGTTTGATTCATTTTTGTGGTGAGGACTGAAAAAACATTGTATAAAAGTAAATTTCAGATGTTTGATGGATCGGAGGGTTCATCAGCCATTACCTGAAATTGACAAGGTGGATGTCCACTCTCCCGATCCAGCATGGCTAAAGGCTACAGAAGTAAAAAAAGGTAAGGGAACACTTTTTTTAAACTTATCACTCACCTTGCATTCTTACCACTCCACACTTGCACCCATCACTCACCTCTACACCTTACTTCCAGGTGCCTCCGACTGCCGCAGACCTGCTCCACATCTCCTCCAACCCGGCGGGGTTCTGCGAGGTCGGGAAGCCTTCACCTGTGAAGGTAAAATGGCACTAATCCCTTTTTCTGCCTGTTAACTACCTGTTAACAGGCAGTTAAAAGGATTAAAAGCCTTTCCCACCTCCAGGAGACGGGACCCGAAGCTGCTCATCTTCCCGCCTCCTGGTAAAAGGGCACGGAGGTGGGATGGGGGCGGGTTTGCCACCCGCCCCCAATTTCTCCAATTTTACGTGTTGATCCGCCTCCATGCCCCCCTCCTCGGGGCTTGGAAAATCGAGCCCAAAGGATCCCATGGTACTAGGATGTGTCCTGGCCAATATTTATCCTTCAATCAACAGAACAAAAACAGATAATCTGGTCATTATCACATTGCTGTTTGTTGGAACTTGCTGTGTGCAAATTGGCTGCCACGTTTCCTACATTACAACAGTTACTGTACTTCAAAAGTACTTCATTGGCTGTAAAGTGCTTTGAGACATCCGGTGGTCGTGAAAGGCGCTGTATAAATGCAAGTCTTTCTTTCTACAATCCGATGAGCCCTAATTTTGTGCAATAGCCTCTGGTGTGGCACCTTATCAAATGCTTTATGAAAATTCAAATACACTACATCCACTGGTTCCCCCTTATCTACCCTATTAGTTACAACCTCAAAAAACTCAAATAGGTTTGTCAAACGCGATTTCCCTTTCATAAACCTGTGTTAACACTACCAATCATATTTTCTAAGTGCCCTATTATCACGTCCCTACGAATAGATTCTAGCATTTTCCTTACTACTGATGCCATGCTAACTAACCTATTATTCCCTGTTTTCTCTCTCCCTCCTTTCTTGAATGGGGTTATGTTTGCTACCTTCCAATTTCCGGGGACCGTTCTAGAATCTAGGGATTTCTGGAAGATCAAAACCAATGCATCTACTATATCTGTAACTACATCTTTTAAAATTCTAGGATGTAGGCCATCAGCTCAGTGTTATTTCTTTACTTTCAGTCCCATTAATTTCTCCAGTGCAATTTCTTTACTAATACTAATTGTTTTAAGTTCCTTATTCTCACTAGACCCTTGGTTCACACTATTTCTGAAATGTTATTTGTGTCTTCTACCATGAAGTCAGATAGAAAGTATTTGTTTAATGTCTCTGCCATTTCCTTATTCCCCATTATAATTTCTCCTGTCTCTGCCTCTAAGGGACCCACATTTACTATTGCTAATCTCTTTTTACATACCTATAGAAGCTTTTACAATCTGTTTTTATTTCTTTTGCTAAAATACTCTCATATTCTCTTTTTTCTTTCTTTATCAATTTCTTGGTTCTCCTTTGCTGAATCCTAAAATCCTCCCAATCCTCAGGCTTACTACTCTTCTTGGCAACATTATAAGCCTCTTCCTTTAATCTAATACTATCTTCAACTTCTCTTGTTAGCCATGGTTGGCCCATTTTTCCCATGGTGTTTTTATTCCTTAAGGGACTATGTTTTCACTGCAAATTATGAATTAATTCTTTAAATGTTAGCCATTGCATATATTTAAAGAAAGCCAAGGTAAACACCGAAATACTATGGGCCTGACATCTGCTGGGGAACTGTGGGAATGGTCAGTGGTTGGAACGGCTCATGAAGAGACATTTAAGCACAACTTTGTTGAAAGGAGTGTTGGATTGTCAGGCTAGGAATGTACACAACCTGACCAGCAGTCTCAGGTAGATGGTTTTTTTGAGTCAGCTATTGGGTTAGCCCCAAAGATCATGGGGATGCCGGGGCTGTGGAATCCACGAAGTTCAGGGGAATGCTGGGGTTGTGGAGGTCTAAGGACTCCTTGAGGGAGCAGTCATGCTCCTTCTGGCCCACAATGAGTTCAAAAAAAGGCAGAGTCTTCAAACTTACCTGGGCCTCTTCTGGTCAGTCGGCTCCTCCCGACTTGTTGCTGCTCCTGGAAGTCAGATCGGAATCCCGCTGCATGGACATTAAATTTACACTGCGGTGCTGCTAACATCATCGGACCATGATTTTTGAATCTTATGTAGGCCCCCACCTGCTTTTGGTGGGAGTCTCATCCAGGGCCTGAATCATTACCGTTTATATTATGATCGCGGGGAATGCGGCGGCTTGGAGGTGCAATCTTAATTTTTAGGATTTTAACCCTTCACCTGACACTTGCCTACCCACCGGGGGGGGGGGGGTTAAAAAGCATTAAAAGTCTGTACCAATACTATAATCATATTGAACATCATTAAGACTGATACCAATTGTCACCTCCCCCAGCAAAATGCTTTGATGGAAAATAAGACACAAATTACAAGTGATGTAGGATAAATAAAAATCATTCGTTTGTGATTTTATTGTTTAATTTTTTTTAAATGATAAAAGCTGGAAGGCTATTAAACCTAGAATATTATGTTGTAAGAAAATGTTTCAATATTAAAAGAAAGAAGCAACCAGTGGCAACTTCAAGGGTACCTTGCATCTAGCTGTGTGATGCAGTTCTGATGGTCACAAACAAGTTACATAATAGAATGGAATCTATACCTATTCATAAATGCCTGTTGAAAGGACCCTATACAAGCACATGGGTTGCATTAGAAACATAGAAACATAGAAGATAGGAGCAGGAGTAGGCCATTCGGCCCCTCGAGCCTGCTCCGCCATTCAATGAGATCATGGCTGATCATCCAAATTCAGTACCCTGTCCCTGCCTTCTCCCCATATCCCTTGATCCCTTTAGCCTTAAGAAATATATCCAACTTCTTCATGAATAAATTTAATGAATTGGCCTCCACTGCCTTCTGTGGTAAAGAATACCACAGGCTCACCACTCTCTGGGTGAACAAATTCCTCATCATCTCTGTCCTAAATGGCTTACCCTTTATCCTTAGACTGTGACCCCTGGTTCTGGTCTCCCAGCCATCGGGAACATCCTTCCTGCATCCAGTCTGTCCAGTCCTGTTAGAATTTTATAAGTTTCAATGAGATCGCCTCACATTCTTCTAAACTCCAGTGAGTACAAGCCCAATCGACCCAATCTCTCCTCATACGTCATTCCTGCCATCCCAGGTATCAGTCTGGTGAATCTTCGCTGCACTCCCTCATGGCAAGAACAACCGTTCTCAGATAAGGCGACCAAAACTGCACACAATACTCAAGGTGTGGTCTCACCAAGGCCCTGTACAATTCTTGTTCTTGTACTCGAACCGTCTCGCTATGAAGGCCAACATACCATTTGCCTTCTTAACCGCCTGCTGCACCTGCATGCTTAACTTCAGCGACTGGTGCAAAAGGACACTCAGGTCTCGTTGCACTTCCCCTTCCCCCAATCTATTGCCGTTCAGATAATAATCTGCCTTCCTGTTTTTGCCACCAAAGTGGGTAACATCGCATTTATCCACATTATACTGCATCTGCCATGCATCTGCCCAATCACCCAACCTGTCCAAATCATCCTGTAGTTTCTCGGCATTCTCCTCACAGCACACATGCCCACTCAGCTTTGTGTCGTCTGCAAACTTGGAGATATTACATCTAGTTCCCTCATCTAGATCATTTATACATATTGTGAATAGCTGGGGTCCTAGGACTGACCCCTGCGGTACCCCACTAGTCACTGCCTGCCACTCGGAAAAAGACCCGTTTGTTCCAATTCTTTGCTCCCTGTCTGCCAACCAGTTCTTTATCCAAGTCAGTACCTTGCCCCCAATCCCATGTGCCTTAACTTTACATGCTAATCTCTTATGCGGGACCTTATCAAAAGTCTTCTCAAAGTCCAAATACACCACATCCACTGGTTCTCCCTTATCTATTCTACTAGTTACATCCTCAAAAAATTCCAGTAGATTAGTGAAGCACAATTTACCTTTTGTAAATCCATGTTGACTTTTTCCGATCCTGTCACTGTTTTCCAAGTGCTCTGCTAGTACATCTTTTATAATGGACTCTAGCATTTTCCCCACTACCGATGTCAGGCTTACCGGTCTATAATTCCCCGTTTTCTCTCTACCACCTTTTTTGAATAGTGGGGCAACATTATTTACCCTCCAATTCATGGGAACTGTTCCAGAGTCTATAAAATTTTGGAAGATGACCAGCAATGCATCTACTATTTGTAGGGACACTTCCTTAAGTACCCTAGGATGTAGATTATCAGGCCCTGGGATTTATCGGCCTTCAATCCCATCAATTTCCCTAACACCATTTCCCTACAGATACTGATTTCTTTCAGTTCCTCCTTCTCATTAGACCCTATGTTCCCTGACATCTCTGGGAGGTTATTTGTGTCCTCCTTTTTGAAGACAGAACCAAAGTATGTATTTAATTGGTCTGCCATTTCTTTGTTCCCCATTATAAATTCCCCTGATTCTGACTGCAAGGGACCTACGCTTGACTTCACCAATCTTTTTCTCTTCACATATCTATAGAAGCTTTTACAGTCAGTTATGTTCCCTGAAAGCTTACTCTCATACTCTATTTCCCCCTCTTAATTAATCCCTTTGTCCTCCTTTGCTGAATCCTAAACTGCTCCCAATCCTCAGGTTTACTGCTTTTTCTGGCCAATGTATATGTCTTCTCCTTGGATCTTATACTATCCCTAATTTCCCTTGTTAGCCATGTTTGAGTCAACTTTTAAAAATGTTTTTATGCCAAACAGGGATGAACAAATTCTATAGTTCATCCATGCGATCTTTGAATGTTTGCCATTGCCTATCCACCGTCAACCCTTTGAGTAACATTCCCCAATCATTCCAGCCCAACTCGTGCCTCATACCATCATAGTTTACTTTATTTAAATTCAGGACCCTTGTCACTGAATCAACTACTTCATTCTCCATCTTAATGAAGAATTCTATCATATTATGATCGCTCCGACCCAAGGTGCCTCGCACAACAAGATTGCTAATTAATCCTTTCTTATTACATAATACCCAGTCTAAGATGGCCTGATCTCTAGTTGGTTCCTCGACATATTGGTCCAGGAAGCCATCTTTTATACAGTCCAGGAATTCTTCCTCCACAGTATTGTTACTAATTTGGTGAGCCCCATCTATATGTAGATTAAAGTCACCCATGATAACTGTTGTGCCCTTATTGCACGCATCTCCAATTGCCCATTTAATGCCACCCCCAACCTCCGCATTACTGTTTGGAGGTCTCTATATCACTCCCACCAATGTTTTCTGCCCCTTGGTGTTTCTCAGTTCTACCCATACAGATTCCACATCATCAGAGCTAATATCCTTCCTTTCAATTGTGTTAATCCCCTCTTTAACCAGCAATGCTACCCCACCTCCTTTTCGTTTTTGCCTATCTTTCCTGAAATTGAATACCCCTGGATGTTGAATTCCCAGCCTTGGTCACCCTGGAGCCATGTTTCCATAATCCCAATTGTTATGTTCATAAGTAAATAGACGTTTTCATTATGAACAGCTAGCTTGAGCTAGTCATTTATTCAGCCATGTGGACTAGTGTACAGGCATCCATCTTGACTACTGCCTTGTGGGTAGCCCACTCCTAAACATACAGCTCCACCTAGTGTACCATTCTAGAATGACATGTTACTGATCATTACATCCCCCTTCCTTATAGGTTAAACAAAATCAATATCAATCAATCATAATGACATAAACATCTTCACAACAGTCAACACATTTTCAAAGTTTTACTTTATGAACTCTAAGCTTTTCATTCTTTTATATCGTTTTCTTTGTACTCAAAGATTAAGTCTATCAGGTTATTTTACTTCACGTGTGGATCGTCTCAGCACAGGTAAGTCTGATGTGTTTGCGTGAGAGCCTGTATGTGTGTTTGTGTTAGATTGTTCTGGTGGTGAGTGGCAAGATTCAGTTGCGGCATTGTCATCGATTTGCTCTTGGATAGTTTCTTGTGTTTTCAGGAGGGAACGATGGTTCCTCCTGAGAATCTGTCCTTCCTCAGTTCTAACAGTGTATGACCTTGGTCCTACTTCCTCAAGAACTGTAGCTTTCCTGTTCCATGCATTTGGATCCTTAACCCTGACAACATCATCCCTTGTCAATGGTTTCAGAGTTTTGGATGACTTGTCATAGTGTGATTTCTGTTTCAGCTTTAACAGTTGAAGTCTCTGTCTCAGTTCCTTACTCTGCTTTTCTTTTGCACAGCAGAAAAGCGTGGTGCACAACTTGCGACCCATAATGAGTTCAGCAGGTGAAGAACCAAAGTCTAAAGGGGAGGCTCGGTAGCTCAGCAGGGCGAGATAAGGATCAGACTTGCTTTCTGTTGCTTTCTTCAGTAGCTGTTTGAGAACTTGAACACCTTTCGCTGCCTTACCATTCGACTGAGCATACAGAGGACTGGATGTGATGTGTTGAAAGTCATAATGTGCTGCAAACTGTTGCCACTCCTTACAGTTGAAGCACGGACCATTGTCGCTAATGGCAATCCTGGGAATTCCATGTCTGGTGAAGATGGATTTAACATGCATTATGACACTGCTTGTTGATGTGCTTGAGAGCAGCGCCATCTCAGGATAGTTAGAATAGTAGTCAATCACTATTAGATAGTCTTTACCATTCAAATGAAAGAAGTCCATACCAACCTTTTGCCATGGTGCTGTTGGTAAGTCAGCTACTATCATTGGTTCCTTTGCTTGTTTGTTTTGGTGTTTCTGACATGTTTCACATATGCCTATCATGTTCTCAATGTCCTTATTTATGCCAGGCCAATAAACAGTGTCTCTTGCTCTCCTTTTGCATTTTTCAATTCCAAGGTGTCCCTCATGAATCCTTTTGAGCATGTCTTGACATAGAGCCTGTGGAATGACTATTCTGTTCTGTTTTAGTAATAGTCCACTTGCGACACTTAACTCAGACCTGATGTGATAGTACTTTGGACAGGAACCTTTTGGACAACCATGATGAATGTTCTCTATTATTGTTTATAACACTGTGGCCTAGAAATTAGGTATAGCCCCGCCAGGTCTTTAGCGCCCGAAATTTAGCGCTCGGCCGGATTCCCGTAGTGCCCGCCTGAAATTCAGTTGCGCCGCCCCAACACGGAGGCGGGCGCTATTGGAGGGTTTGGCCGCCTCGTTTGGGGCGAAGAATGTCAGTTTCAGGCATCCAGCTGCCGCTGCGGCACCCGATGCGGTGCGGCAGGCTGGGGTACTGCAGGCCTCCTCCTTCTCTTAAGGAGGAGCTGCCTGCAGCCGTGAGATCGCCGCTGGATTCCCCCGGCAAATGAGCCCGGCACCACGGAGAAGTGCCGGGCTCGCAGGAGTGACACACCAATGCCGCGGGGGGGTGGTGCAGGAGTCCGGGGAGGGAGGTGCGGCCAGGCGGCCGCCGGGAAAGCGGCCGGCCGCCCCTCCACCTTTATGCGCCGGCCTCTCGGAGCTGCAAGGCACCGTTTTGCAAACGCTGTTTGCGGCCGCCACGGGAGAGGCGGCCGCAACTGAATTTGGTGGTCGGACCGGAATTGTATTGGAACCGGGGCGCTGCGCACACCGATGATGTCATCGGTGCCGGCGCAGCGCTACCGGCTAACGTCGATGTTACGGACCAACTGAATTTCGGGCGCGAAAAAACTTCCGGCGCAAACCACTCTATAGCCCATAAGTGGGCGCAAACGCGACTGAATTTCTAGGCCTGTATCTTTTACTGTTTCTTCTGATATTTGCTTTGATTTTGTGACTGACACGGGCAGCACAGCAGTGACCATACTCACATGAACATCCACGTCTTCCTCAGTAGAGCTCACATGACTCATTGTGGGTGCTCGGGATAGTGCATCTGCTAACACTAGTGTTTGCCTGGTGTGCAGATCAGTTCAAAGTCATATTTTTGCAGCTTCATCATGAGTCGTTGAATCCTTGGAGACATCTCATTCAGATTTTTTTTTATGATGGCAACCAGTGGGCAGTGGTCTGTCTCAACTGTGAAGGTGGGAAGTCCATATATGTAGCCATGGAACTTTGCTAGTCCAAATACCAAGCCTAGACATTCCTTTTCAATCTGGGCGTATCGACACTCAGAGTCAGTCATAGACCTGGAGGCATAGGCAACAGGCTTCCAATCTTCACCCTCTGCTTGTAGCAAGACCACGCCTAGGCCATCTTTTGATGCATCCCTTGACACTTTGATTCTCTTTGTTGGGTCAAAGAAGGTGAGTACAGGTGTGGTTGTCAGCACTGTTTTGAGGTTCATCCACTTTTGTTCATGTCTTTCTGTCCATGCGAACTCATTTGTTTTATGTAGCAGGTCTCGCAGACAGGCCGTCTTGGCTGACAAGTTAGGAATGAACTTTCCAATGAAGTTTATCATCCCCATGATGCGTAGCACTCCTTTTTTGTCAGTGGGTCGGGGCATTTTGCGTATGGCGTTTACTTTTTCCATATCTGGCTCTATTCCTTTACCAGATAGATTATCTCCTAGGAAAGTGACTTCCTGGACGCCAAACTGACACTTGGCTTTGTTGAGCTTCAGTCCATTCCGGCATATGCTCTGTAGCACTTTAGTCAGTCTCTCATTGTGTCCTTTCAGTGTGGAGCCCCAGATGATGATGTCATCAATATAGACCCGAACTCCTTCCAGACCTTCAATTATGTGTTCCATCGCTCTATGAAAGATTTCAGATGCAGATATTATCCCAAAAGGCATTCTGAGGAAACAATACCTGCCAAATGGTGTGTTGAAGGTACAGTATTTGGTGCTCTCACCATCCAGTTTTAGTTGCCAAAATCCTTGTGAGGCATCGAGCTTTGTGAAGTATCTGGCACCTGACATTTCACTGGTGATTTCTTCTCGCTTGGGAATCTGGTAGTGTTCACGTTTTACGTTTGCATTTAAGTCCTTTGGATCCATGCATACTCTTAGATCATTGTTCTTTTACACATACCATGGAGTTAACCCAGTCTGTTGGCTCTTCGACTTTCCTGATGACTCCTAGTGTGGTTATTCTGTCCAGTTCTTTCTTGAGCCGGTCATGCAGGGGTGCTGGAACTCTCCATGGAGCATGTACCACTGGCTGAGCATCCTCCTTTAGCTGGATCTTGTAAGTGAATGGTAGAACTCCAAATCCTTTGAACACATCCTTGAAATTACTCTCTACAGAATCCACTGAGTCATCTGGTCTGCTTATGGCACAGTTTATACAGTAGACCCTCTTGACCAGTTCTAAGTCCTCACAAGCTTTGTCACCTAATAGTGAATCAAGTCCTTCAGCCACAACAGAAAACATGAGATGATGCACTTTGTCTTTGACTGTCACTTTAATTCTGCATACACCTAAGCTATCTATTTTCTGTCCATTATAGTGCTTCAGTAGTACTGACTTTTTCTGTATTTTGGGCTTTTCTTTCATTTTTTTAATGTCACTCATACTGATTAAGTTTGCTTTTGCCCCAGTGTCTAGTTTCAATGTAACTAATGCTCCATTTACCTGCAGTGGCATTATCCATTTGTCCTCTTTTACTGCATTAACTTTATGTTCAGCATTGACTTTTTCTGAGGGCTGCACATTTTCTGTATCCTTTTTGATATTGTCACATGACACCATTCCTACAAAAAATGTCTCACTTAAATCAGTGTCCTCAATCACATTAACTTGTTGCCCTTTCTTTGTTTTTACTTTTGAAAAGCATTGTTTGGCAAAGTGATTCTTTCCATTACATTTTGTGCACGTTTTTCCAAACGCTGGGCATTGTCTTGGCTGGTGCTGGTAACCATAGCGTTTACAATTAAAAATTCCATCCTCCAATTGCTTTGCATTTCTGTTCTGCCCACTTTTCTTCCCCTTGTAGAACACAGCACCGACAGCAGCACAGTCACTCATTACAGTCGTATCATTATTAATTTCACTGAAAGTCTTTGCATGCTGTTGAGCTAGCTCACTGGCATGGCATATTTTCACAGCTTTCTCCAATGTTAGTTCGGTTTCTCTCAACAGACGTTCCCTGGCCTTTTTATCATGAATACCAAACACAATCTGGTCATGAATCATGGATGATTTCAGTTCAGAGAAATTACATGTCTGTGCTTTCAGTTTCAGATTGGTCACAAAGCTATCAAAAGTCTCATTTTGCTGCTGTGTCCGTGAACAGAACACGCACCTCTCATAGGTCTCGTTCTTTTTTGGATAACAATGTGTATCAAACTTCTTTAGCACATCGTCCATTTTTTCTCTGCCCCCCTCTTGATCAAATACAAACGTATTAAATACTTCTATCGCCTGCGGGCCTGCAACTGTGAGCAGTAACGCTATTTTCCTTGTGTCTGGCATCATACCGAACCCGATGGCAGCAATATAGAGTTCGAAATGTTGTTTGAAAGTCCGCCAATTGCAGTCGACATTCCCCGTGAGTTTCAAACCCTCCAGTGGCTTCAAATTCTCCATGTCGCATTTCACAATATTCAGCAGATATTACCACTCCTGGTACCATGTTATTATGTTCATAAATAAGTAGACGTTTTCATTATGAACAGCTAGCTTGAGCTAGTCATTTATTCAGCCATGTGGACTAGTGTACAGGCATCCATCTTGCCTACTGCCTTGTGGGTAGCCCACTCCTAAATCTAGTGTACCATTCTAGAATGACATGTTACTGATCATTACACCAATCATATCATATCCATTTACCTCTATTTGCGCAGCTAATTCATCCACCTTATTATGAATGCTCCTCACATTAAGACACAAGGCCTTCAGGCTTGTTTTTTAAACACTCTTACACCTTTTAGAATTATTATTTACTGTGGCCATGTTTGATTTAAACACTTGGGCCTAGAAATTCAGTTGCGTTTGCGCCCAATTAGGGGCGAAAGAGTGGGTTGTGCCGGAAGTTGCGTCGCGCCCGAAATTAGGTGGGCCCTAGCATCGGCATTAGCCGGTAGCGCTGCGCCGGCACCGATGACGTCATCGGTGTGCGCAGTGCCCCAGTACCGCCCGAAACCACGCCGATCCCCATCTTCAGTAGCGGCCGCCTCTTCCGTGGCGGGCGCTAACAACATCGGGAGACCGGGTCCTTACTGCAGCCTTAGCGGCGCAAGTTAAGGTGGAGGTGCAGGGCGGCCGCTTTTTCGGCGGCCGCCTGCCCGCACCTCCTTCCCCGGCCTCCTCCACCCCCCCCCCCCGCGGCATTGCCGGCTGGTTTCCATGGAGCCCGGCACTTCTCCGTTGTGCCGGGCTCTTTTGCCGGCACTTGCAATCGGGGCTCCACCCGTTGCAGGCACCTCCCCCTTAAGAGAAGGGGGAGGCCTGCAGTACAGCAGCCTGCCGCACCGCATCAGGTGGCGCAGCGGGACCGGGAGCGCTGAAATTCACTTTCAGTGCCCCAAGCGGGGCGGACACACCCTGTACCAGCGCCCGGTTCCGCTTTGGGGCGCTGAAAGTGAATATGGGGCGGGCACAACTGGCTCCGCGGCGGGCGCAAAATTTTCAGCGCAAACGTGCTGGCGGGGCTATACCCAATTTCTAGGCCTTGATTTCTCTGACTGCCACCTTTGTTTTTCTCCTTCCTTTCTTTTGCTTCTATCCTTCTTTCTTTTTCCTCTGTCTCCCTGCTCAGGTTCCCAACCCCCTGCCATTTTAGTTTAAACCCTCCCCAGAGCACTAGCAAACACTCCCCCTAGGACATTGGCCCTGGTCCTGCCCAGGTGCAAACCATCCGGTTTGTACTGGTTCCACCTCCCCAGAACCGGTTCCAATGTCCCAGGAATTTGAATCCCTCCCCCTTGCACCATTCCTCTAGCCACATATACATCTGAAATATCCTTCTATTTCTACTCTGACTAGCACGTGACACTGGTAGCAATCCTGAGATTACTACCTTTAAGATCCTATTTTTTAATTTACTTCCAACTCCCTATATTTAGCTTTTAGAACCTCATCCCGTTTTTTACCAATATCGTTGGTACCTATATGTACCATGACAACTGGCTGTTCACCCTCCCCTTCCAAAATGTTCTGCAGCTGTTCTGAGACATCCTTGACCCTTGCACCAGGGATGCAACATACCATCCTGGAGTGTTGTTTGAGGCCGCAGAAATGCCTATCTATTCCCCTTACAATAGAATCCCCTAATACGATAGCTCTCCCACACTTTTCCTCCCGTCCTGTGCAGCAGAACCGCCCACGTTGCCAGGAAGTTGGCTGCTGCTGCCTTCCTCCGATAAGCCATCTCCCTCACCAATATTGAAAGTGGTATATCTTTTTGAGAGGGGGATAGCTACAGAGGACCCCTGCACTACCTGCCTGCACCTACTACTCTGCCTGGTGGTCACCTATTCTCTTCCTGCCTGTGCAGCCTTTACCTGCGGTGTGATTAACTCCCTAAACATGTTATCCACAACGTCCTCAGCATCGCGAATGCTCCAGCATGTATCCACTTGCAGCTCCAACGCTGCAATGCGGTCTGTCAGTAGCTGCAGCTGGATACACTTCCCGCACACATGGTCGTCAGGGACACAGGAAGTCTCCCTGATTTCCCACATAGTGCAGGAGGAGCATATCACAGGGTCGAGCTCTCCTGCCATGACTTACCCTTTAATTAATTCAAATTAAATTAAATCAAATCAATCCCACCCATTACACTACAATTGAATGATATACTTAATGGTCCTGGTTTACCAGCAGTCCCCGCTACGCCACAGACACCCTATAAACTATAAACCACAAAATTTAAGTTTGGAAAAAAGGAGAAAGAGAGAAATACTTACCAACCAACCACTTACCTGCTTTCTGGTGACATCACACTTCAATTACTTTTTACTTCTCTCGCTCCCTCCTCTGCTCGGAGATTGGTAAGCCTACCTGTTCCTCGCCTCTTTATATCCTCAGGCTCTCGCTCCACCCAGGTCCACTGCCGCCGCTATGGGACTTGCCTGCTCGCCGCCGCCTCATTGATGAGGTCTTGCCCTTTCTGCAAACCAGACATGCTGAAAAATTGAAGAGACCTCTCCTGTTGATGTTCCTCATCCTTTGGAAAAGATATGAAGTTGAAAATGAACGGCCTGAATTTTAAGTCGGGACAGGGCTGGGGTAGGGGCCTGGCTGATCAATACATTCTGACCCGCCCAATTCTCCAATGTCTACTACACCTAGGTGACCCAGTGCACCCAGGTACAGATCCAGGAAAATCTCTCCTGAAGTTTTCATAGTTTGCCATTAGAAGCTTCATGACCTTAGATAAGTGGTCAATGTCAGTGAATCCATCTTCAAAAGCCATCTCCTACCAACTGCATCACTGGGCTCACACGCTGCTCAATGTGCCAGCACCACTGTAGTGTCCATGTGTTGATGAAGACAGGAGTTGGTTCATAGGTATTTACTAAGCAAAGTCTGGGGGGGGGGTTTCTAAAGGATATACACAATACACAGGCTTATATAGCCCAACTGGCATTTACTGGCATTATGCACACCTGGGGCTCTTAAAGGCACATACACCACAATTCCTCCCCTTTTAGCTAACCAGTACATCATATTTTAAGTAATTATTAATTACATGTTATATGCAAAATAATATACATTGCTGTAATTAATTAATTATAAGTTAGTCCCTCAGGAGGCTTCCTGACTCGGTCCGGATAACACCACGGGGGTGCAGTAGTTTCTGGTGGTGTAGTAGGTTCTTCTGGCAAGGCTGATTCAGCTTGAATGCCAGTTTCGGGTTCATCGGGTTCCAGTATCACCGGATCGGAGGTAGATATGGGTATCTCTACTTCATCGTTAGATGTATAGAGTGGTGGTGTAGGTTGTCCCTTTTCGGATGACTTTATGACTTGGTCAGCATGGCGCCTTATTATGCTTTCTCCGATGTCCACGGTATACATCAGTGGTCCTAGTCGTGTGCAGATAGTTCCAGGCTGCCATTTCTCGGTACGGTAGTCCCGGGCCAAAACCTGTTGGCCTATCTGGAAGGCCCTAGTTGGCCTTTCATTCATGCCTTGAAACTGTCGGTTCTCCACGTCCCTTCGGATGTTGGGCTTGACCAAATCCAGCCGGCATCTTAGGTTTCTATTGAAGAACATCATGGCGGGAGTTTGGTTGGTAACCATATGTGTTGCATTCCTGTATGCGAATAAGAAGTTATCCACCTTGTGCTGAAGTTTTATGTCTTCATTACCCATGGTCTTTATGGCCTTCTTGAAGGTCTGGACAAACCTTTCAGCCAATCCATTGGTGGCGGGATGGTATGGGGCGGATGTGTAGTGCTTTACCCCATTGTTTTTAAGAACTTTCTGAATTCTTCGGACACAAATTGCGGTCCATTATCAGAACATATCTGTTCCGGCAGCCCATTCCTGGCAAATATGGTCCTTAATACTGTGATGGTTTTTTCCGTGATGGTGGAGGACATCTTTACTACCTCCGGCCACTTGGAGTGTGCATCAACCACGATTAAGAACATTGAGTCCACAAATGGACCAGCAAAGTCGATGTGCACCCTTTGCGAGGGAGATGAGGGCCACTCCCATGGATGTAGAGGGGCTTGTGGTGGAGCATTTTGGACCTTCTGGCATCCTAGGCAGCTCTTGGTCATTTCTTCGATGTCTCCATCGATACCTGGCCACCATACAAACGCCCTGGCTAGGTTCTTCATTTTCACTCCACCCAGATGCCCCTCGTGAAGCTCCTTTAGCACTTTATCCTGGAGTTTGGGTGGAATCACCACTCTGGATCCACACATCAAGGTTCCTCGGCACACTGACAGCTGTTCTCTTCTTTGCGAGAATGCTGGCAACAGTGGTTCGCCATGTGCTGGCCATCCCTTCACTGTTAAATCGTAGACCCGTGAGAGAGTCGGGTCATTTCTTGTCTCCCTTTCAATGGCAGAATTTGTCACTGGTAGACATTCCACTATGGTAGAGTGGAATATCTCTACTGGGTTTACGGTAGGCACGATAAACCATCAGCATTCCCATGCTGTTTTGACCCTTTGTATTCTATGTTGTATTGGTGTGCCCCTAGAAAAAGGGACCACCGCTGTAGCCTTTGTGCTGTCATAACGGGAACACCCTTTTTAGGGTTGAATATGGAGATGAGGGGTTGATGGTCAGTCAACAAGGTAAATTTTTGTCCGTGTAGGTAATGGAGGAATTTCTTTACTCCCCATACCAGGCTGAGTGCTTCCCTGTCGATTTGGGCATAGTTACGCTCAGCTGAGTTCAATGAGCGTGACGCAAAAGCTATCGGCCGTTCCGAGCCATCAGGGAATTTATGCGATAATACTGCTCCTATGCCGTAAGGGGATGCATCGCACGCCAGTCTGATTGGCAGTGATGGGTTGTAATGAGCCAAAACTTCTTTGGATGTGATTAAGTCTTTGCATTTACGGAATGCATTTTTGCAGTCTTCGTTCCATTTCCAAATTACTCCTGTTTGTAGCAGTTCACTAAGAGGGTGTAGAAGAGTTGATAAGTTCGGTAAAAATTTATGATAGTAATTTATTAATCCCAGGAACGACCTTAATTGTGAAGCATTTTCAGGTGCTGGGGCTTTTATGACCGCCTCAATTTTTTCAGGTGACTTATGCAACCCTTCCTTATTTATTATGTGGCCACAATATGATATTTGATTTCGGAAAAATTCGCACTTGGGGCGATTTGCTCGTAGGCCCCGTTCTCTCAGCCTAGTGAGCACCTGCTCTAAATTGGCAAGGTGCTCGTTGTCGTTTTCTCCTGTTACAAGGATGTCGTCTAGGTAGCATTGAGTCCCCGGAATCCCTTGGAGGACTTGCTCCATAGCTCTTTGCCAGATAGCTGGAGCGGATGCTACTCCGAAAACCAGTCGATTGTACTGGTACAGACCTTTGTGTGTATTTATCGTGAGATACTTTTTAGAGGCTTCTTCAACCTCCATCTGTAGATATGCCTGTGCCAAGTCAATTTTGGTGAAACGTTTCCCTCCGGATAGTGAGGCGAAAATATCTTCTATCCTCAGAAGAGGATACTGTACCGTGTGAAGGACCGGGTTTACAGTCACCTTGCATTCTCCACAGATGCGAATTTTTCTCTGTTCTTCAGATCCATCACCCTTCAATGCTTTCTTCATGACTGGGACGATGGGTGTTGCCCACTCGCTCCAATCAATTTTAGATAATACGCCTGCCTTTTCCAAATTCTCCAGCTCTGCCTCGACTGCTGGATGAATTGCGTATGGCACCGGTCTTGCCTTAAAAAACTTGGGAATTGCTGCATCTTCCACTTTTATTGAGGCGGTGATGCCTTTCAAGGTTCCTAGTTTCTCTTGAAACACTTCTTTGGCGTTGGCCAGGATGTCTTTTAATCGTTCAGGTATGACGTCATCATCGTTTTTTTCCTTACTGGTCACCGTCAGTGCCTGAATGGAGTGCCAGTCTAAACATATTTTTCTGATCCATTCACGTCCCAACAGCGGTGGACCACCATCTTGTAGAACGTATAAATACAACTTCTGTATTTCCTTGCCGTTGTATACAACAGGCACCCTTATTTTTCCTTTGGGGTATACTTTCTGCCCCGTATATGTTTTCAAGATAATGGATGTATCTTTTAAAGGTATATGCGGAAATAGCCGCTCGTAATCCCGTCGATTTATGACGGTCAGAGCTGATCCTGTATCTCGCTCGATTTTAACTGGGGACCCTGCTATTGTGCGGGTAACCCAAATGGTCTGGTAATCTTCTTTGGCAATTACATTATGTAATTTGAGAGAGCTTAGTCTCTTGTTCCTGGAGTCGCTATCGCTCTTCTGGTCCTCGGAGCTACTGTCCGTCATCATTTGTACCTTTCTGTGCTTTTCCTTATTGATTCTTTTCCCGTTAGTGGATTTTTTATTTTCAGATCGGCACACACGTGGAATGTGTCCCATCTTTCCGCATCGCCTGCATGCTTTTTCCCTGAACCAGCAGTCCCTCTGGTCATGGGTGGATCTGCCGCAGCAATATCATCTCTCGAAACCCCTTGTCATTTCATGGGTGCCGAAGTCCTGTGGCCTTTGCTGTATCTTTGCAGCTCCTATTGCACTGAAAGCCTTGTCCAGTGTTAAATCTTTTTCAGAAGATACCTTTTTTTGTGTTTCTACACTTAGGGGATCGCAGATGAATTTGTCTCGCTGAGAATCTGCCAGTCCTGCCTCGAATTGGCAGTGTAGGGTATCAACAATCTCCTCAAAATTCTTGTCCATCGGTTCGGCTGAAGTGATTAAGTTTCGTAACAGCTTGTATGTCTTCGCGCCCATTAGATCCAGAAGCACTGAAGCTTTTTTTTCATCTTCTATTCCATTTGCGGTGCAATATACCTCCACTCTTTCCACATATGTGGTCCAATCCTCTATCTTGTTATCAAAAACATCAATATTGCCAAAATTAGGCTCTGTTTCGCTATCAAAAGCATCAATATTGCCAGACTTAGGCATTTCAGAAAAGATATGGCGCTTCCCGCCCTTTTTTTTTCTCTCTTCTCTGTAGCAAGATATGGCGCTTCCTGCGCTTTCCCGCCACTGCTGCCGATAACAACGCTGTTTACTGCGGTTCCCGTTCTCTTTATGTTTTTTTAATTTACTGTTGGAGACTCGTTCCCGCCGGAGGTCTGAACGCTGATCTGCTTGCCGCGCCGGCCGTCTCCCGAGTGCTCCCTCCCAGTCCGTTATTGCTTGCCTCCGATTTCGCTGCCTGTCTCAGCTGTAGAGCCCGTCGCTGGAGCCCCAGCCTGATGCCCAGGAAGGATTAGCGCAGTACCTGCCACCAGCTTGGCCAGCTGGTGAAACCACAGCTTCTCTCACTTCCTTGAGTCTTCTGGATGCCGGAGGAATCGATGTCCTTGAGGTGCTGCCGAATTGCCGGTAAGTCCGTTTCCACTTTGTCGCCACTGTAGTGTCCGTGTGTTGATAAAGACACTGAAGACAGGAGTTGGCTCATAGGTATTTACTAAGCAAAGTCTGGGGGGGGGTTTCTAAAGGATATACACAATACACAGGCTTATATAGCCCAAGTGGCAATTACCGGCATTATGCACACCTGGGGCTCTTAAAGGCACATACACCACAACCACCATCATTCACCTGCTAAGAACCTGTACCAAACACGAGGCACACCTCACAATCCTAGCTTCACCTCACCCACTTGGAGGAGACGGTGCTGGCCATTCTTGGCAGGGGCATGGCTGAGCTCTTGGCCAGAGGCAGGGCTGAAAGAATACAAGATGTGTTATGCTCCTTCTCACATCCCACTTCCCCCTCATCCCACAATATCATCTGATGTACAAACTGCACATGGTGTAAGAATGCAGCTTTTGCTTTCCTGCCCTCCCCTCACCATACTCAAGAAATCCAGCCTGCCCAGCCAGTGGTTGAACAAGAAGAGGGTGTGGAAATATAGAATATCATACATATAGTTTTGTGTCAGTCTTGCAAAGTATGATGGGATAGTTGACATGGGTTAAAAGTTTAAGTATTGAAATAGTTGATGCAAGACTGTTGGAACACAGCAAGAACAGAATGTGCTAGGTCCCAAAACCGCTCCCGAGGTGCAGCCTGCAGATAAGAGAAACTGAAGAATGCAAGAGAAGCGGGAGTGTTAGTTTGCGGTAACAGATGTCTTTGTGTATGTGGCGATAATTAACTTATGAACGTACAGGAATGTGACAAGATGTTCTATTCATTGTTCTTGTGCATGAAACGGTTTGATGTATGATAATGATGTGTCAATCAGGCGTTGTTTACTTCACTGTATAAATATAGAGTCCGAATGCGTACTTGTTGAAGTTGTTGTCTCAGCCACTGACTGAGACACGCTTCCCTTGTGCAAGTAAAACATTAAAGTGTTACTTTTCTGACGGAACCCGGTGTCTAGAGTCTTACTCGGAGTCGAGATTTCGACAGTATTACTTGGAGGTTCCACTGAGATCGCTTGCTGTTGGCTGGTGAGTAAACGGACGGAATCATTGTGCTTGCCTGGGGACGGTTCTCTACTGGCCAGTTAAAGAGATTCCTCCTTTGGCACGCTCTAAATGTGTTCTGTTTGCCACTACCCACAGTACTGCAATCAGTTAAGACTCATGTTTCAGGGCTTAGTACACATCTCGCGATTGTTTCCTCTTTCAGGATATGGAACAGAGGAACCGCGCTTGAGGATCTGAATCCTGAAACACCGTCGAGAAAAGGCAAAGTAAAGGTACCTAGATAAGGATAAGAAAGCGCTATAGAAGTAAGACTGCAGCAGGTAAAGAGGGGAGAAAGAGAGAGAGTCCCTCAGCAGGGTTAAAATCCCTGAAAAGCCGGGGATAGGAAGTCCCCTGGCAGAATGTATCATTTAGGAATTGATTGTTGTATTTTTACAAGGACTTGCATTAGCCCTGCGTCTTTTTCCTCCAATGAGATACCTTCCACGAGGGTTCGTGTCCCTCACATTAAAGCATAAGGATTTGATTAATAAGACTAATAAGGACTTGATCTGTAGGGGCGTACAACGCAGATCAAGAAGTGTCACAGTTAATATTGCGGTTGTTTAATCTGTATTTGTTTGTTAAGTTGTTAAAAATGGGCACCAGTGCAAGTAAGTTACCCGAGAAAGGCACGCCGGCAGCCTTTATGCTTAAAAATTGTGGTCAGTCATCTATCGATCATCTACCAAAATGGTCCAAATGGACGATAAGTAAAGCTAGACCCTTTCCCCCAGATGGTTCATTTAACATAGAAAGAACTACTTGCCTCGAGGAATGTTTAACGGACAAGAGAGAAATAGAGAACAGCCAGATAAAAAGACTGCCTCTATGTTTGTTGAGTCAGAAGAAAAAAAATTACCCCGAAGAAACACCTTTCTCCTCTATTATGGTAGGACAACAAGGTAACTATAGAAGGATGAATAGAGGGAATATAGAGGAAGACACGGTAGAGGAAGAGGGTATGGACAATCTGGTAATTGTTACAATTGTGGCGAAAAATCATCAGAACCAAACCTCCAATAATGGACCTCCGTTAGAGAATAACGGTCCTAATTTCACCGTCCATAACCCTTTTTCGGACCAGTCAGGAGGTTATCCTACAAACGGACAGGGATTTAGGAGAAATAGAGATCAGAATTACTGACTGACACCAGCAGCCCCAGGCGCCACAGGCCACCAAATGCCCGTTGTTTCTTTATTATCTGCCCAGACCATGAATGCGGTAAAAATAAAGAAGGTACAGCCCGCATCCCATCCAAACCCCATGGGTCCTTTTGTACACTTGCAAATGGATTTTATTGAACTACCTGTGTGTATGAGCTTTAAATATGTATTAGTTATTGTTGATATGTTTTCAAGATGGATTGAAGCCTTTCCTTGTAGAAAGAATGACACCACCACTGTTGCTAAATGTTTATTGAAGGACATTGTACCTCGCTTTGGGATACCAGCAAAACTGTCAAGTGACAATGGGTCCCATTTTACGGGGACAGTGATTAAGGAACTATGCAAAGCCTTACAGATTAACCAGCACCTTCATTGCAGTTATCATCCACAGTCGGCTGGACTAGTGGAAAGATACAATGGGATGCTGAAAAATAAACTTGCAAAGCTGTGTAAAGAAACTGGACTTAAATGGGTTGATTTGTTGCCCATAGCTTTAATGACAATGACAAGGGAGAGGAGAGTGAAGAACAAGCAATACCAAATCACTCAATTTGACACTCCCAGTCACCAGCTCCTCGAGGTCATCCTGCAGTGACCCCACTGAAAGTCAGCAGCCTTCCACCAGGCATGCTGCAGCCACTGGGGTAGCACTGGGTGACATTTCTAGGATAGGCAAAGGCACACTCAGGACAGTCACTAAGGGAATGCACAAGGGTGATTAGTTGATTTTTTGCTGTAATATTGGATACATATATGGATAAAGTTGGATTGGAAAGTTTGCTTTGTGGTGGCTTTTATTTCAGCATTGTGGCCAAGATGAAGCTGTGATGGTCAATAACAGTAAGGTGTGGGATGAATGTTGAAAGGGAAATTGGGGTTGTATTTACAGATACCACAGGCGGATGATTTGATCCCAGATATCCCAGCCAGAAGGGAGTTGTTTGGGTTGCCTCCTTCCTTCTGCTTCCTCCTTTTTTGCATTTTCCTCTTCCGCTTCCTGCTCTTCTGCTTCCTCCTCTTCTGCTTCTTCCTCTTCAACATTTTCCTCTTCTTTCTGCAAGCAGCGTGTTCCCTTTGCTGCCTGTGCTTCATCTCCATGTGCCACCCAGAACTGTGAGCTATTGGTCTTCTCCAAGGCCATCCTTTAACATCTGAAGCCTTGCAAGCATCCAGCAGCACTCCCTGCACACTTTAACAACTTTTTAAATCTATCGCATGAAGCAACTACTTCAATAAAATTAAAAAAACACTCCAAAAGCTGAAATCGAAACATACCTGAAAGATGGTGTGTCTCTTTAAGAAGCGCTGACAGCGTCTCTGCAGTACTGCTGCACACACGTTCTTCTGTGCATGGCTAGGAGAGGGTGTTATGGCACGTGACGATGTCCAAAATCGTAGTCGTGTGTCAAATCAGGATTTGCCCACTGATTGATGTCCCAAACTGCACATTTGCATTGGCGAGGTGAGCGCTGGCAATGGCAGCGCTATCAACTCACCAAAATGGCGGTCACCATGTCCCACGCCGGAAGCGGGCAGTAGCGACAAGGCCACCATTTTTTCAAGAAAACTGACGTTAATGTTTGGCACTAAGGAATTTCTCAGCCAAGTACTGATTGGACAATAATGGATAAAATCTAGCTAAATTGGAGGTGACAGACCCATTTAAATTTGTATTTATCTGATTCAGTTCACCATTTTCTGCACTGCAAGCCCAATTCCAGTGAAGGTACAAAGCACAATCATCGAAACATTAGTCGGTTAATGATATAACTGAGTTTTCTTTTTTTTTCCCCTTAAGAGATCATCCTAGTATATGATATTTGCTATTGGTTGATCATTCAAATCATTCAATAACTGGAGGCATTTTACCCCAAAGAATGCTTTGTGACAACTTACAGGAATGACAGTAGATATAGATGCAAAGATATCTCAGGATGACAATATGAGATAACACTACAAGCATCATTTATCATAATTCAAACATTGTGCAGCTCTACCTCTTCACTACCTCTCTTGACTCCTCCAATGAATCTGTGCTGTCACACTCATTCAGTCTTGGATGAGGTGCAATTTCCTCCAGCTAAACATTGGAAAGACCGAAGCCATCTTCTTCAAACCCCCTCACAAACTCCATACAATTGCCACTAAATCCATCTCCCTTTCTGCCTACAGTCTCAGGCTGAAAACCCATCTGGTTCACTAATGTCCTTTAGGGAACAAAATCTGCCATCCTTACCTAGTCTAGCCTATATGTGACTTCAGACCCACAACAATGTGGTTGACTCTTAACTGCCCTCTGAAATAGCCTAACAAGTCGCTCAGTTGTACCAAACTGCTATAAAAAAGTAAACTAATAATAAAATCTGATGGACCACCCAGCATTGACCAAGGCACTGGACACGATACAGGCACACCCAGCTCAGTCAAACCTGCAAAGACCTCCTCACTAACATCTGGGGACTTGTGCTAAAATTGGGAGTGCAGTCCCACAGACTAGTCAAGCAACAGCCTGATATAGTCATACCCACAGAATCATACCTTGCAGCCAATATCCCACACTCCTCCATCACCATTACTGGGTATGTCCGGTACCACCGACAGGACAGACCCACCAGAGGTGGCAGCACAGTGGTATACAGGCAGGAGGGAGTATCACTGGGGGTCCTCAACATTGACTCTGGACCCCATGACATCTCATGGCATCAGGTCAAACATGAGCAAGGAAAGCTGCTGCTGATTATCACCTACCGCCCTGCCTCAGCTGATGAATCAGTACTCCTCCATGTTGAACACCACTTGGAAGAAGCACTGAGAGTAGCAAGGGCACAGAATGTACTCTGGATGGGGGACTTCAATGTCCATCACTAAGAGTGGCTCAGTAGCATCACTAATGACTGAGCTGGCTGAGTTCTGAAGGACATAGTTGCCAGACTGGGCCTGTGGCAGGCAGTGAGAGAAACAACATGAGGGAAAACCCTGCTCACAACATCGGCATCCTTTTCAATCGCAAACTGAGCTTCCAATTCCATATCCACTCCAGCGTAGGAACATAGCAACAGGAGTAGGATATTCAGCCCCTTGAGCCTGTTCCCCCATTCAGTGAGATCATAGCTGATCTGTATCATAACTCCATTTACCTGCCTTGGCTCCATATCCCTTAATGCACTTGGCTAGCAAAAATCTGTTGATCGCAGATTTAAAATTATTAATTGAGCTAGTAAGTATTGGTTTTTGTGGGAGAAATTTCCACACTTCTACCACCCTTTGCATGAAGAACTGTTTCCTAACTTCTCTCCTCAATGGCTTGCCTCTAATTTTAAGATGATGTCCCCGTGTCCTAGACTCCCCCATCAGCGGAAAAAGTTTCTCTCTATCGACCCTATCAATTCCATTCAAAATCCTAAAACCCTCAGTCAAACCACCCCTTAATCCTGGCCAATATTTATCCCCCAATCAACGTCAACAAAACAGATTATGCTGTTTGTGGGAACTTGCAGTGCGAAAATTGTCTGCCATGTTTCTTACAACAGTGATTACACTTTGAAAGTATTTCATTGGCTGTACACTGTTTTGGCAAGTCCTGAGGTCGGGAAAGGTGCTATATAAATGCAAGTCCTTCAAGTCTTTGTTAACCTTCTATATTCTAGGGAATACAAGCCTAGTTTCTGTAACCTCCCCTCATAATTTAAACTTTGGAGCCCTGGTAACATTCTGGTGAATCTGTGCTGAACTCCTTCCAAGGCCAATATCTCCTTTCTAAAGTGTGGTGCCCAGAACTGCACAAAATGCTCCAGATGTGCTTTAACTATATTGCTGCAGCAAAACTTCCTCCCCTTTATACTCTGGCCCTCTAGTTATAAAGGCTAACATTCCATTAGCCTTCTTGATTAATTTTGTACCTGACCACTACATTTTAGTGATTTGTGCAAATTGACCCCTGAATCTCTTTGGACCTCCACCGTTCCTAGATTTTCAGCATGTAAAAAATACTCAGATCTATCCAGTTCTGATGAAAGGTCTTCGGCCTGAAATATTAACTCTGTTTCTCTCTCCACAGATGCTGCCTGATCTTTTCCAGCGGTTTCTGTTTTTATTTCAAATTTCAAGCATCCACAAATTTTTCTTTTGTATCATATCTGTCCTTTTTTGGTCCAAAATGGATGACCTCACACTTACCTGCATTGAAATCCATCAGCTACAGTTTTTCCCACTCACTTAATCTGTCAATGTCTCTGTAATGTTATGCTCCAATCTACACTACTTACTATGCCACCAATCTTTATATCATCAGCAAACTTGGATACATGGTGCACTATTGTGTTATCTAAGTCATTAATAAATATAGTGAATAGTTGAGGACCCAACATAGATCCTTGTGGGACACTATTAGTCACTTCCTTCTAACTCAAATACATAGCTATTATCCCACTCTCTTGCCGGAATTTTGCCGGCGCTCAGAGGGCGGGTTCGGAGGTGGGTCCACTGTCAAAATCTTTAAAGGTAGTTGAACAGCATTTTACCACCTTCTAGCCATTTTTCCAACTTTTCCATGAGGTTCCCATTGCTCAGGGATCACGTCAGGTAAGTGTGTTGGGTTCTCTCTGTTTCCCCATTGCTGTGAATAGGTGACAGCTGCAAAAGTGATACAAAAGCTATCATTTCACAGCTGTTCACTTTCCAATGTCAGCAGCTTGAGCCTTCAGGATTTGGAAGACACTTTTGAGCTGTATGCATTTTGGAAGTGTTTGGAGTAAACTCTCTATCCACTGTCACCTCCTTGGAACAACCTCTCTCACCATTGACAAATCGCTTCTGACATCTCAACTTCAGCTGCCATCTATTCCAGCAGCATCGGTGCCCTTGAAAAAATCTCAACTTGGTCCTCAGAATCCCACCATGATCAGCCCCAACACCAGCAGCACCAGGCACACCAGCAGCACCAACAACAACACCAACCATCTTCGCAATCAACTGATGCTGCACAGGAGACAGGGTATCAGCACCCAACAACATTGCTGCCCAGGAGGCCAGGTATACCCTCACCATGGCCAGATTTACTTCATTTGATGCTGTCCACCCTGGCTGCCACATGATGCACCAGGTTGGCACCACCCCACACCAGCACCATAAGGCATCCCTACAATGTCCAAGCCCTTCCTTTCACATTCATCACCATTGGGGGTGGAGCGAAGGGGAGTGGAGTTATATCTCACCATTCACTGGAACTCACTAAGACACTTCCAAAGATGCAGACAAATCTGTCCAAGAAGGCAAAGTGTTGAAAATAAAGATGCTTGACAACACATTAACAGACACTTTACACGAACATTAGCTAAAGCACACAAGTGCCTACTCTTGTGTGTTGTTAGTTTGAATGATTGATGTGATATCCAAGTGGTAAGGTCCAATAACTGCTATAAGCCAGACTTCAGGAACCAAAACTTTACTTTTTAATTACACAGGTTAGGAGAGAACATAGCTCTTACAGCTGCAGCAAAGCACTTCTATTTCTAACTGTGCGATCACTAAGATGGAGAATCAACCTCTGAGTCATACCCAGAATGCAATGCCACTACCTTGATAAGTGGTGTGCCAGGACATTACCTTAATATTTGTCTCCATCTGGTGGGTAACTTAAGCATTACATCCCAGATTATGATATTCCCCCCCCCCTTATGTTGACAAAAATTTCTTAACAACATTCTTAAAAAGTCCATAAGGAAACTCCTTTAACGATAGTCCATACTGAACGAATCTAGCAGGTCGTGATCAATCTCTCTGGTGGCTTGTGAGTCCTTGGTGAACGTCTTACAGTCAAGTCCCTGCTTGATTGTGGTAGAGCCACCTGCTGCTCCTGAGCAGTATTCAGAGTATCTGACTCTGCTACGATGGTTTCCTCTTGACGAAGGGGTCCAGGTATAACTGGCTCTGTTCATGGTGTTGGTACCACCAATGCATTTGGATAATTGGGGACCAACTTGTCCTCCAACATTTCCTCTGAACCTCCAGTTCGATTTCTGTGTGTCTGGTCAGTATCTGCTCCACATGTCTGCGTACTACCTGACCAGTTCCCACCATGACCGTATATGAAACTGGACCGGTCATTGAGTCTATGACGCCAGGAATCCATTTTGGACCATAACTGAAATTCCTGGTAAGGACCGCATCTCCTTCTCCAAAACTGCGGCTCTTTGTCCTTCTGTCATGGTTCTCCTTTTGTTTCAATTGTCGGTTTTCCACCTTCCTTTTTAGGTCTGGGTGAACCAGGTCAAGAGTGGAGCATAGTCGACGTCCTAACAACAACTCAGCAGGAGAGAGTCCTGTGGTAGATTGAGGTGTTATTCTGTAGCTGAACAGAACTCGTGACACCTTTGCTGCCAAACTCCCTTCCGCACTTTTTTTCATCATCTCCTTAAAGGTTTGTACGGCTCTCTCCGCAAGTCCATTTGAAGACGAATGCTATGGAGCTGAATTCACGTGCACTATGCCACTGTTTCTCATGAACTCTTTTGTTTCTGTACTCACAAAACACGTGGCATTGTCACTTACTACGATCTCCGGTATCCCTTGATTACTAAAACTCCTACGCAGGCAGTCTATAGTAACAGTAGATGAAGCAGAATTTACAGGATACACATCCATCCATTTGGAATGTGCATCAATGATTATGAGGAACATCTTTCCCATAAATGGACCCACATAATCTACATGTAATCTTCTCCATGGTTTATCCAGCCACTTCCAGGGGTGGAGTGGAGCCGCTGCTGGTGCCTTCCTGTGTACTTGACAAGTGCTGCATCTCTTGACTAGATTTTGTATCTCCTCATCTAGCTTTGGCCACCACAAGTAACTCCTTGCCAAGGCTTTCATGCGCGAAACTCCAGGATGACACTGATGTAGTTGCACTAGGATAGACTGTCGTGCTGGCTGTGGAATAATCACTCGAGCTCCCCACAACACGCAACCATCCTGCACACTCAGCTCTGTCTTCCTGACACTGTAAGGTATGAAATCAGTCCCTTCCGGATGTTGTGGCCAACCCCTCATTACATATTCTCGGACTCTAGACAGTACTGGATATTTACCTGTCCATGTCCTTACTTGTTCTGCGGTCACAATTGCCGTATCCGTGGTCTCCAACATCAAAACTCTGTCCTCTGGAGCTGCATGGATAGGTGTACCTGGTAGTGGAAGACGGCTCAAGGCATCTGCGTTCTCATGGTATTTGCCCGCCTTGTGAACGATGACATACTCATATGCCCTTAAAGTCACTGCCCACCTCTGGATCCTGGGTGACACCATCTGAGGTACTGCTTTCATCTCATTAAAAAGAGATAGAAGAGGTGTATGATCGGTGCATATGGTGAATTTCCTGCCATATATGTACTTGGGAAACCTCTGCAACCCAAACATTACTGCTAATCCCTCTTTATCTAACTGGGAATAGCTTTTTTCCGCTGGGGTCAGAGTTCGAGACATAAACCCTATCGGTCTTTCTGTTCCATCTTCCAAGCTGTGTGAAAGAACTGCCCCCATCCCGTAAGGTGAAGCATCACAAGAGATTGATGTCTTTCTCTGCATTGTAGTGAACCAACACATCCGAGGACAGCATCAGTTTCTTGGACCGTTCAAATGAAACCCTCTGTTCCTCTTCCCACTGCCACTGTGTCTCCTTGCGCAGAAGTTTGTGAAGAGGTGCTAACACTGTTGACAAGTTTGGTAAAAACCTGTTATAATACTTTAGCAGTCCCAGGTAAGCTTTTAACTCAATCACATTTGTAGGAGATGGGGCCGCCTGCAGTGCTTGTACCTTCTCCTTGATTGGATGGAGCCCTGTGGCATCCACTCTGTGTCCCAGGAACACGGACTCATTCCCCAGGAAAGTGCACTTACTCCTCTTGAGCCGTAACCCAGCCTTATCCAATCTTTGTAGTACCTCTCTCAGAGTGCTCAGATGCTCCTGGTCGGTTCTTCCCGTCACCAGAATGTCATCCAGATAGATTGAAACAAGTGGAATCCCTTGCAGTACACCCGCGATAGTCCTCTGGAAAATAGCTGGACTAGATGAGACACTGAATGGCAAGCGGTTATAGGTAAACAAACCCTTGTGTGTATTTATGGTTACATACTTCTTGGATTCCTCATCTAGTGTAATCTGCAAGTATGCATGACTCATATCCAGCTTCGTGAATTTCTTCCCTCCAGCCAGGTTTGCAAAATGATCCTCCGTTTTAGGAATAGGATACTGTTCAAGTTTAGACAACCTACTTACAGTCAATTTATAATCTCCACAGATTCTTACCGAATTATCTGGTTTTGAAACAGGTACAATGGGAGCTGCCCATTCTGAACATTTTACGGGTTCCAGAATGTTCTCTCTCAAAAGACGGTCAAGCTCAGCCTCTACCTTTGGTTTCATGGCATACAGCACAGGTCGTTGTTTAAAAAACCTTGGCAGTGCCTCCTTGTCTACATAAATCTTAGCTGGGGGGCCATTAAATGTTCCAAGTTCTTCCTTGAACACGTTCTCATGTTCAATCAACACTTCTTGCAAAGACAATTGTTTGCCTCCCTCTAGTTGATTTATTGTTCCCCAATCTAATTTAAGTTCTTTTATCCAGCCCCGACCTAACAAGTTTGGTCCAGAACCCGATACTACAACTACAGGTAGATGTTCCATGGTCTCCCTGTGTTGCACAGTTACAGTAGCTGTACCCAATGTCGCCACTCATTCAGCGGTATAGGTTTTAAGCTGCATAGAGCAAGACTTTAACTCTGGAACTTTTGCACGGTTCCACAATTTTGAGTACTCCTCCCTGTTCATTATGGTAACACCACATCCGGTATCCACCTCAAAGTTCACCTTAGAGTCATTTACTATCAGTTGCAAAGTGATAGGATCCACTTTTGGAATATCCTCTACCATACTATGCATTATGAACACATCGTCTTCTTTCTCAGCTTCTCCACTGATGTGATGTGCTCCCTGTTTTTTCACTTCCCTTACTAGGTTTTGCTTTTCACCCCCTTTAGGTTTGTATACCTCCAGGGTAGCTTTTGTTCAGCATGCACATTTTATATGTCCTTTTTTCCCACACTTGTGGCACTTTTCCTCCAGAAACCTGCATTCCCTCACCAGGTGAGCTCCATTGCATCTATAACCTGCCTTTACATGCTCACTTTGTGGTTTCCGACTCATATTTAACTTGTGCACAACCGGACCTCCAACTTGCTTCGTAGTAGACCAGTCTGAACCTTGTATTTCTTGTACATCACGGTTAGCTGTCTCTATTAATTGAGCAAGTCCCAACGCTTTTTCATACGTAAGCCCAGTCTCGGACAATAATCTCCTCTGCATTCGATCATCCATTATCCTGCAAACAAGCCTATCTCTCAGCATGTCTTTCAAACTGTTCCCGTAATTGCAATCGTGTGCCAGTTTTCTCAACACCGCTACATAATCCGATACAGTCTCTCCCAGTTTCCTGTTCCATGAATTAAATTTGAAATGCAGTACAATCTCGCTCGGTCTGGGATTGAAATGTTCCTTTATCAAGTCCACTAAGTTAGCAAATGTAATGTCTCCAGGCTTCTCAGGACTGCATAAGTTTCTCATTAAACTATACGTCTGACTCCCCACGGAAGTGAGCAAAATAGCTCTCCTTTTCCCAACATCAAATATATCATTTGCTACAAAGAAATGCTACAGCAACTCACAGTATTCTTTCCAGGTCTGCATCTGAACATCAAAAGCAGAGAGCTGTCCTACTAGAGCAGCCATGATTCCTGGATTCAGTGCTTTTATTTTATTTTCCCTTCTTCAAGATGAGATCTGTTCAGCCTCATCACCAAATGTGATATCCAAGTGGTAAGGTCCAATAACTGCTATAAGCCAGACTTCAGGAACCAAAAGTTTACTTTTTAATTACACAGGTTAGGAGAGAACATAGCTCTTACAGCTGCAGCAAAGCAGTTCTATTTCTAACTGTGCGATCACTAAGATGGAGAATCAACCTCTGAGTCATACCCAGAATGCAATGCCACTACCTTGATAAGTGGTGTGCCAGGACATTACCTTAATATTTGTCTCCATCTGGTGGATAACTTAAGCATTACATCCCAGATTACTATAATTGGACAAGGATGGGGGTGAGTGTGAGGGGTGGCTAGTGAGATGGGGAAGTGATAATGTAGATAGAGAGGGATGGGTGGTGGTGTAAGGTAAGTTGGTGTGAGTAAGGATGTGCAGGAGTAGGGTAGGGAAGGCAGAGCGATGGTAATGTGATGAGTGGCACAGCAGTATGAGGCTGAGTGTGGCTTTGCAGTAATGTTTCATAATCTTATGTGATCATTGAAAGATTTGCGCCACTGTAGCCTGGTCCTCCTGATGACATCCCTGCTTGTGTCCTCCTGTGCAATGAGTAACCAGGCTGCATTGGTGTCCTGGGGAGGTCTCCACCACCCATTGGAAGGGAAGATACCTTCTTGCATGCTGTGACTCCCTCCATAAGCATATGGAGGGAGTCCTGGGCGAGCCTGGGTGCAGCCATGCACCATTTTTTTAAATTCGCTTATGGGATCTGGGCATCACTGGCAAGGCCAGCATTTATTGCCCATCCCTAGTTACCCTTGAGGAGGTGGTGGTGAGCTGCCTTCTTGAACCGCTGCAGTCCGTGTGGTGAAGGTACTCCCACAGTGTTGTTAGGGAGGGAGTTCCAGGATTTTGACCCAGCGACGATGAAGGAACAGCAATATAATTCTGAGTCAGGATGGTGTGTAACTTGGAGGGGAACTTGGAGGTGGTGGTGTTCCCATACGCCTGCTGCCCTTGTCCCTCTATGTGGAAGAGGTCGTGGGTTTGGGAGGTGCTGCCAAAGAAGCCTTGGCGAGTTGCTGCAGTGCATCTTGTAGATGGTACACACTGCAGCCACGGTACACCGGTGTTGGAGGGAGAGAATATTTAAGGTGGTGGATGGGGTGCCAATCAAACAGGTTGCTTTGTCCTGGATGGTGTTGAGCTTCTTGAGTGTTGTTGGAGTTGCACTCATCCAGGCAAGTGGAGAGTATTCCATCACACTTCTTACTTGTGCCTTGTAGATGGTGGGAAGGCTTTGGGGAGTCAGGAGATGAGACACTCGCCGCAGAATACCTAGCCTCTGACCTGCTCTTGTTGCCACAGTATTTATGTGGCTGGTCCAGTTAAGTTTCTGGTCACTGTGCAGTCACCAGCGAACATCCCCATTTCTGACCTTATGTTGGAGGGAAGGTAATTGATGAAGCAGTTGAAGATTGTTGGGCCTAGGACACTGCCCTGAGGAACTCCTGCAGCGATGTCCTGGGGCTGTGATGATTGACCTTCAACCACCACAACCATCTTCCTTTGTTCTAGGTATGACTCCAGCCAGTGAAGTGCTTTCCCTGTGATTCCCATTGACTTCAGTTTTACTGGGGCTCCTTGATGCCACACTCGGTCAAATGCTGTCTTGATGTCAAAGGCAGTCACTCTCAACTCACCTCTGGAATTCAGCTCCTTTGTCCATGTTTGGGCCAAGGCTGTAATGAGGTTGGGAGCCAAGTGGTCTATGTGGAACCCAAACTGGGCATCAGTGAGCGGGTTATTAGTGAGTAAGTGCTGCTTGATAGCACTGTCGATGACACCTTCCATCACTTTACTGATGATTGAGAGTGGACTGATGGGGCGGTAATTGGCCGGGTTGGATTTGTCCTGCTTTTTGTGGACCGGACATACCTGGGCAGTTTTCCACATTGTCAGATAGATGCCAGTGTTGTAACTGTACTGGAACAGCTTGGCTAGAGGCGGAGGAGGAGCAGGAGCTGGAGGAAGCTGCAGGCCAGATCCCACCAGCACCCAAGCACATTGCTGCCTGGGATGGCCTCAGCATGCCAGATGTACTTAATTTTATGCAGTACACCCATATGGCTGCTGCTGCACCAGGTTGGCACCACCCCACAGCAACACCATAAAATGTCTCTACATTGACCAAGCCATTGCTGTCACACTGACCACCATTGCTGGAGGTACCGTTATGTCTCCTCATTCACTCCAACTACCTAAGCCAATTCCAAAGGTGCACACAAATTTGTCCAAGACTGGAAATAAGGATTTTTATGATTGACGTCACATTAATGGAAACTTGGCATTAACATTGAATAAAACACCCAAGTGGCTACCTTTGTGAATCTACTTGTGTGTCATCTTTCTCTTACGCATGCTTCTACGATGTGCTACCCCTGTGGCTTCAGCAGAGGGAGTGTCAGCCTGTTCACTTCCCTGTTGCGACTGCTTAGACACTCTTGGCGGACGTTAGCTGGGTTTTGGAGCCTGTGATGGCCCTGCCAAAGTCTGCTCCTCCTGCAGGGGCAGGCTCGGCCATCGCTGTCAGAGGCGGCACTTGGAGCTCCGAGTGAGGGGGTGGAAATGGGGTAGAAGTGTAAGCGCTTTGAGAGGAGCCCACACTTCCCTCTCCCCTCTCACCATCATCCCTCTTATGGGCCACCCGCACTTCCCCGCTAGCAAGGAGCTGGAGAGCACCTTGCTGCACATCAGTGGGGCCATGAGGACCCACATCTATGCTAATATCCCTCCTAGAGAGGAGGTCTATGAGCCTCTGCCATCTATGCTCCATAGAGACCATGTGCTCCTATGAATGGTGCAATAGCTGCTCCGTGCAGGTGACCATCCTATCCATGGAAGAGCCTACAGTCACCATCGCCTGTGACACAGTGTTGCTCATGTTGGAGGTGGACTCCTCCATTCTCTGAACATTTGCAGACATTGTGGTCATAATACCTGTCAGAGCCCCCTGCACTGCTTCCTGCACCTCCAGGATTGCCCTCTTTCTGAATGGGCGCCGAGGCTCAGCATCTGCATGCAGGTGGGCAGAGCTGCAAGTGTCCTGTACCTTACGGAGAGGAGTCTCCACCATCTGCTCTTGCTCGCTTATGACTTGTAACAGACCAGGTGACAACACTACTCTATCTCGCGTAGGATCCACTGAGGTTTGTGTCCCTGCTCAGTGCTGGGTGTTCTTATGTCTAGTGATGCTGTGCCCTCAGAAGCTGGAGGCTCCCCTGAGGAGTCGTCTTCCTCTTCCTCCTAGAGAGTGGGGGGTGGGGGGGCGGGACTCTTGATGGACCTGTAGGAGAGTAAAGAGATGAGTTAGAGATGCCATATGACGAATGGGTACACATACCATTATGCACATGATGATCATTCAGTGACTGATGACACCAGTCCCCATATGAGTGACTGATGTATGCCATGCAGCTGTATGATATGTAATCCTGTCACCAGGTTGCTGAGATGTCCCCCTCTCTCCGTCTCCCACCTCCAGCTGCTCAGCCACTCCTGATACTTCCAATACAAACTACTCTGCTGTTGTGAGGGTGGCAAATGATGGAGGCCCACATCTGGTTCTCTCCCTCTCCCTCTTATTGTGCGCTTTCTTCTCCTGCAAGGAGGAAAAGAAGAGAAGTTTGAGTCAGAGTGATAGAATGAATGTAAGGAATGGATGGGTTACATCTTTATGATGGATTGGGGTGGCAATGCCAAATGGCCTCCTTGTGTGTTGTTAGTTCATAAGATTGCATTTGGATGAGGGTGAGTGTGAGGGATGGTTAGCCAGATGGGGATGTGATAATGTAGATAGAGAGAGGGGGATGGGTGGACGTGCAAGATATGTTGGTGTGAGTAATGATGTGCAGGAGTAGGGTTGGGAAGGCAGAGTGATGAGAGGCACAGCAGGATGAAGTTGAGTGTGGCTTTGTAATCACCGTTCCTGATCTAATGAGATCATTGAAACATTTCCGGCACTGTATCCAGGTCCTCCTGAACACATCCCTGCTGTTTACCTCCTCTGCAATTAGGAGCCAGGCTCTTTTTGTCTCCTGGGGTGGTCTCATCTGCCCATTGGAAGGGAAGAGGACCTTCCTGCCTGCTCTGACTCTCTCCACAAGCATATGGAGGGAGTCATCGGAGAACCTGGGTGCAGCCCTCTGTCTCTGTGCAGTCATCTCTCCAACTGTTTGGAGCAGTCAAAGCCTCCAGTGCAGTGACTGCACACTCCTGGATGAACCTTCAAATGCAATGTGACCATGGCTCCTTTAAATATACCGGCTGAAAACGTGTCATCAATGACGTCATCAGACCTGCACCATTTAATCGGACCAGGTAACGCGCAGGGTAGGTTTAACAGGCCCCATTAGCGCAAAGTCGATTTCTGCAGTGGGATGGAAGCAAGAACGGGGTCGCGACCTGCCACACCGACCGCCCGCACCTGACCCAACCAGGTAAGAAAAATTCCGGCCCTAGGTTTTCTTCCTCGTTGCTTGTTACAATCAGCACATCGTCTTGATTGCATAAGCAATTTTGAACTCCTTGCAAAACCTTAGCCATCATAGCCTGGAAGGTTTTTGGGGAGGACTTTACACCATACGGCAGCTTGGTGTATGAGTACAGTCCTTTGTGTGTGTTGACGGTGAGATACTGTTGACTCTCTTTGTCAACATTCAGCTAAGCGTAAGCGTTCAACAGGTCAAACTTAGAGAAACTTTTGCTGCACACAAATCTTGTGATGTAGGTAACGGGTATGGCTCATCGTAAGCTGCTTGGTTGATAGTAACTTTGTAGTCACCGCACAAGCATACAGTTTTGCCTGCTTTGTGCAGTACCAAAATTGGGGAGCACTCCATTCTCTCTGAACTTCACTAGCTCTTCCTCCACCTGACCTTTCATCGCATAAGGGACCAATCTTGCCTTACAATAGACAGGCTTCGCGTTGGACTTGATGCGGATATGGGCATCATACCCACTGCTGCCCTCATAACTGTCTGAGATATTTGTACTTGTTCAGCATTGTGTTGATTCGCTTCTTTGAAACATCTACACTGAAGATGTTTTTCCAGTCTAGTTATTAACTTTCTCAACCAGTCTTTGCCCATGAGAGTTGGCCTATTGTAGCTCGCTACAATAATAGGCAGCTTTACTGACTGGGCATTGTGTTGAAATGTACATTCAATTTGTTCACGTCTCTAGGATTTCTCCGGAGTAAGTTTTTAACTCTACGGTACTCTTTGTAAGTGGTACTTGATTAAACTTACTCTCATATGTGTCCTTACACATGATAGAGCCACCCACCACAGTATTGATACACATATCAATATATTGCTTATTGATCAAAAGTTTTGTACCGAAGTCTTTCTCATGACTGCTAGCATTGTCGCTAGTGGCATAGACACTGTAGATCTCTAGTTCTTCAGCATCAGGTGTGTTCACTTCAAGATTGTGAACTCCTCCCTTTTGTTGTTGCTGCTTTGTATTGCCACTGGAGTGGTTCTCACTTCCTGCTTTTGATCTAGCTCGGCAAGCTGTTGAAATATGCCCTTGCTTCTGGCAGTGAAAACATAAGAACATAAGAACATAAGAAGTAGGTGCAGGAATAGGCCACTTGGCCCCTCGAGCCTGCTCCACCATTCAATAAGATCATGGCTGATCTTGGGCTCAAAGGCACTTCCCCATCCACTCCCCATAACCCTTCACTCCCTTATCTTGCAAAAATGTGTCTATCTCCACCTTAAATGTATTTAATGACCCAGCCTCAGCAGCTGTCTGGGGCAGAGAATTCCACAGATTTACGACCCTCTGAGAGAAGAAATTCCTCCTCATCTCAGTTCTAAAAGGGTGACCCTTTATTCTGAAACTATGCCCCCAAGTTCTAGATTTCCCCACGAGGGGAAACATCCTCTCTGCATCTACCTTGTCCTGTCCCCTCAGTATCTTATATGTTTCAATAAGATCACCTCTCACTCTTCTAAATTCCAATGAGTATAGGCCCAGCCTGCTCAAGCTTTCCTCATATGTCAACCCCCTCATCTCTGGAATTGACCTCGTGAATCTTCTCTGAACTGCCTCCAATGCAAGTATATCCTTCCTTAAATAAGGAGACCAAAACTGTACGCAGTACTCAAGGTGTGGTCTCACCAATACCCTGTACAGTTGTAGCAGGACTTCCCTGTTTTTATACTCCAACCCCTTTGAAATAAAGGCCAAAATTCCATTTTCCTTTTTGATTACTTGCTGTACCTGCATGCTAACTTTTTGTGTTTCATGCACAAGGTCCCTCTGAACTGTAGCATTTTGTAATCTCTCTCATTTAAATAATAATTTACTTTTTTATTTTTCCTGCCAAAGTGTATAAGCCCACACTTTCCCACATTATACTCCATCTGCCAAATGTTTGCCCACTCACTTAGCCTCTTTCTATCCCTTTGCAAGTTCTTTGAGTCCTCTGCACAACTTGCTTTCCCACCCATCTTTGTATCATCCACAAATTTGGCTACATTACACTCCGCCCCTTCATCCAAGTCAGTAATGTAGGCTGTAAATAGATGTGGCCCCAGCACCGATCCCTGTGGCACCCCACTAGTTACCGCTTGCCAACTCTTTGCTTTCTGTTAGTTAGCCAATTCTCTATCCATGCTATTATATTACCCGCAATTCTGTGAGCTCTTATGTTATGCAGTAACCTTTTATGTGGCACCGTTGATGTGCCTCAATGAATCCGAGACTTGACGCTAACGGAGCAAAGCAAGGCTTTTATTAACTAAGAAAGTAATACACAGTGGAGAAGTGTCTCCCATCCAAAGATCTGCTGCACTGTCTGTGAGACAGTGCAGCCTGCTTAAGTAGTGGCTAGGTATGGGCGGAGCCCTACACACAATACAGTACCGGAGGGGACAAGAAACTGAAACTAAACTAAACACAGAGAATACATTGCCTGAGAACATAGAGAATACAGTGCCTGATGAACGGCATATTTCATCACATTCACCCCTTCTACAGATTTAGTCTGTTCGGGGGTTTGATAGTCCTCTGTGACCGACGAGGTGCCACGGGTGTCGGCTGGGTGTCCCCGGTGGCCTCCTGGGTCTCTGCCGGGGGCGCCGCCAGGGTTGTTGAAGGGGTAGTTGGTGGGGGCACCGTTGGTCGATGTTCTTCCGGGGGTGATGAAAGAGTAGTGGGTGGGTAAGAGTTGCTGTGATCGCTGTTGCTGTTGTTGTCGTGGTTGTTGTCGTTACCGGCTGGGGCGACGTCTTTTATGGACACGGTGTCCTCCCTTCCGTTGGCGTGCCGGACATATGCGTATTGGGGGTTGGCGTGGAGTAGGTGCACTGACTCCATGAGAGGGTCCGTCTAGTGGCCCCTCACATGCCTTCGTACAAATACCGGACCTGGGGTGGAGAGCCATGATGGCATGGATACGCCTGAGGTGGATTTCCGGGGAAAGACAAACATTCGTTCATGAGGCGTGGCATTAGTGGCAGTACACAATAGCGACCGTATCGAATGGAGCACATCTGGGAGGACTTCCTGCCAGCGGGAGATAGGGAGGCCCTTGGTCCTTAGAGCTAGAGTGACTGCTTTCCATACTGTCCCGTTCTCTCGCTCCACCTGGCCGTTACCCTGGTGGTTGTAGCTGGTGGTACGGCTCGTGGCGATCCCCCTGGACAGCATGTACTGGCGTAGCTCTTCACTCATGAAGGACGCCCCCCTATCTGTGTGGATGTAGCTTGGCATACCGAACAGGCAGAACAGGCTGTTGAGGCATTTAATGACCGTGGCGCTGGTCATGTCTGGGCAGGGGAAGGCGAATGGGAAACGGGAGTATTCGTCCACAATGCTCAGGAAAGTAAACATTGTGGTTGACTGACTGGAGGGGGCGCTTGAAATCTAAGCTGAGCCGCTCAAAGGGCCGTGTAGCTTTGATTAAGTGGGCTCCATCTGGGCGGTAGAACCGAGGCTTGCAGTCAGCGCAAGTGCTGCAGTTCCTGGTCAGAGACCGAACTTCCTCAATCGAGTAGTGTAAGTTGCGAGACTTTATGAAGTGGAACAGCCGCGTGACCCCTGGGTGGCAGAGGTCGTTGTGGAGGGTCTGTAGCCGATCCCCGGTGGCGCTGGCACACATCCCTCGTGAGAGGGCGTCGGGGGATTCGTTAAGGGCCCCTGGCCGGTAAATGATGTCATACTCGAAGGTGGAGAGCTCGATCCGCCACCTGAGAATCTTATCATTTTTAATCTTCCCCTTCTGTTTATTATTAAACATAAACGCTACCGACCGCTGGTCGGTAAGTAGGGTGAAGCGTTTGCCGGCTAGGTAGTGGCGCCAGTGGCGCCAGTGGCGCACTGCCTCCACGATGGCTTGGGCCTCCTTTTCCACGGAGGAGTGTCTGATCTCGGGCCCTTGGAGGGTCCTCGAGAAGAAAGCTACGGGCCGCCCTGCCTGGTTGAGGGTGGCCGCCAAGGCAAAGTCAGACGCATCACTTTCCACTTGAAATGGAGTGTTCTCGTCCACTGCCTGTAGCGTGGCCCGCTCAATATCCTGCTTAATGCTTTTGAAGGCGGCGTGGGCCTCAGCAGAGGGCGGAAAAGAGGATGCTTTCAAGAGGGGGCGGGCTTTGTCGGAGTAGTTGGGGACCCATTGGGAATATTAAGAAAATAACCCCAGGCACCTTTTCAGGGCTTTGGGAGTGTTGGGCAGGGGCAGCTCCCATAGGGGGCGCAATCGGTCGGGGTCTGGTCCGATTTCCCCATTCTCCACCACGCTGCCTAGTATGCAGAGGCGCGTGGTGTTGAAAACGCACTTGTCCTCGTTGTAAGTGAGGCTGAGTTTTTGTGCGGTTTTCAGGAACCTCTCGAGGTTCGAGTTGTGATCCTGCTGGTTGTGACCGCAGATGGTGACGTTGTTGAGGTAGGGGAAGGTTGCCTGCAAGTGGTGGTCATCGACCATGCGGTCCATCTCCCTCTGGAAGACCGAGACCCCATTCGTCACCCCAAAGGGGACTCTGAGGAATTGGTAGAGGCGTCCGTTCGCCTCAAATGCGGTGTACGGGCGGTCCTCTGGCCTGATAGGGAGCTGGTGGTACGCTGACTTGAGGTCGATGGTGGAGAACACCCGGTATTGTGCGATTTGGTTCACCATCTCGGATATGCAGGGTAGCGGGTAGGCGTCTAGATGGGTGTATAGATTAACCGTCTGGCTTTAATCTATCACCATCCGCTTCTTCTCGCTACCCCTCACCACCACCACTTGGGTGCGCCACGGGCTGTTGCTGCGTTCGATAATGCGCTCCTTCAGGAGCCTGTCTACCTCGGTCGCGATAAACCGCCTGTCCTCCCAGCTGTACCTCCTGCTTTTGGTCACTATTGGCCGGCAGTTGGGAGTAAGGTTCGCGAATAGCGAAGGCGGCTTTACCTTCAGGGTAGCCAGGCCGCACATTGTGAGGGGCGGCTGGGACCCACCGTAATTGAGCGTGATGCTTTGGTGGTGACACTGGAAATCCAGGCCCAAGATCACGCTCGCACATAGATTCTTCATGATTAACAATTTAAAATTATCGTATACAGTTCCGTTAACGGACAATTGTACCGCGCAGTAACCCATAACGGTCGATGTCTGGGTTTTATCAGCCATAGAGATGGTGCCCCGAGCAGGGACCACCGTTAGAGAGAGTTGTTGTGCTAGTTCAGGGTGGATAAAACTCTCCGTGCTTCCACTGTCAATTAAACATTTAACCCCGCACCCGTTTACCTCGAAGTCCACCATTGATTTGGATAGCGGGTGCGGTCTGGTCTGGTCCACTGTGACCGATGCCACAGTAGGGCCCTGATCGAGACAAGATGGCATCCACGCTGTCTGCTCACAAGACGGCGGACACCACGAGGTCGGGCAAGATGGCGTCCAAGATGGCCGCTCCCATGGCGCACACGCGGCGGTGGCGGGTTTTCCAGCGGGGTTCCCTCTGTACACCTTCCCAAAGTGCCCCTTCTTACCGCACTTAAAGCACGTGGTGCCTTTCGCCGGGCACAGGTTTCTGGTGTGCTTCGGCTGCCCGCAGAAGTAGCAGTTGGGGCCCCGACGCGTCGCGGCTGTCGTAGGGCTTCTGGGGGGAGAGCGGGGCCCCGACGGTGTCAGGCTGCCGGGCGGGGAAGATGCCTTCCAAGATGGTGGCACCCTTGGTGCACACGTGGCGGCGTGGGCGGCGCGGGCTGAAGGGTAGGCGTCCGAGTTTCTCTGGGCCACATCCAGGGATCGCGCTGTGTCCACAGCCTGTTTCAGGTCCAATCCCGTTTTTTCCAGTAGTCTCTGCCGGATGTAAGTGGAGCTGAGGCCTGTGATAAAGGCATCACGAACAAGCTCGTCAGTGTACACTGCGGCTTTTACATCTTGGCACTTGCAGTCTTTGCCAAGCGTTTTCAGGGTGACTAGGAACTCATCCAGCGATTCCCCAGGTCGCTGTGCGCGAGTAGCGAGCAGATGCCTAGCGTACACCTCATTCGTAGGCTGCTGGTAATGCACCTTTAGGATGTCGCAGGCGGCCGGGTACGTGTCGGCGTCTTGGATGAGGGGGTAAACTCGGTGGCTTACCCAATTCCGCAGGATTCCGAGTTTCATACTTTCGGCGTCCGTAGCGCCTGTGACGGCTACGGAATTGTCCAGGAAGAATTCCATACACTTAAACCAGTGTCCGAAACGTGCCAATGCATCCGAAGCATGCTGGTCCAAATCCAAACGTTCGGGTTTCAAGAGTTGATCCATTGCGTTGAAAATTTAGTTAATAAAATTGATGTGCCTCAATGAATCTGAGACTCGACGTTAACGGAGCAAAGCAAGGCTTTTATTAACTAAGAAAGTAATACACAGTGGAGAAGTGTCTCCCATCCAAAGATCTGCTGCACTGTCTGTGAGACAGTGCAGCCTGCTTAAGTAGTGGCTAGGTATGGGCGGAGCCCTACACACAATACAGTACCGGAGGGGACAAGAAACTGAAACTAAACTAAACACAGAGAATACATTGCCTGAGAACATAGAGAATACAGTGCCTGATGAACGGCATATTTCATCACATTCACCCCTTCTACAGATTTAGTCTGTTCGGGGGTTTGATAGTCCTCTGTGACCGACGAGGTGCCACGGGTGTCGGCTGGGTGTCCCCGGTGGCCTCCTGGGTCTCTGCCGGGGGCGCCGCCAGGGTTGTTGAAGGGGTAGTTGGTGGGGGCACCGTTGGTCGATGTTCTTCCGGGGGTGATGAAAGAGTAGTGGGTGGGTAAGAGTTGCTGTGATCGCTGTTGCTGTTGTTGTCGTGGTTGTTGTCGTTACCGGCTGGGGCGACGTCTTTTATGGACACGGTGTCCTCCCTTCCGTTGGCGTGCCGGACATATGCGTATTGGGGGTTGGCGTGGAGTAGGTGCACTGACTCCATGAGAGGGTCCGTCTAGTGGCCCCTCACATGCCTTCGTACAAATACCGGACCTGGGGTGGAGAGCCATGATGGCATGGATACGCCTGAGGTGGATTTCCGGGGAAAGACAAACATTCGTTCATGAGGCGTGGCATTAGTGGCAGTACACAATAGCGACCGTATCGAATGGAGCACATCTGGGAGGACTTCCTGCCAGCGGGAGATAGGGAGGCCCTTGGTCCTTAGAGCTAGAGTGACTGCTTTCCATACTGTCCCGTTCTCTCGCTCCACCTGGCCGTTACCCTGGTGGTTGTAGCTGGTGGTACGGCTCGTGGCGATCCCCCTGGACAGCATGTACTGGCGTAGCTCTTCACTCATGAAGGACGCCCCCCTATCTGTGTGGATGTAGCTTGGCATACCGAACAGGCAGAACAGGCTGTTGAGGCATTTAATGACCGTGGCGCTGGTCATGTCTGGGCAGGGGAAGGCGAATGGGAAACGGGAGTATTCGTCCACAATGCTCAGGAAAGTAAACATTGTGGTTGACTGACTGGAGGGGGCGCTTGAAATCTAAGCTGAGCCGCTCAAAGGGCCGTGTAGCTTTGATTAAGTGGGCTCCATCTGGGCGGTAGAACCGAGGCTTGCAGTCAGCGCAAGTGCTGCAGTTCCTGGTCAGAGACCGAACTTCCTCAATCGAGTAGTGTAAGTTGCGAGACTTTATGAAGTGGAACAGCCGCGTGACCCCTGGGTGGCAGAGGTCGTTGTGGAGGGTCTGTAGCCGATCCCCGGTGGCGCTGGCACACATCCCTCGTGAGAGGGCGTCGGGGGATTCGTTAAGGGCCCCTGGCCGGTAAATGATGTCATACTCGAAGGTGGAGAGCTCGATCCGCCACCTGAGAATCTTATCATTTTTAATCTTCCCCTTCTGTTTATTATTAAACATAAACGCTACCGACCGCTGGTCGGTAAGTAGGGTGAAGCGTTTGCCGGCTAGGTAGTGGCGCCAGTGGCGCCAGTGGCGCACTGCCTCCACGATGGCTTGGGCCTCCTTTTCCACGGAGGAGTGTCTGATCTCGGGCCCTTGGAGGGTCCTCGAGAAGAAAGCTACGGGCCGCCCTGCCTGGTTGAGGGTGGCCGCCAAGGCAAAGTCAGACGCATCACTTTCCACTTGAAATGGAGTGTTCTCGTCCACTGCCTGTAGCGTGGCCCGCTCAATATCCTGCTTAATGCTTTTGAAGGCGGCGTGGGCCTCAGCAGAGGGCGGAAAAGAGGATGCTTTCAAGAGGGGGCGGGCTTTGTCGGAGTAGTTGGGGACCCATTGGGAATATTAAGAAAATAACCCCAGGCACCTTTTCAGGGCTTTGGGAGTGTTGGGCAGGGGCAGCTCCCATAGGGGGCGCAATCGGTCGGGGTCTGGTCCGATTTCCCCATTCTCCACCACGCTGCCTAGTATGCAGAGGCGCGTGGTGTTGAAAACGCACTTGTCCTCGTTGTAAGTGAGGCTGAGTTTTTGTGCGGTTTTCAGGAACCTCTCGAGGTTCGAGTTGTGATCCTGCTGGTTGTGACCGCAGATGGTGACGTTGTTGAGGTAGGGGAAGGTTGCCTGCAAGTGGTGGTCATCGACCATGCGGTCCATCTCCCTCTGGAAGACCGAGACCCCATTCGTCACCCCAAAGGGGACTCTGAGGAATTGGTAGAGGCGTCCGTTCGCCTCAAATGCGGTGTACGGGCGGTCCTCTGGCCTGATAGGGAGCTGGTGGTACGCTGACTTGAGGTCGATGGTGGAGAACACCCGGTATTGTGCGATTTGGTTCACCATCTCGGATATGCAGGGTAGCGGGTAGGCGTCTAGATGGGTGTATAGATTAACCGTCTGGCTTTAATCTATCACCATCCGCTTCTTCTCGCTACCCCTCACCACCACCACTTGGGTGCGCCACGGGCTGTTGCTGCGTTCGATAATGCGCTCCTTCAGGAGCCTGTCTACCTCGGTCGCGATAAACCGCCTGTCCTCCCAGCTGTACCTCCTGCTTTTGGTCACTATTGGCCGGCAGTTGGGAGTAAGGTTCGCGAATAGCGAAGGCGGCTTTACCTTCAGGGTAGCCAGGCCGCACATTGTGAGGGGCGGCTGGGACCCACCGTAATTGAGCGTGATGCTTTGGTGGTGACACTGGAAATCCAGGCCCAAGATCACGCTCGCACATAGATTCTTCATGATTAACAATTTAAAATTATCGTATACAGTTCCGTTAACGGACAATTGTACCGCGCAGTAACCCATAACGGTCGATGTCTGGGTTTTATCAGCCATAGAGATGGTGCCCCGAGCAGGGACCACCGTTAGAGAGAGTTGTTGTGCTAGTTCAGGGTGGATAAAACTCTCCGTGCTTCCACTGTCAATTAAACATTTAACCCCGCACCCGTTTACCTCGAAGTCCACCATTGATTTGGATAGCGGGTGCGGTCTGGTCTGGTCCACTGTGACCGATGCCACAGTAGGGCCCTGATCGAGACAAGATGGCATCCACGCTGTCTGCTCACAAGACGGCGGACACCACGAGGTCGGGCAAGATGGCGTCCAAGATGGCCGCTCCCATGGCGCACACGCGGCGGTGGCGGGTTTTCCAGCGGGGTTCCCTCTGTACACCTTCCCAAAGTGCCCCTTCTTACCGCACTTAAAGCACGTGGTGCCTTTCGCCGGGCACAGGTTTCTGGTGTGCTTCGGCTGCCCGCAGAAGTAGCAGTTGGGGCCCCGACGCGTCGCGGCTGTCGTAGGGCTTCTGGGGGGAGAGCGGGGCCCCGACGGTGTCAGGCTGCCGGGCGGGGAAGATGCCTTCCAAGATGGTGGCACCCTTGGTGCACACGTGGCGGCGTGGGCGGCGCGGGCTGAAGGGTAGGCGTCCGAGTTTCTCTGGGCCACATCCAGGGATCGCGCTGTGTCCACAGCCTGTTTCAGGTCCAATCCCGTTTTTTCCAGTAGTCTCTGCCGGATGTAAGTGGAGCTGAGGCCTGTGATAAAGGCATCACGAACAAGCTCGTCAGTGTACACTGCGGCTTTTACATCTTGGCACTTGCAGTCTTTGCCAAGCGTTTTCAGGGTGACTAGGAACTCATCCAGCGATTCCCCAGGTCGCTGTGCGCGAGTAGCGAGCAGATGCCTAGCGTACACCTCATTCGTAGGCTGCTGGTAATGCACCTTTAGGATGTCGCAGGCGGCCGGGTACGTGTCGGCGTCTTGGATGAGGGGGTAAACTCGGTGGCTTACCCAATTCCGCAGGATTCCGAGTTTCATACTTTCGGCGTCCGTAGCGCCTGTGACGGCTACGGAATTGTCCAGGAAGAATTCCATACACTTAAACCAGTGTCCGAAACGTGCCAATGCATCCGAAGCATGCTGGTCCAAATCCAAACGTTCGGGTTTCAAGAGTTGATCCATTGCGTTGAAAATTTAGTTAATAAAATTGATGTGCCTCAATGAATCTGAGACTCGACGTTAACGGAGCAAAGCAAGGCTTTTATTAACTAAGAAAGTAATACACAGTGGAGAAGTGTCTCCCATCCAAATATCTGCTGCACTGTCTGTGAGACAGTGCAGCCTGCTTAAGTAGTGGCCAGGTATGGGCGGAGCCCTACACACAATACAGTACCGGAGGGGAAATGAAACTGAAACTAAACTAAACACAGAGAATACAGTGCCTGAGAACACAGAGAATACAGTGCCTGATGAACGGCATATTTCATCACAACCGTATTGAATGCCTTCTGGAAATCCACATACACCACATCCATTGGTTCACCTTTGTCCATCCTGCTCATTACCTTTTCAAAGAACTCCAGTAAGCTTGTTAAACATGATTTCCCTTTCATAAAACCATGCTGACTCTGATTGACTGCATTATGATTTTCCAAATGCTCTGCTGCTGCTTCCTTAATGAAGGTCTCCAGCATTTTCCCAACGACAGATGCTAGGCTAACTGGTCTATAGTTTCCTGCTTTCTGTCTCCCTCCTTTCTTAAATAGGGGTGTTACATTTGCGGTTTTCCAATCCACTGGGACCTCTCCAGAGTCCAGGGAATTTTGATATATTGCAACCAATGCATCCACTATCTCTGCAGCCACTTCTTTTAAGACCCTGGGATGCAGGCCATGTGGTCCAGGGGACTTGTCACCTTTTAGTCTCATTATTTTGCCAAGTACTATTTCCTTAGTGATAGTGATTGCCTTTAGGTTCCCCCTCCCGGTGGCCCCTTGATTATCCATTATTGGGATGTTGTTAGTGTCTTCTACCGTGAAGACAGATACAAAATATTTCCACTGGTGTCCCGTCTATGCTGATGGGGCGGTGATTCCCTCGGTGGCTTCTGAAGTCCACAATGAGCTCCTTAGTCTTGCCAACGTTCAGGGCAACGTTGTTGTCATTGCACCATCTCATCAGCTAGACTACCTCATCTCTGTACTCCATCTCGTCATCGTTGCTTATCAGGGCAATTACTGTGGTGTCGTCGGCAAACTTGATGATCCGGTTGTTGCTGTGTATGGCTGTACAGTCATGTGTAAACAGAGAGTACAGCCAAGGACTGAGGCAGCAGCCTTGTGGCGCTCCGGTGTTGAGGACCAGAGTGGATGAGGTGTTGTTCCCTATTTTCACCACTTGAGGCCTGCCAGTCAGGAAATCCAGAATCCAATTGCAGATGGGGGTGCCCAGGCCTAGGTCCCTCAGTTTCAGGACCAGCTTGGAGGGAACAATAGTATTAAATGCAGAGCTGTAGTCAATGAACAACAGTCTGACATAAGTGTCCCTCCTGTCTAGGTGTTCCAGGGCAATGTGCAGTGTTAAGGAGATGGCATCGTCCACAGACCTGTTCGCCCTGTATGTGAACTGGAATGGGTCCAAGGAGTCGGGGATGATGCTGTTTATGTGTGTCATGACCAGCTTTCCCAGGCACTTCATGGCTATAGGTGTTAGAGCCACGGGTCGATAGTCATTGAGGCCTGTTACCTTGGTCTTCTTAGGTAACGGTACAATGGTTGTCTCCTTGAAGCACACTGGTACAACGGACTGCTGCAGTGAGATGTTAAAAATGTCCATGAACACAGGAGCCAGCTGGTCTGCGCAGGTCTTGAAGACACGGGGTGAAACCCCGTCTGGGCCGGCTGCCTTCCGTGCTTTCACCCTCCTGAAGGTTCTTTGGACCTCGGACTCAGTCAGCTGTAATGTGTAATCCTCTGGATGGCTGGGGGTTTTGATGGCCGGCTCATTGTTCTCCCTCTCAAAGCGAGCATAAAAAGTATTCAGTTCGTCTGGTAGGGAGGGATCGGTGTCGGTGACTCCCGCTGAGCTCCCCTTGTAGTTGGTGATGGCCATTAGTCCCTGCCACATGCATCTGGCATCGGAGCCCCCGCCGTACTGGGACTCCAGTTTATTCTTATAGTCTCTTTTTGCTGTTTTAATGGCCTTTCTGAGGTCATACTTGGCCTTCTTGTAGCGTTCGGTGTCCCCTGATTTGAAAGCGGTACACCGTTCTCTTAGTTTGTTGCGGATGTCTGAGTTCATCCATGGTTTGCGGTTGGGAAATGAATGGACAGTCTTGGTAGGAATGCATTCATCCACCAGTCTGTTGATGTATCCAGTGACATGGCCTGCATACACATCCAGGTCTGGGTTCTTGAAAACACCCCAGTCCGTTATTTCCAACTGCCCTGCAGTTGTAGTTCTGTGTCCGCTGTCCAGCTTCGCACCGTTTTCACTGTTGTGGGTGTGCTCTTTAACTTCTGTTTGTAAACAGGAAGTAGGAGCACGGAGACGTGGTCTGACTTGCCGAAGCCCGGCCGAGCAATGGCACGGTAGCCGTGTTTTATTGTTGTGTAGCAATGATCTAAAGTTTTCCGTTTCTCGTCGGACAGGAGATGTGTTGAAAGTATTTTGGCAATACTTTCTTTTGATTACAGTGGTTAATGTCTCCCGCAATGATGGGAACTGCCTCGGGATATCGGTTCTGAAGTTTGCTAACCTCACTGTAAAGTTCGCTCAGTGCAGTGTTAGCGTCAGCTCGTGGCTGGATGTAAACTGCTGCCGTGAGAATAGCAGAGATTTCCCTCGGTAAATAAAAAAGGCGACACTTGATTGTTAGTCGTTCCAGATTTGGTGAACAGTGTTGTGAAAGTACCTGGACATCTGTACACCAGTTGTTGTTGATCAGGCAGCAGATACCCCCGCCTCTGTTCTTCCCCGTTGAATCAGCTGTTCTGTCGGCCCAAAACAGAAAAAATCCCTGCGGCTGCACCGCCTCATCAGGTATCATGGAGGTTAGCCACGACTCTGTTAGGAACATGGCACAGCACTCCCTAATGTCCCACTGTGAGGCGATACGGCAATTCAGCTCGTCAATCTTATTTGCCAGAGATTGAACATTGGCAAGGAGAATGCTGGGCAAGGCTGGTTTCCACCCCCGTCGGTGTGATCTAACTAGCAGGCCTGCCCGCGACCCCCGCCTGTGGGCTCATCTGCACCTACTCCCCGGGGCCTGATGGTTCTGGTTGAGGGGTGGGCTCCCCTGCCCTCGCTGATCTCCATTGTCCCTCAGTACCTCTACAGGTAAGTCCTTTGTTAAGTTTCTTGTTGTGATGCCTGTATTTCCGTAAAAATCCACTGAAATGTTCCGTACGTCCAAGAGTGTTTGGCGACTATATATAATAACCACTTTCGTGCTCAGGACACACATGATAATAAATAAAAAGTACGTAAGTATACAAGAAAAAGCAGTGGCGAGGCAAACAGGACTCAAAGTGGCGGTAGCCTCTGCGGACCCGCGGGAGACGAGGCGGCCAAGCGGCGGCGGTGATAAAAGCGGTGGCGAGGCAGATAGACCCAGAGCGGCGGCAGCAGCAGTGGACCCGTGGGAGACGAGGCGGCGGCTGTGAGGCAGATAGGCCCAGAGGCGAGGCAGATAGGCCCAGAGGTGAGGCAGGTAGGCCCAGAGGCAAGGCAGGCAGGCCCAGAGGCGAGGCAGGTAGGCCCAGAGACGAGGCAGGTAGGCCCAGAGGCGAGGCAGGTAGGCCCAGAGGCGAGGCAGGCAGGCCCAGAGGCGAGGCAGGTAGGCCCAGAGACAAGGCAGGTAGGCCCAGAGGTGAGGCAGGTAGGCCCAGAGGCAAGGCAGGCAGGCCCAGAGGTGAGGCAGGTAGGCCCAGAGGCAAGGCAGCCAGGCCCAGAGGCGAGGCAGGTAGGCCCAGAGGCGAGGCAGGTAGGCCCAGAGACGAGGCAGGTAGGCCCAGAGGCGAGGCAGGTAGGCCCAGAGGCGAGGCAGGTAGGCCCAGAGGCGAGGCAGGTAGGCCCAGAGACAAGGCAGGTAGGCCCAGAGGCGAGGCAGGTAGGCCCAGAGGTGAGGCAGGTAGGCCCAGAGGCGAGGCAGGTAGGCCCAGAGGCGAGGCAGGTAGGCCCAGAGGTGAGGCAGGTAGGCCCAGAGGCGAGGCAGGTAGGCCCAGAGGCGAGGCAGGTAGGCCCAGAGGTGAGGCAGGTAGGCCCAGAGGCGAGGCAGGTAGGCCCAGAGACGAGGTAGGCAGGCCCAGAGGTGAGGCAGGTAGGCCCAGAGGCGAGGCAGGTAGGCCCAGAGGCGAGGCAGGTAGGCCCAGAGACGAGGCAGGTAGGCCCAGAGGCGAGGCAGGTAGGCCCAGAGGCGAGGCAGGTAGGCCCAGAGGCGAGGCAGGTAGGCCCAGAGGTGAGGCAGGTAGGCCCAGAGGCGAGGCAGGTAGGCCCAGAGACGAGGCAGGCAGGCCCAGAGGTGAGGCAGGTAGGCCCAGAGGCGAGGCAGGTAGGCCCAGAGGCGAGGCAGGTAGGCCCAGAGGCGAGGCAGGTAGGCCCAGAGGCGAGGCAGGTAGGCCCAGAGACAAGGCAGGTAGGCCCAGAGGCGAGGCAGGTAGGCCCAGAGGTGAGGCAGGTAGGCCCAGAGGCGAGGCAGGTAGGCCCAGAGGCGAGGCAGGTAGGCCCAGAGGTGAGGCAGGTAGGCCCAGAGGCGAGGCAGGTAGGCCCAGAGACGAGGCAGGCAGGCCCAGAGGTGAGGCAGGTAGGCCCAGAGGCGAGGCAGGTAGGCCCAGAGGCGAGGCAGGTAGGCCCAGAGACGAGGCAGGTAGGCCCAGAGGCGAGGCAGGTAGGCCCAGAGGTGAGGCAGGTAGGCCCAGAGGCGAGGCAGATAGGCCCTGTTACATTGTTATAGTATCACATCGTTAAATGGAACTACTTTGGTATGGAACTACTTTGGTATGGTGTAGTTATATTGCTATGTGGCACACTGTGCATGGGCAGTGCACAGTGCAGCGTCAGACATCTTGTATCACTCCGCACCATGCGGCAGCACTGCAACAAAAGCAAGAATACAGCTTAGTAAAAACACTAACTAAAATGAACTAAAAATGTCTGTAATATATACAGTAATAAGAACACAAGGAGACACAACAGGTCCCAAAGCGGCGGCAGCAGCAGCGGACCCATGGGAGATGAGGCGGCTGTTAGATCGGGTAATTAATTTCAGTGGACCACACTGATTTGAGGCCAACACACTAAAATTAAAGTTTGTGAGTCCGGTGGTAAGTTTTAAATAGTCGATTTATTGCATCACTTGATTTACACTGTTTGACTTCCTTTATCCGACTACCATCATATTCAAAATGGCTGGTTTTTATACAGCAGCAGATGTACCCACCCCCTTTATTACCATTGGCTCAGCAGCATGCATGCAGAGCTATGGTTGGTTCAACTACATCACACTGATTGGATCTCTGATACATCAATCATTCCTTTGTTCTCTAGTTAAGCAGAATCATCACTTTCAGTTTTAAGCTAAGATCAGCACTTTCACAGTTTAAGCTAAATCAGCATTTTCATTGTTCTCAGTTTTTAAGTCAGCCGATGTGACGTTACCAGCTGTGATTGGATCTGATACATCACACCATCCTTTGGCATGTGGTCAGCTTAAGCATAATCTGATTTCTTTAAATCATTAGATTTTAATCATATTAAAATCTATGTTATTAAAATATATATATATATATATTCCCTAACACTCCCCCCTTTGATTCTTTCAAAAATTGAATCATAAAAATAAAGAGTCAGGTTAAAAATATAATCAATCATTGCTGTGTTTTGCCACTGTCCGGATCAGTGGCTTTTGCACAAATTTACATCAACCAGGATTTTACGTGGCCACAGTAAAAGCCTGGTTTTAATAAGTTAATTGATTTCATGATCTTAAATTAATTAATGCATCTTAAAAAGTGGGAGGAGCTCCCCTCAGCTTATGGCTTTGCAAAATACATTCAGGTAAAAATTAAAAAGTAAAAAGGTACAAAACAATCTAGCAACTAAATATAACATGCCCCTTTAAGATGTAAAAACGGTCTGCGGCGACCTGCAAGGCGTCTTGGCCGCGGGGCAGCAGCCGCCTGGTGGCAAGCACATTTAATCAACAGAAACACACAATTTGATCCCCATCCTATTGTACAAGGCCTCCCTCTTATCTTTCTGAGGAGTGTTTTGTCAAGAGTCTTCAACGGCATTTTATGGCTTCGTGGCTCCTTGTTATCTAGCAGGTGCTATCCTCCCTGTTTCCTTGCATTTTACCATTCCCTTATCATTTCTATTTGTCTTTTGATGCTTGATATTTGACCTTGCTGGCATATATGCTATCTTTTTCCGCTTGCCTGTTGTCAGTCCCTGGTCTAAGAATTAAAACCCATCTTTGAATCTAACAGCTATTTCTTACAATTCCCTTCTTTGAGAAGGAAATATCCTTATTGATTTCTCACAATCGGCTCTTGACTAATCTAGCTAGCTCTTATTGCACTCTCAACTTGGGCGTTAGTTAGTAGGGAGTCTTAAAGATTTCTCCCTTCCTTACAGTCCATTCCTTTGAGGGGGAGGAGCAACCTCTGACCCCTTACTCAAATTCAATTCACTGTTCCGGTGTTCCAATTCTGCCCCACCTGGGATATCCTCTGTTTCTTCTATCTTTCCTGATGTTACCCCGCCTGGGGTCTCCTCTACATTACTTCGGATCTTCTCTTTCGGTGTGCTCAATTAATTTGTTAGTGCTTGTCAGTCATGGGCATGAGTACCCAATTGGCTTATGTATCAACGTCTTACTACACACGTTACATATATCAAATACACTATCATTACAAGTTGGATAGCTACCAGAGCATGTGAAATAATACGAACCTAAGGGTGTGCTGATGTATTAAGCCCAATATCCCACCAATGTGAGTTGTCTCCTATGCTGTCAATTTCAATATCTATTCTCGAGTTGTCTTGCTCCAAAACATAAAAATGCTTTAGGGAGGAGTTCAGTCGCATCATGAGCTCACTGAAACCCACAAACAACAGGGGAATGTCATATCCAAGTATCCGAATTGTGCCACATAATTGTGTCGCTCATACTTAAAAACGTGTTGGTTGATGGGACAGGTCCTGTTAGACCCGTAAAGCATGGTAATTGCAGTAGTAGTGATACAGGAGGCACCACCAAAACCACCTCATACTGGATTCGTACTGGTTTTTCCCACGCTCTGTTACCTACAAAACACAATTATTACAGTCACAGTTAAATTCAGTCTTACAATAATTTCAAGCGACATTACAGTTTAACATCTAATCAACATATCATGGATTTAAAAGATTCTCCAGATCTCTTTTACTCGTATCCATCTTGTGGATAATTCTTACTAAACATGATTTCTCCTTAGCCCTCAATTGTCCCAATCCAGATTCCATGTAACTCTCCACTTCAACTTCAATTTCAATCCCTCTAACAGGTACCAGTGTGTTTAACTCTATTCTGATTGTTTCATCAATTAGATAGTTTCTCGATGGAGTATGTGTCAATGCTTTAAAAGTTGTCTCGCTCTCCTGAGCCACATTAACCATTTCATGTTTTGCTGTTGTCAAGTAACTGAGCATGTCTAAGACCCGTTCTTCAGTGCAAATTCACCATACATTCCTGGATGGTAATTACTTCATACGTAACAAATCACATTTGCACACTCATACCGGTATCTCAATATCATGCCACCCATGCCATCCGATACAAGCCTTTCTCGGGCTTTCAGGTATCTTATCGAAAGATTGTAGTCGTCTAATGGCTGAATACTTTTTCAAGGTCTTACTTGCTGCTATTTAAGCTTTGACCTGAACTCTTGGCCCTCTGCCTGTAATCTGGCCACTTCAGCCTGCTTGATTTCAAGCTGATTTTTAGCAGTAACTAGCTCTACATTAATCTCTTCCATTTCTTTCTCCTGAAGTGCTCTTTCCTCTAGTTGTGCTTTCACTAATGCAGATTTCTCAGCTATTAGGCTCTCTAAAAGCATAATCTGTTGCTTAAAGTTATTCTAAAGGTTCAACTTTTCTTTTTCCACGGTCTCTATTGTTGCCTGACTTTTCTCAATGTTTTCCGAAAACTGCTTTAACCTGTCAACTTTTTCAAGTAAAGCATCTTCCTCCTCAGCTAGAAGGGAGGCAAGAGAATTTTCATTCTGCTTTGACTTCATTAATTTATTCTCCAAGTCTGAAACCAGTTCTTCCTTGGTCTGGCAATCTACCTGGAGATTTAGTAAGCGGTCGTTCAAATTATTTTCTTCTTGTTTCAGATCATCGCGTTCAGACTGGGTTTTTTTCAGTTTTGTTTCTGCTCTTTTAAACTGCCTGAGAGCATTTTGCAAGTTCTCATTCAGTAGTGTAATTCCCCTGTTTCAATCTTACACTCTCAATCACTTTCCTTTAATTACATGTGGGATATGTGCATTCCGTCCTTCACTACCCCAATATTCTGTATTCGGTACACCTCTCGTCCTTGGGCTTGGGGTGCCATTACGGTATTACCAATACCAACCCTAGGAGCCCATTCAGTAGTGCCTTGGGCTTGGGGTGCCATTACGGTATTACCAATACCAACCCTAGGAGCCCATTCAGTAGTGAGTTTTCTTAGAACACCACGTAGGTAAAGCCGTATCGGTTAAATCTAGCACTACCAGTACAAGTTCATGTTGCACATTATCATGCAATTAGTTTACAAGATAACTTCCATTTATCAAATCATAATTTTCCTTCTATCACTGTGGGGATATATTAACTTCAAATTAAGAAACTTAAATTTAATAATGTCCCATATCTTTAAATTTCATACTAAAGTTGTTGCTTGGTGAACTTAAACAGCTGTCAGTGGAAAGGGTTAACTCCTTTGCAGGATTTTAAGAAGGTGGAGCGAAACCTTATCAGGCGCAATTGCGTCACTTCACGTAAATTTTAAAAAACTTTCCTGATCAAAAAAGACAGTTGTGTTTTCACACTTTAACTAAACACGAACAGAACAGATAAAACAAAACAAAATAGCACATTCTTGCAGAAAACAGTAAATTACGTCATATTTCTTATTGTCCTTTCTTCAAATGCCTTTCCAAAATACTGTAAAAACATAACTGGAGAAAAATTAGTTTTTCACATTTAAACAAATCAAATCAAACTGCTTTAGAAGATTTCACCATAGCAACCGGGACTCCAAGGTTAAATCTTAGACTGAAACTTAATGTAACATTGTACAGTTTGCACTGCAAGTACAAAAATCTATCGCAATCTTTTGTTAAAAAAACTTTTTGTTGCTCTTCTCAGTTTTTACACACCAGCTTAACTTAAATTATTTCAAAGGTTTTTTTTTTCAATTCTTGGGGCACAATCTCATTCGCACATTCTTAAAACTTCCAAAATCCAAGACAAGACAAAAGATTTAAACGCTTTTAACACAGAGAAGTGGGTGGACCTAAAACACACATAACAGAATCTTTCTTTTAAAGAACATCTAATCAGACAAAAGAAATACTGTAACTTCTTAAACATTCATAGTCATTTTTCAAGGTTCCTTTTGCTCAGCAAATCTTGTGTTTTATTTGTCTCAGCACAGATGTTAATAACTTCCATGTCAGTAAAACTTTAAGTTTCTCTTTTTTTTTCCTCTTTTTCCATCGGCGTCTCAGCATTTCTTGGCTTTCCAAATCCCTGTTTCTTTCCTTCCTTTGCTGAGTTTTCAGATTGGTTAGCCTGCAAATTAGATCTTTTTCCTTCTTTATCTCTCCTGTGTTCAGCCCCGAGTGTTCCAACCAGTTAGTTTTAAATTGCTCGTCGTACTCTAACACTTCCTCCGTCCCTTTCTGGTGACAGGCTGTGATCTTTCCCCAATCCGTTTTTGTAGGGCTAATCACTTGTAACTACTGTTGGATCGCATCCCATCCGGCATCTAATTCTTGCTCATCATTTCCCAGGCCAGTCTTTACTTTGCTGTGTAACTTATTTCCCTCTCTCCTGGGTATCATTACAATCAGAATTTGGACTCCGTCCCACGGGTGGAGTTGGTACTTCGCCCTTTCTTCCCCATTTTCTTTCTTCCCATACTCCTTTTCTACTCTTTTCCTTTTCTGTCTCAATGGGGCCAAATGGGGTCCTGTTTTCTCCTCTTCACTTTCACTGACATTACTAGAGGATCCCGAGTCGGTCTCTTGACCTGCTTCTTGTCTTTGTCTCCCACGACCTTCCTCCTTTATTTCATTTAGATCTGGGTAACCCTTCCAGGTCCCGACACATTTTCCCTTTTCTTGGACTACCGGTACTATCGGTTGTTTATCCAATTGTTTTTTACAGTCCTGAACTTCATCTTTAAGTTTTTTAACTTCCACTTCTGACTTTTCAAGCTCATTTGTTTTCTTTTTCAATTGTTCATAAATCGCATCTTTCTGCTCTTTTGCATTGGTCAAGTCGTGATCATGTTGGGAGTTTGTCTTAATCTCATTTCGCCGTCGGATCTGACTCATAACTGCCATGGACCATTTGATCCGTCTTTTATCTTTCATACGGGTCATTTTTCCCCAGATCCTTTTTATGTCATCCAAAGACCATTGTCCGGAGGAGGTACTGTACTTTTGTTCGATTTCGAACCAGGTTTTAGGTAAGTCAAACTGTAATTCTATATAGTCATACAACTGCTGGAGAATGTTGTCTTCTGAAATCTCAGGTGGAGCCCGCCCACCCTTAATAGTTGTAGGTTTATCGAGTGGTGCCATAATATCAATTTCTTTACTTGGGGGTCTCAAGTCGTAGGCTTTTCAGCCGAGTCAGTAAGTTAGAGCTCTATATGGGACCTCGAGCCATCTTACCACCCGGAGGGTTCGCTACCCAGGAGGTTTGCGGAGTCGCGTGGAGGGGAGATGACTAGACAACCAACCGAGGACTTTTAAAACGAGGAGTCCTTACCTCCGATATAGGTCTGGTGTCTCAGATCCAATCTCTTCCCTCAGCGACCCTGCTCGCAGCACCAAATTGTTAGATCGGGTAATTAATTTCAGTGGACCACACTGATTTGAGGCCAACACACTAAAATTAAAGTTTGTGAGTCCGGTGGTAAGTTTTAAATAGTCGATTTATTGCATCACTTGATTTACACTGTTTGACTTCCTTTATCCGACTACCATCATATTCAAAATGGCTGGTTTTTATACAGCAGCAGATGTACCCACCCCCTTTATTACCATTGGCTCAGCAGCATGCATGCAGAGCTATGGTTGGTTCAACTACATCACACTGATTGGATCTCTGATACATCAATCATTCCTTTGTTCTCTAGTTAAGCAGAATCATCACTTTCAGTTTTAAGCTAAGATCAGCACTTTCACAGTTTAAGCTAAATCAGCATTTTCATTGTTCTCAGTTTTTAAGAGCGGTGACGGGAGAGGCAGGTAGGCCCAGAGGCGAGACAGGTAGATAGGCCACAAAGCGATGGCAGAGCGGCAGCAGTAGCGAAAAAGGGCAGAAAATTCAAAAATAAACAAAGCTGTGAGAGCTCACAGACACGTCTGCTCTCCTCCAGCGCCGTGTCACTATAATGTCACCAGTCCATGTGAGGTTATCCACTTTGGTGGCAAAAACAGGAAGGCAGATTATTATCGGAATGGCAATAGATTGGGAGAAGAGGAAGTGCAACGAGACTTGGGTGTCCTTGTGCACCAGTCGCTGAAGGTAAGCATGCAGGTGCAGCAGGCGATTAAGAAGGCAAATGGTATGTTGGCCTTCGTAGCGAGAGGGTTTGAGTACAGGAACAAGGATGTCTTGCTGCAGTTGTACAGGACCTTGGTGAGACCACATCTTGAGTATTGTGTGCAGTTTTGGTCGCCTTATCTGAGGAAGGATGTTCCTGCCATGGAAGGAGATCAGCAAAGATTCACCAGGCTGATACCTGGGATGGCAGGAATGATGTATGAGGAGAGACTGGGTCGATTGGGCTTGTACTCGCTGGAGTTTAGAAGAATGAGAGGGGATCTCATTGAAACTTATAAAATTCTGACAGGACTGGACAGGCTAGATGCAGGAAGGATGTTCCCGATGGTCGGGGAGTCCAGAACCAGGGGCCACAGTCTAAGGATAAGGGGTAGGCCATTTAGGACAGAAATGAGGAGGAATTTCTTCACCCAGAGAGTGGTGAACCTGTGGAATTCTCTACCACAGAAGGCAGTAGAGGCCAATACATTAAGTATATTCAAGAAGGAGTTGGATATATTTTTTAAGGCTAAAGGGATCAATGGTTATGGGGAGAAAGCAGGGACCGGGAACTGAATTTGGATGATCAGCCATGATCGCATTGAATGGCGGAGCAGGCTCGATTGGGGCCGAATGGCATACTCCTGCTCCTATCTTCTATGTTTCTATGTTTAACTACCCTCTTCCTTTTTATATACCTGTAGAAGCTCTTACTATCTGTTTTAATGCTTCTTGCCAGTTTACTCTCATAATTCATCTTCTCTTTCTATATTTTTTTAGTCATCCTTTGCTGGTTTTTAAAAATTTCCCAATCCTCTGGTCTCCCACCAATCTTGGCAACATTGTATGCTTTCATTTTCAATTTGATACCATCCTTTACTTCCTTAGTTAGCCACAGATGATGCTCCCTTCTCTTAAAATCTTTCTTTCTCACTGGAATATATTTTTGTTGAGAGTTATGAAATATCTCCTTAAATGTCCGCCACTGCATTTCAACTCTCTTACCCTTGAATTTATTTTTCCAGTCCACTTTAGCCAGTTCTGCCCTCATGCCACTGTAATTGCCTTTGTTTAAATCAGGACGCTGGTTTGAGATATAACGTTCTCACCCTCCAACTGAATTTGAAATTCAACCATGCTATGATCACTCTTTCCTGGAGAATCCTTTACTGTGAGATAATTTATTAATTCTGTCTCATTACATAGTACCAGATCCAAGATAGCTTGCTCCCTGGTTGGTTCTATTACATACAGTTCTGGGAAACCATCCCGGATGCACTCTATGAGCTCCTCCTCAAGGCTACCATGGCCAATTTGATTTGTCCAATCGATATGGAGATTAAAATCACCCATGATTATTACCGTACCTTTTTTACAGGCCTCCATTATTTGTTGATTGATACTCTGTCCAACAGTATTGCTGCTGTTCAGGGGCCTGTAGACTATGCCCACCAGAGACTTTTTTCCCTTATTATTTTTTATCTCCACCCAAACAGATTCTACATCTTGATCTTCTGAGCCAATATTACTTCTCACCACTGCACTGATCCCATCCTTTATCAACAAAGCCACCCCACCTCCCTTTCCTTTCTATTTATCCTTCCGAATTCACAAATACCCTGGAATATTCAGTTCCCAGCCCTGATCACCTTGCAACCACGTCTCTGTAATGGTGATCAGATCATTCCCATTTGTATCCATTTGTGTCGTCAACTCATCTATCTTGTTACTGTTAAGTCTGTGTTTACAAATGCAGTTATACTGAATAACAGGACACAGACTACAGAAGTAAGTAAACAGGTCTTTAGTGATTGAGGGTCAGGGCAGAACTGAGGTACACTTTGCTCCGCAGGGTTTATATACCGGTGTGGTCACCACCGGTACTACAATGTACAGGAGCCGTTAAAAAGTAGTCCATCACCTTAAGGTATCCTCTTAAGGTAGTACAGGTTACATACACTACAATTCCACCCCTTTTAGTTTAACAGTGGACACCCCCAATTTATACACTACATGGATAACATATATACAATTTACACACAAGAACTGTTCAAAGATTCAGTCTCTGAGGAGGCCTCCTGATCCGGCCCGGATAACGCCTTTCAGGGATCTCTGGTTCCCGTTGCTGGGGTGACTCATCCACTTGATCTCCTATGGATTCAACATCATCCAATACGTTCGAGTCTGAGGTAGATGCTACAGGCTCAATAAGTTCTTCAACTGGTGTCTCTGCCGTAGACATGGGGTCGACCCTTGTTCTCGATTCCACAAGTTGGTCCGCATGACGTCGTATTACGTTCTCTCCAACGTCTACCGTGTACATCAAGGGTCCCTGTCGTGCACGAATTGTCCCAGGTTGCCATTTATCATCCCTATAGTCCCTGGCCAACACTGGTTGTCCTATTTCAAAACTACGAGTGGCCTTTTTATTTACATGCTGGAATTGCTTGTTTTCGACTTCCCGTCGCACATTGGGTTTTAACAAATCCAACCGGGACCGCAACCTTCTGTTATAGAACATTACGGCAGGGCTTTGATTTGACACTGAATGCGTGGCGTTTCGATACGCCATTAGGAAATTGTCCACTTTGTGTTGTAGTGGAATATGATCTTCACTCATGGCCTTTATCGCCTTTTTGAACGTTTGTACAAATCTCTCGGCCAACCCATTTGTAGCCGGATGATATGGGGCAGATGTATAGTGTTTCACCCCATTCTTTTTCATGAATTTCTGGAATTCTTCTGACACGAACTGTGGTCCGTTGTCTGAACATATTTGCTCCGGCAATCCATTCCTTGCAAATATGGTTCTTAGAACTGCAATCGTCTTCTCAGAGGTAGTGGTCGACACCTTAATCACTTCTGGCCACTTAGAATGTGCGTCTACTGCTATCAAAAACATGGAATCCATGAATGGACCTGCAAAGTCGATATGCACACGTTGCCATGGGGCTGAAGGCCATTCCCACGGATGCAGCGGTGCAATTGGAGGGGCGTTCTGAACTTTTTGGCACCCTGAGCAGCTTTTAGTCAGATCCTCTATTTGTTTGTCGATACCTGGCCACCACACATAAACCCTAGCAAGGCTTTTCATCTTGACTCCCCCCAGATGACCTTCGTGCAATTCTTTTAGAACTCTCTCCCTTAATTTAGGAGGAATAATCACCCTTGTTCCATACATCAATGTTCCTTGACATACGGACAGCTGTTCTCGTCTGGCTGAGAATGCTGGTAACAGTGGTTCGCCATGTGCTGGCCATCCCCTCACTCTCAAGTCATAGACCCGAGACAGTGTCGGGTCATTTCGGGTCTCTCTCTCAATACCCGCATTGGTGGCTGGTAAGCATTCGATGATGGTCGAGTGAAATATCTCGACAGGGTCAACTGCCGGTGCCTCTTCCACTGTAGGTAGTGGCAGGCGCGACAGCCCATCAGCATTACCATGTTGCTTTGTACCTTTGAATTCAATATCATATTGATGTGCCCCTAGGAAAAGGGACCATCTCTGAAGCCTCTGCACCGTCATTACCGGAACACCCTTCTTACGGTTGAAAATGGAAACCAACGGCTGGTGATCTGTCAGCAGCGTAAACTTTTGGCCTTGCAGGTAATGGTTAAATTTCTTAACTCCCCACACGAGGCTGGGAGCCTCCCTATCTATCTGAGCATAGTTGCGCTCAGCGGAGGTCAATGATCTGGATGCGAAAGCGACTGGCCTTTCCAAGCCATCTGGAAACTTATGTGAGAGCACTGCCCCGATACCATATGGAGAAGCATCACAAGCTAAGTGAATAGGCAGCATTGGGTTAAAGTGAGTCAACACTTCCTTAGAGGTGATCAGTGCCTTGCTCTTTTGAAAAGCCCGCTTACAATCATCGCTCCACTTCCATGGCATTCCCGTTTGCAAAAGAGTGTTTAGCGGGTGTAACACCGTGGATAAATTTGGAAGAAACTTGTGGTAATAATTAACCAACCCGAGGAACGACCTCAACTGGGATACATTTTCCGGTGCTGGAGCTTTGACAACAGCTTTGATCTTGTCAGGTGACTTATGGAGCCCCTCCTGGTCAATGACGTGGCCACAGTACGAGATTCGCTTTTGAAAGAACTCGCATTTCTGGCGATTAGCTCTTAGCCCATATTCTTTCAATCTGATGAGCACCTGCTCCAAATTCGCGAGGTGATCCTTATCGTTATCTCCTGTAATCAGGATGTCATCCAGGTAGCATTGTGTGCCTGGGATTCCCTGCAATACCTGCTCCATGGCCCTTTGCCAAATCGCTGGAGCCGATGCCACTCCAAAAACCAGCCTATTATACCGATATAAGCCCTTATGTGTGTTGATCGTGAGATACTGTCGTGACGCTTCATCAACTTCCATCTGTAGGTACGCCTGCGCCAGGTCTATCTTGGTGAAGTGTTTCCCGCCAGACAGCGAAGCGAAGATATCTTCAATCCGCGGAAGTGGATATTGCACCGTGTGAAGAACTGGATTAACAGTGATCTTGAAATCACCACGGATGCGAACCTTCCCAGGTTCCCCCGGCTTGTTGCTCAACGAACGCTTCATGACAGGAACAATGGGTGTAGCCCATTCGCTTCAGTCCACCTTGGACAGTACCACTGAATGTTCTAGCCCTTCCAGCTCTGCTTCCACAGCAGGTCATATCGCATAAGGCACCGGTCTGGCTTTGAAAAATTTTGGGTTTGCATGTTCTTCAACCTTGATGGTTGCCGTAATTCCTTTCAGTGTTCCAAGTCCCTGTTGGAACACCTCCTTAGCATCGTCTAAGATTTTGGACAGTCGTTTAGATTTGACGTCGTCCTCCTTACAGGCATCCACAGTCAGTGCTTGTATGGAATGCCAGTCCAAATTTATTCTCCGGATCCATTCCCGTCCCAGTAGCGGCGGACCTCCATCAGGTAACACATACAAGTCCATTTTCTGACTTTCTTTACCATTGTAGACCACATTTACTTTTATCTTTCCTTTGGGGTATACTATTTGCCCCGTGTATGTTTTCAATACAATCTCCGTATCCCTCAGGGGAATGTGCGAGAATAACCTTTTGTAATCTTGCTTATTCATGACCGTTAATGCCGACCCTGTGTCCAATTCCATCTTCACTTGGACTCCTGCTATCCGGAGCATGACCCAGATAGTTTGGTGGTCTGCTGTGTTACCCACATTATGTATTTTCAGACAACCCAGTTCCTTACTGCTGGAGTCTGAATCCGTCTTCTGTTCATCCGAACTGTTCTCTGTCACCTTGTGTACTTTTTTTGTACTTCTCCTGTGGTGACTTTTTGCTGCTGGTCTTCTTTCCTGACCGGCATACTCTCGCTATGTGACCAAGTTTGCCACATTGCCTGCATTCTTTGTCTTTGAACCAGCACTGGTTCTGGTCATGCGTTGTCCTTCCGCAACGATAGCACTTTACTGCACCCAATGCCATTTCATTGGTGCTGAATTCCAGTGGCCTTTGCTGTATCTCTGCAGCGCCCCATGCTGCTGCCTCGTGGGATGCTGCAATGCTGAAAGCTTTGTCCAGCATAAGATCCTTTTCCTCTAGCAGTCACTTCTGGGTTCCTTCCCTTAGGAGCCCACACACAAACTTATCTCTCAGTGCGTCTGCTAGTCCTGTTCCGAACTGGCAGTACTTTGATAACTTGCGCAGTTCTGTTAGGAATTCAGCGTTGCTTTCTTCTTTAAGTTGAATTCTTTTGTAGAATTTAAATCGTTCCGCTATCAGCAGCGGCGTGGGGTTTAAATGCTCTTGCAGGATTGTAACAATATCCGCAAAACTCTTCCCTACCGGTTTGTCTGGGGTTACCAGGTTCCTTAATAACCCATACGTCTTCGCACCCATCGAGTTTAATAGGGTTAGTGCTTTCTTATCATCCGGTACATCATTCGTTGTACAGTAAACTTCGATGCGTTCCACATAAGTGGCCCAATCTTCCACATCGTTATCAAAAGCAGTGATGTTACCCGTTTTTGGCATCCTTGCTGAGTTTCTCCTTTCCCTTTGGATATTATTTAATATGATGACTTTTTAAATTTTTTAAATTTAAGATGGCGGCTTTTCCCGCACTTGGCGGCTTTTCCCGCGCTTGTCTTCTTCCCCCGCCGACTCAAGATGGCGATTCCTGCGCTGTTGCCGTCCACGCCTCCCAGCGGTCCTTCCTGACTTTATTTTCCTTGCGCTGCTGCTCTTGTTGCCCCGCCGCTCCCGCGGTCCTTGTGGCCATAAACGCTTTTCTGGCTGCTGCGCGTCTCTGCCCCGATTGCAGTCCGGCCCCTGACACCAGCTGTGGTCGTGTTCTCCGCCCTTTTCTTTGTTTTCCCTCCCCTTCTCCCACTGACAACTCGGCCGACTTCCCCCCCGTGCCGCTCGATCGGGCTTACCCGCCGCTGTCGTAGAAGGGATGATCACTGCCTGTTGCTGATGTTGGACTTCGTGGCCAGAAAACCAACCCGGGTTCCCGATGGCCTCCCGTGCGATGCAGTGCTCAGCAGGATGTTGACGGCGGATGCCCTTTTTCGACGCCCATTTCTGAGGACGAAGCTTCCTTGGATGCAAAACTGCCGCTAGGTACGATCAGACTCATCGCCACTGTTGAGTCTGTGTTTACAAATGCAGTTATACTGAATAACAGGACACAGACTACAGAAGTAAGTAAACAGGTCTTTAGTGATTGAGGGTCAGGGCGGAACTGAGGTACACTTTGCTCCACAGGGTTTATATACCGGTACTACAATGTACAGGAGCCGTTAAAAAGTAGTCCATCACCTTAAGGTATCCTCTTAAGGTAGTACAGGTTACATACACTACAGTTACGAATGCTGCATGCATTCAGATATAAAGCTTTTAACTATTTCTTTTTACAATTTCTCCTTGTTTTGGTCCCATTTTCTGTTGCACTCTTATTTTTAAACCTTCTGTCCCTTCCTGTTACACTCTGGTTATTATTTCCCCCATCTCTATCCTGCTCTTTTGATTTCTCATTTCTCATTGACTTTTTAATTTCCCGCTCACCTAGATCCTCCCGCCCCCAGTATTTAGTTTAAAGCCCTCTCTACAGCCCTAGTTATTTGATTAGCCAGAACTCTAGCCCTAGCATGGTTCAAGTGAAGCCTGTCCAAAAGGAACAGCTCCCCCTTATCCCAATACTGGTGGCAGTGCCCACAAATCGAAACCCATTTCTCTCATACCAGTCTTTGAGTCACTTGTTAATTTCTCTGATCTTATTTACCCTATGCAAATTTGCTCGTGGCTCAGGTAGTAATCCAGAGATTATTACCTTTGTGGTTCTGCTTTTTAATTTAGCCCCTAACTGCTTATACTCTCTCAGCAGAACCCCTTTATTTGTCCTACCTATGTCATTGGTGCCTACGTGGACCATGACAACTGGATCCTCCACCTCCCACTCCAAGTTTCTCTCTAGCCCAGACGAGATGACTTAACCCTGGCACCGGGCAGGTAACACAGTCTTCGGGACTCACGCTCTTGGCTGCAGAGAACAGTGTCTATCTGTTGTGTCCGTGTGTTAATAGAGACACTGAAGACAGGAGTTGGTTTCACAGGTGTTTACTGAACAAAGTCTGGAGGGGAACGAACTGATACAACACAATATACAGGCTTATATAGCCCGAGTGGCCATTACCGGCATTACAGTACACAGGGGGCTCTTAAAGGCACATACACTACAATTCCTCCCCTTTTAGCCAACCAGTACATAATATTTTAAGTAATCATTAATTACATGTTACAAGAAAAATAATCTACACATTGCTGCAGTTAATTAATTATAAGTCAGTCTCTCTGGAGGCTTCCTGACTCGGTCCGGATAACGCCTCGGTGGTGTAGTAGTTTCTGGTGGTGTAGTAGGTTCTTTTGGCAAGGCTGATTCGTCTTGAATGCCAGTGTCGGGTTCATCGGGTTCCAGTATCACCGGATCGGAGGTAGATATGGGTATCTCTACTTCATCGTCCGGCGTCTGGAGTTGTGGTGTAGGTTGTCCCTTTTCGGATGACTCTATGATTTGGCCAGCATGGTGCCTTATTATGCTTTCTCCGATGTCCACGGTATACATCAACGGTCCTAGTCGTGTGCAGATAGTTCCAGGCTGCCATTTCTCGGTACGGTAGTCCCGGGCCAAAACTTGTTGACCTATCTGGAAGGTTCTAGTTGGCCTTTCATTCATGCCTTGAAATTGTCGGTTCTCCACGTCCCTTCTGATGTTTGGCTTGATCAAATCCAGCCGGCATCTTAGGTTTCGATTGAAGAACATCATGGCGGGAGTTTGGTTTGTAACCATATGTGTTGCATTCTTGTATGCGAACAAGAAGTTATCCACCTTGTGCTGAAGTTTTATGTCTTCATTACCCATGGCCTTTATAGCCTTCTTGAAGGTCTGGACAAACCTTTCAGCCAATCCATTGGTGGCGGGATGGTATGGGGCAGACGTGTAGTGCTTAACCCCATTGTTTTTTAAGAACTTCCTGAATTCTTCGGACACAAATTGCGGTCCATTATCAGAACAGATCTGTTCAGGCAGCCCATTCCTGGCAAATATGGTCCTTAATACTGTGATGGTTTTTTCCATGGTGGTGGAGGACATCTTTATTACCTCCGGCCTCTTGGAGTGTGCATCAACCGCGATTAAGAACATTGAGTCCATAAATAGACCAGCAAAGTCGATGTGTACCCTTTGCCAGGGAGATGAGGGCCACTCCCATGGATGTAGAGGGGCTTGTGGTGGAGCGTTTTGGACCTTCTGGCATCCTAGGCAGCTCTTGGTCATTTCTTCGATGTCTCCATCGATACCTGGCCACCATACAAATGCCCTGGCTAGGTTCTTCATTTTCACTCCACCCAGATGCCCGTCGTGAAGCTCCTTTAGAACGTTATCCTGGAGTTTGGATGGAATCACCACTCTGGATCCACACATCAAGGTTCCTCGGCACACTGACAGCTGTTCTCTTCTTTGCGAGAATGCTGGCAACAGTGGCTCGCCATGTGCTGGCCATCCCTTCACCGTTAAATTGTGGACTCGTGAGAGAGTCGGGTCATTTCTAGTTTCCCTTTCAATGGCAGAATTTGTTACTGGTAGACATTCGACTATGTTAGAGTGGAAAATCTCCACTGGGTCTACGGTAGGTGCTTCTTCTACCGTTGGCAATGGTAGGCGCGATAACCCATCAGCATTCCCATGCTGTTTTGATCCTTTGTATTCTATGTTATATTGGTGTGCCCCTAGAAAAAGGGACCACCTCTGTAGCCTTTGTGCTGTCATAATGGGAACACCCTTTTTAGGGTTGAATATGGAGATGAGGGGTTGATGGTCAGTCAACAAGGTAAATTTTTGTCCGTGTAGGCAATGGTTGAATTTCTTCACTCCCCATACCAGGCTGAGTGCTTCCCTGTCGATTTGGGCATAGTTACGCTCAGCTGAGTTCAATGAGCGTGACGCAAAAGCTATCGGCCGTTCCGAGCCATCAGGGAATTTATGCAATAATACTGCTCCTACGCCGTAAGGGGATGCATCGCACGCCAGTCTGATTGGCAGTGATGGGTTGTAATGAGCCAAAACTTCTTTGGATGTGATTAAGTCTTTGCATTTATGGAAGGCACGTTTAAAGTCTTCGCTCCATTTCCAAATTACTCCTGTTTGTAGCAGTTCATTAAGAGGGTGCAGAAGAGTTGATAAGTTCTGTAAAAATTTATGATAGTCATTTATTAATCCCAGGAACGACCTTAATTGTGAAACATTTTCAGGTGCTGGGGCTTTTATGACCGCTTCAATTTTTTCAGGTGACTTATGCAACCCTTCCTTATTAATTATGTGGCCACAATATGATATTTGATTCTGGAAAAATTCGCACTTGGGGCGATTTGCTCGTAGGCCCCGTTCTCTCAGCCTAGTGAGCACCTGCTCCAAATTGGCAAGGTGCTCGTTGTCGTTTTCTCCTGTTACAAGGATGTCGTCTAGGTAGCATTGAGTCCCCGGAATCCCTTGGAGGACTTGCTCCATAGCTCTTTGCCAGATAGCTGGAGCGGATGCTACTCCGAAAACCAGTCGATTGTACTGGTACAGACCTTTGTGTGTATTTATCGTGAGATACTTTTTAGAGGCCTCTTCAACCTCCATCTGTAGATATGCCTGTGCCAAGTCAATTTTGGTGAAACGTTTCCCTCCGGATAGTGAGGCGAAAATATCTTCTATCCTCGGAAGAGGATACTGTACCGTGTGAAAGACCGGGTTTACAGGCACCTTGCAGTCTCCACAGATGCGAATTTTTCTCTGTTCTTCAGATTTATCGTTATTCAATGCTTTCTTCATGACTGGGACGATGGGTGTTGCCCACTCGCTCCTATCTATTTTGGATAATACGCCTGCCTTTTCCAAATTCTCCAGCTCTGCCTCGACTGCTGGACGAATTGTGTATGGCACCGGTCTTGCCTTAAAAAACTTGGGAATTGCTGCATCTTCCACTTTTATTGAGGCGGTGATGCCTTTCAAGGTTCCTAGTTTCTCTTGAAACACTTCTTTGGCGTTGGCCAGGATGTCTTTTAATCGTTCAGGTATGATGTCATCATCGTTTTTTTCCTTACTGGTCACCGTCAGTGCCTGAATGGAGTGCCAGTCTAAACGTATTTTCCTGATCCATTCACGTCCCAACAGCGGTGGACCACCATCTTGTAGAACGTATAAATACAACTTTTGTATTTCCTTGCCGTTGTATACAACAGGCACCCTTATTTTTCCTTTGGGGTATACTTTCTGCCCCGTATATGTTTTCAAGATAATGGATGTGTCTTTTAAAGGTATATGCGGAAATAGCCGCTCGTAATCCCATCGATTTATGACGGTCAGAGCTGATCCTGTATCTAGCTCCATTTTAACTGGGGACCCTGCTATCGTGAGTGTAACCCAAATGGTCTGGTAATCTTCTTTGGCAATTACATTATGTAATTTGAGACAGCTTAGTCTCTTGTTTTCGGAGTCGCTATCGCTCTTCTGGTCTTCGGAGCTACTGTCCGTCATCATTTGTACCTTTCTGTACTTTTCTTTATTGATTTTTTTTTTTCCTGTCCGTGGATTTTTTTTTTTCCAGATCGGCATACCCGTGCAATGTGTCCAATCTTTCCGCATTGCCTGCATGCTTTGTCCTTGAACCAGCAGTCCCTCTGGTCATGGGTGGATCTGCCGCAGCGATAACATCTCTCGAAACCCTGTGTCATTTTATGGGTGCCGAAGTCCTGTGTCTTTTGTTGTATCTCTGCAGCTCCTCTCGCGGCTGCTTCGTGTGATACAGCCATACTGAAAGCCTTGTCCAGTGTTAAATCTTTTTCAGAAAGCAGCCTTTTCTGTGTTCCTTCACTTAGGAGACCGCAGACGAATTTGTCTTGAAGATAATCTGCTAGTCCTGCCCTGAATTGGCAGTGCTTTGATAGCTTTTTTAATTCGGTGAGGTAATCAGCGTTACTTTCATTCTTGTGTTGATTTCTCTTGAAGATATTGAATCATTCCGTTATCAGCAGCGGTGTTGGGTTTAAGTGCTCCTGTAGGGTATCGACAATTTCTTTAAAATCCTTGTCCGTTGGTTTGGCTGGAGTGATTAAGTTTCGTAACAGCCCGTATGTCTTTGCGCCCATTAGATTTAGAAGTACTGACGCTTTTTTTCATTTTCTATTCCATTTGCGGTGCAATATACCTCCACTCTTTCCACATATGTGGTCCAATCCTCTATCTCATTATCAAAAGCATCAATATTGCCAGACTTAGGCATCCTAGAAATAAAATGGCGCTTCCCGCGCTTTTCTTTCTTTTCTGCAGAAAAGATATGGCGCTTCCCGTGCATCCCCGCTGCTGCTGCCGATGACAACGCTGTTTCCCGCGGGTTTCCGTTCTTTTTATTTATTTATTTACAGTTGGAGACTCGTTCCCGCCGGACTCTCTAGGTCTGAACGCCGACCTGCTCGCAGCGCCGGCCGTCTCCCGAGTGCTCCCTCCCCGTCTGTTACTGCTTGCCTCCGCCTTCGCTGCTTCGCCTAGCTGCAGAGCCAGCCACTGGAGCCCCAGCCCGACGCCCAGGAAGGATTACTGCAGTACCTGCCACCAGCTTGGCTAGCTGGTGAAACCACAGCTTTTTCTTGATTTTCTTCAACTTTGGATGCCAGAGGAATCGATGTCCTTGAGGTGCTGCCGAATTGCAGGTAAGTCCGTTTACAATTCGTCGCCACTGTTGTGTCCGTGTGTTAATAGAGACACTGAAGACAGGAGTTGGTTTCACAGGTGTTTACTGAACAAAGTCTGGAGGGGAACTAACTGATACCACACAATATACAGGCTTATATAGCCCGAGTGGCCATTACCGGCATTACAGTACACAGGGGGCTCTTAAAGGCACATACACTACACTATCCCCCTAACTATACTATCCCCTATCACTACAACATTTCTTTTTACTCCCCCCACTTGAATGGCTCCCTGTAACACCGTGCTGTGGTCAGATTGCTCATCCTCCCTGCAGTCCCTGCCCTCGTCCACACAGGGAGCAAGAATCTCATACCTGTTAGACAAGACCAAGGGCTGAGGCTCCTCCATCACTACCTCCTGGATCCCAATACCTGCCCTGCATGTAGTCACGCCCTCCTGTCCCTGACCATGGGCCAAATTGGAAGTAATTACTCTAGTGGGTGTGACTGCCTCCTGGAACTTAGTGTCCAGGTAATGCCTCCCCTCCCTAATGTCTCGCAGTGTCTAAATCTCGGACTCCAGTTCATCAACTTGAGCCGAAGTTCCTCGAGCAGCCAACATTTGCTGCATATGTGGTCGCCTTGGACCTCAATGGTGTCCATCAGCTACCATATGCAACAACAGCAACACATTGCCTCACCTCCAATGTCAATTAATTAATTAATTAGTTTTAAAATTTGGAACACGTATATCTTTTAATCTACACCAAGGCGCTTAAATTGAAAGTAAAAGCGAGAAATATAGAAATACTCACCAACCAATCACTTACCTGCTTTCTGGTGATGTCACACTTCGATTACTTATTACTTCTTTACACTCACCGGTCTGTTGTAGCCGCTCACCTGGGCTCCCGCTGCTTTAGTCGCACCGAACTCTCGCTCACCTGGGCTCCTGCTGCTTTAGTCGCACCAAACTCTCGCTCACCTGGGCTCCCGCTGCTTTAGTCGCACCGAACTCTCGCTCACCTGGGCTCCTGCTGCTTTAGTCGCACCAAACTCTCGCTCACCTGGGCTCCCGCTGCGTTAGTCGCACCGAACTCTCACACACCTGAGCTCCCGCTGCTATAGTCGCACCGAACTATCGCTCACCTGGGCTCCTGCTGCTTTAGTTCCACTGAACTCTCGCTCACCTGGGCTCCTGCTGCTTTAGTCACACCAAACTTTCGCTCACCTGGGCTCCTGCTGTTTTAGTCGCACCAAACTCTCGCTCACCTGGGCTCCTGCTGCTTTAGTCGCACCGAACTCTCGCTCACCTGGGCTCCCGCTGCATTAGTCGCACCGAACTCTCGCTCTCTCCTGGGCTCCCACTGCTTTAGTCCCGCCGAACTCTCGCTCTCACCTGGGCTCCTGCTGCTTTAGTCGCGCTGAACTCTCGCACTCACCTGGGCTCCAGCTGTTTTATTTGCACCGAACTCTCGCTCACCTGGGCTCCCGCTGCTTTAGTCCCGCCAAACTCTCGCTCTCTCCTGGGCTCCTGCTGCTTTAGTCGCACTGAACTCTCGCGCTCACCTGGGCTCCCGCTGCTTTAGTCGCACTGAACTATCGCCCTCACCTGAGCCCCTGCTGCTTTAGTCGCACTGCACTCTCGCTCTCACCTGGGCTCCCGCTGCTTTACTCGCACCAAAATCTCACTCTCTCCTGGGCTCCTGCTGCTTTAGACTCGCCGAACTCTCGCTCACCTGTGCCCCTGCTGCTGTAGTCGCACCGAGCTCTCGAGCTCACCTGAGTTCCCGCTGCTTTAGTCACGCCAAACTCTCGCTCTCTCCTGGGCTCCTGCTGGTTTAGTCGCACCGAACTGTCACTCTCTCCTGGGCTCCTGCTGCTTTAATCGCACCAAACTCTCACTCTCTCCTGGGCTCCCGCTGCTTTAGTTGCACCGAACTCTTGCTATCTTCTGGGCTCCCGCTGCTTTACTCGCACCGAACTCTCGTGCTCACCTGAGTTCCCGCTGCTTTAGTCGCGCCGAACTCTCACTCTCTCCTGGGCACCTGCTGCTTAAGTTGCACCGTACTCTCGCTCTCTCCTGGGCTCCTGCTGGTTTAGTCACACCGAACTCTCACTCTCTCCTGGGCTTCCACTGCTTTCGTCGCACTGAACTCTCGCTCTCTCCTGGGCTCCCACTGCTTTAGTCGCACCGAACTGTCGCTCTCTCCTGGGCTCCCACTGCTTTAGTCGCACCGAACTCTCACTCTCTCCTGGGCCCCCACTGCTTTAGTCGCATCGAACTCTCGCTCTCTCCTGGGGTCCCACTCACCTGCTTTAGTCCCACCAAACTTTCGCTCTCACCTAGGCTCCCGCTGCTTTAGTCCTGCCGAACTCTCGCTCACCTGTGCCCCTGCTGCATTAGCCGCGCTGAACTCTCGCTCACCTGGGCTCCCGCTGCTTTCGTGGCACTGAACTCTCGCTATCACCGGGGCTGCCGCTGCTTTAGTCCCGCCGAACTCTCGCTCTCTCCTGTGCTCCTGCTGCTTTAGTCGCAACAAACTCTCGCTCTCACCTGGGCTGCTGCTGCTTTAGTTGCATGGAACACTCGCTCTCTCCTGCGCTCCCGCTGCTTTAGTCGCACTGAACTCTCGCTCTCTCCTGTGCTCCTGCTGCATTAGTCACACCGTACTCTCACTCTCTCCTGGGCCCCCGCTGCTTTAGTCGCACCGAACACTCATGCTCACCTGGGCTCCCGCTGCTTTAGTCGCACCGTACTCTCGCTCTCTCCTGAGCTCCTGCTGGTTTAGTCGTGCCGAACGCTCGCTCTCTACTGGGCTCCCGCTGCTTTAGTCGCGCCGAACTCTCGTTCTCTCCTGGGCTCCTGCTGCTTTAGTCGCACTGCACTCTCGCTCTCACCTGGGCTCCCGCTGCTTTACTCGCACCAAAATCTCACTCTCTCCTGGGCTCCTGCTGCTTTAGACTCGCCGAACTCTCGCTCACCTGTGCCCCTGCTGCTGTAGTCGCACCGAACTCTCGAGCTCACCTGAGTTCCCGCTGCTTTAGTCACGCCAAACTCTCGCTCTCTCCTGGGCTCCTGCTGGTTTAGTCGCACCGAACTGTCACTCTCTCCTGGGCTCCTGCTGCTTTAGTCGCACCAAACTCTCACTCTCTCCTGGGCTCCCACTGCTTTAGTCGCACCGAACTCTCACTCTCTCCTGGGCCCCCACTGCTTTAGTCGCATCGAACTCGCGCTCTCTCCTGGGGTCCCACTCACCTGCTTTAGTCCCGCCAAACCTTCGCTCTCACCTAGGCTCCCGCTGCTTTAGTCCTGCCGAACTCTCGCTCACCTGTGCCCCTGCTGCTTTAGTCGCGCTGAACTCTCGCTCACCTGGGCTCCCGCTGCTTTCGTGGCACTGTACTCTCGCTATCACCGGGGCTGCCGCTGCTTTAGTTGCATGGAACTCTCGCTCTCTCCTGTGCTCCTGCTGCTTTAGTCGCAACAAACTCTCGCTCTCACCTGGGCTGCTGCTGCTTTAGTTGCATGGAACACTCGCTCTCTCCTGCGCTCCCGCTGCTTTAGTCGCACTGAACTCTCGCTCTCTCCTGTGCTCCTGCTGCATTAGTCGCACCGTACTCTCACTCTCTCCTGGGCCCCCGCTGCTTTAGTCGCACCGAACACTCATGCTCACCTGGGCTCCCGCTGCTTTAGTCGCACCGTACTCTCGCTCTCTCCTGAGCTCCTGCTGGTTTAGTCGCGCCGAATGCTCGCTCTCTCCTGGGCTCCTGCTGCTTTAGTCATGCCGAACGCTCGCTCTCTACTGGGCTCCCGCTGCTTTAGTCGCGCCGAACTCTCGTTCTCTCCTGGGCTCCTGCTGCTTTAGTCGCACTGCACTCTCGCTCTCACCTGGGCTCCCGCTGCTTTACTCGCACCAAAATCTCACTCTCTCCTGGGCTCCTGCTGCTTTAGACTCGCCGAACTCTCGCTCACCTGTGCCCCTGCTGCTGTAGTCGCACCGAACTCTCGAGCTCACCTGAGTTCCCGCTGCTTTAGTCACGCCAAACTCTCGCTCTCTCCTGGGCTCCTGCTGGTTTAGTCGCACCGAACTGTCACTCTCTCCTGGGCTCCTGCTGCTTTAGTCGCACCAAACTCTCACTCTCTCCTGGGCTCCCGCTGCTTTAGTCGCACCGAACTCTTGCTATCTTCTGGGCTCCCGCTGCTTTACTCGCAGCGAACTCTCGTGCTCACCTGAGTTCCCGCTGCTTTAGTCGCGCCGAACTCTCACTCTCTCCTGGGCACCTGCTGCTTAAGTTGCACCGTACTCTCGCTCTCTCCTGGGCTCCTGCTGGTTTAGTCGCACCGAACTCTCACTCTCTCCTGGGCTTCCACTGCTTTCGTCGCACTGAACTCTCGCTCTCTCCTGGGCTCCCACTGCTTTAGTCGCACCGAACTCTCGCTCTCTCCTGGGCTCCCACTGCTTTAGTCGCACCGAACTCTCACGCTCTCCTGGGCTCCCACTGCTTTAGTCGCATCGAACTCTCGCTCTCTCCTGGGGTCCCACTCACCTGCTTTAGTCCCGCCAAACTTTCCCTCTCACCTAGGCTCCCGCTGCTTTAGTCCCGCCGAACTCTCGCTCACCTGTGCCCCTGCTGCTTTCGTGGCACTGAACTCGCGCTATCACCGGGGCTGCCGCTGCTTTAGTCCCGCCGAACTCTCGCTCTCTCCTGTGCTCCTGCTGCTTTAGTCGCAACAAACTCTCGCTCTCACCTGGGCTGCTGCTGCTTTAGTTGCATGGAACACTCGCTCTCTCCTGCGCTCCCGCTGCTTTAGTCGCACTGAACTCTCGCTCTCTCCTGTGCTCCTGCTGCATTAGTCGCACCGTACTCTCGCTCTCTCCTGGGCTCCTGCTGGTTTAGTCGCGCCGAGTGCTCGCTCTCTCCTGGGCTCCTGCTGCTTTAGTCGCACCGAACACTCATGCTCACCTGGGCTCCCGCTGCTTTAGTCGCACCGTACTCTCGCTCTCTCCTGAGCTCCTGCTGGTTTAGTCGCGCCGAGTGCTCGCTCTCTCCTGGGCTCCTGCTGCTTTAGTCGCGCCGAACGCTCGCTCTCTACTGGGCTCCTGCTGCTTTAGTCGCGCCGAACTCTCGTTCTCTCCTGGGCTCCTGCTGCTTTAGTCGCGCCGCACGATCGCTCAACTGGGCTACCGCAGCTTTAGTCCCGCCGAACTCTCGCTCTCACCTGGGCTCCCGCTGGCTTAGTTGCGCCAAATTCTCACACACCTGGGCTCCCACTGCTTTAGTCGCACCGAACTCTCGGTGCTCAATTTAAATAAAGGAAACTACGATGGTCTGAGGAGCAAGTTGGGTAGGATTGATTGGGGAATGGCACTCAAAGAGCTGATGGTGGATAGGCATTGGCAAACATTCAAAGACCGAATGGATGAGCTACAGAATTTGTTCATCCCAGTTTGGCATAAAAATAAAACAAAAAATGTGAATCAACCGTGGCTAACAATGGAAATTAGGGATAGCATAAGATCCAAGGAGACGACATATAAATTGGCCAGAAAAAGCAATAATCCTGAGGATTGGGAGCAGTTTAGGATTCAACAAAGGAGGGCAAAGGGATTAATTAAGAAAGGGAAAATAGAATATGAGAGTAAGCTAACTGGGAACATAAAAATTGACTGTAAAAGCTTTTATAGATATGTGAAGAGAAAAAGATTGGTGAAGTCAAGCGTAGGTCCCTTGCAGCCAGAATCAGGGGAATTTATAATGGGAAACAAAGAAATGGCCGACCAACTAAATTCATACTTTGGTTCTGTCTTCACAAAGGAGGACACAAATAACCTCCCAGAGATGCCGGGGAACATAGGGTCTGATGAAAGGGTGGAACTGAAAGAAATCAGTATTTGTAGGGAAATGGTGTTAGGAAAATTGATGGGACTGAAGGCCGATAAATCCCCAGGGCCTGATAATCTACATCCCAGGGTACTTAAGGAAGTGGCCCTAGAAATAGTAGATGCATTGCTGGTCATCTTCCAGAACGCGATAGACTCTGGAACAGTACCCATGGATTGGAGGGTAGCTATTCAAAAAAGGTGGTAGAGAAAAAGCGGGGAATTATAGACCGGTAAGCCTGACATCAGTCGTGGGGAAAATGCTAGAGTCTATTAAAGAAGATGTAATAGCAGAGCACTTGGAAAGCAGCGACAGGATCGGACAAAGTCAACATGGATTTACAAAAGGTAAATCATGCTTGACTAATCTACTGGAATTTTTTGAGGATGTAACTGCTAAAATAGATAAGGGAGAACCAGTGGATGTGGTGTATTTGGACTTTCAGAAGGCTTTCGATAAGGTCCCACATAAGAGATTAGCGTGCAAAATTAAGGCACATGGGATTGGGGGCAAGGTATTGACTTGGATAGAGAACTGATTGGCGGACAGAAAGCAAAGAGTTGAAATAAACGGGACTTTTTCCGCGTGGCAGGCAGTGACTAGTGGGGTACCGCAAGGATCGGTCCTAGGACCCCAGCTGTTCACAATATATATTAATGATCTGGACGAGGGAATTGGATGTAATATCTCCAAATTTGCAGACGACACAAAGCTGGGTGGGAGGGTAAGCTGTGAGGAGGATGTCGTGAAGATCCAGTACGATTTGGACAGGTTGGGTGATTGGGCAGAATCATGGCAAATGCACTATAATGTGGATAAATGTGAGGTTATCCACTTTGGTGGCAAAAACAGGAAGGCAGATTATTATTTGAATGGCAATAGATTGGGAGAAGGGGAAGTGCAAAGAGACCTAGGTGTTCTTGTGCACCAGTCGCTGAAGGTAAGCATGCAGGTGCAGCAGGCGGTTAAGAAGGCAAATGGTATGTTGGCCTTCGTAGCAAGAGGGTTCGAGTACAGGAACAAGGATGTCTTGCTACAGTTGTACAGGGCCTTGGTGAGACCGCACCTTGAGTATTGTGTGCAGTTTTGGTCACCTTACCTGAGGAAGGACGTTCTTGCCATGGAAGGAGTGCAGCGAAGATTCACCAGGCTGATACCTGGGATGGCAGGAATGACGTATGAGGAGAGATTGTGTCGATTGGGCTTATACTCACGGGAGTTGAGAAGATTGCGAGGGGATCTCATCGAAACCTATAAAATTCTGTCAGGCCTGGACAGACTAGATGCAGGAAGGATGTTTATGATGGCCGGGGAGTCCAGAACCAGGGGTCATAGTCTAAGGATAAGGGGTAAGCCATTTAGGACTGAAATGAGGAGGAATTTCTTCACCCAGAGAGTGGTGAACCTGTGGAATTCTCTGCCACAGAGGGCGGTGGAGGCCAGTTCATTAAATATATTCAAAAATGAGTTGGATATATTTCTTAAGGCTAAAGGGATCAAGGGATATGGGGAGAAGGCAGGGACAAGATACTGAATTTGGATTATCAGCCATGATCTCATTGAATGGCGGAGCAGGCTCGAAGGGCCAAATGGCCTACTCCTGCTCCTATCTTCTATGTTTCTATGTTTCTATGTCACCTGGGCTCCTGCTGATTTAGTCGCGCCGAAATCTCACTCTCTCCTGGGCTCCCGCTGCTTTAGTCGCACCGAACTCTCGCTCGCACCTGGTTTCCCACTGCTTTAGTCACGCTGAACTCTCGCTCTCACCTGGGCTCCCGCTGCTTTAGTCGCGCTGAACTCTCGCTCTCACCTGGGCTCCTGCTCACCTATGCTCCCATAGCTTTAGTCGCGCCGAACTCTCGCTCACCTGGGCTCCTGCTGCTTTATTCGCACGGAACTCTCAGCCTCTCCAGCGCTCACGCTGCTTTATTCGTGCTCAACTCTCGCTCACCTGGGCTCCTGCTGCTTTAGTCGCATGGAACTCTCGCTCTCTTCTGCTGTCCCGCTGCTTTAGTCACACCGAAAACTCGTTCTCTCCTGGGCTCCTGCTCATCAGTTTTAGTCGCACCGAACTCTCGCTATCTCCTGGGCTCCCGCTGCTTTAGTCGCGTCGAAATCTCGCTCACCTGTGCCCCTGTTGCTTTAGTCGCCCCGAACTCACGCTCTCTCCTGGGCTCCCGCTCACCTGTTTTAGTCACACCGAACTCTCTCTCTCTCCTGGGCTTCTGCTGTTTTAGTCGCGCTGAACTCTCACTCTCTCCTGGGCTCCCACTGCATTAGTCACACCGAACTCTCGAGCTCTCCTGGGCTCCCGCTGCTTTAGTCGCGTCGAAGTCTCGCTCACCTGTGCCCCTGCTGCTTTAGTCGCACCGAACTCCCGCTCTCTCCTGGGCTCCATCTGCTTTAATCGCGCTGAACTCTCGCTCCCTCCTGGGCTCCTGCTGCTTTAGTCGCGCCGACATCTCGAGCTCTCCTGGGCTCCCGCTGCTTTAGTCGCGTCGAAGTCTCGCTCACCTGTGCCCCTGCTGCTTTAGTCGCACCGAACTCCCGCTCTCTCCTGGGCTCCCGCTCACCTGTTTTAGTCGCACCGAACTCTCTCTCTCTCCTGGGCTCCATCTGCTTTAATCGCGCTGAACTCTCGCTCCCTCCTGGGCTCCTGCTGCTTTAGTCGCGCCGACCTCTCGCGCTCTCCTGGGTTCCCTCTGCTTTAGTCGCGCTGAATTCTCACTCTCTCCTGGGCTCCCGCTGCTTTAGTCGCGCCGAACTCTCGCTCTCTCCTGGGCTGCCGCTGTTTTAGTCAAGCTGAACTCTCCCTCTCACCTGGGCTCCTGCTGCTTGAGTCGCACCGAACTCTCGCGCTCACCTGTTCTCCCACTGCTTTAGTCGCACTGTACTCTCACGCCCACCTGGGCCCCCGCTGCTTTAGTCGCACCGAACTCTCGCACTCTCCTGGGCTCCTGCTGCTTTAGTCGCACCGAACTCTCACTCTCTTCTGGGCTCCTGCTGCTTTAGTCGCACCAAACTCTCGCTCTCACCTGGGCTCCTGCTGATTTAGTCGCGCCGAACTCTCACTCTCTCCTGGGCTCCCGCTGCTTTAGTCCTGCTGAACTCTCGCTCTCACCTGGTTTCCCGCTGCTTTAGTTGCACTGAACTCTCACTCTCACCTGGGCTCCTGCTCATCACCTGTGCTCCCATAGCTTTAGTCGTGCCAAACTCTCGCTCACCTGTGCCCCTGCAGCTTTAGTCGCACCGAAATCTCGCGCTCACCTGAGTTCCCGCTGATTTAGTCGCACCGAACTCTCGCTCTCTCCTGGGCTCCCACTCACCTGTTTTAGTCACACCAAACTCTCGCTCTCTCCTGGGCTCTCGCTGCTTTAGTCGCACCTAACTCTTGCTCTCTCCTGGGTGTGATGAAATATGCCATTCATCACTCATCTGTATTCTCTGTGTGATTGTGCCTGTGACTGTGGTTTAGTTTCAGTTTCATTTCCCTTACCTCAGTTCCGTTTCCTCACCTTGTATTGTATTGTGTGTAGGGCTCCGCCCATACCTGGCCCCTATGTAAGCAGGCTCAGCGTGCCTCACATCCAGTACTGCAGACCTCTGGATGGAAGACACCTCTCCACTGTGTGTTACCTTCTAAGTTAATAAAAGCCTTGTTTTGTTCCGCTAACATTGAGTCTCGGATTTATTGAGGCACATCAATTTTATTAACTTACTTTTCAACACAATGGATCAACTCTTGAAACCCGAACGTTTGGATTTGGACCAGCATGCTTCGGACGCATCGGCACGCTTCGGACACTGTTTTATGTGTATGGAATTCTTCCTGGACAATTCCGCAGCCGTCACAGGCGCTACGGACGCTGAAAGTATGAAACTCGGAATCCTGCGGAATTGGGTAAGCCACAGGGTTTACCCCCTCATCCAAGATGCCGACATGTACCCGGCCGCCTGCGACATCTTAAAGGTGCATTACCAGCAACCTACGAATGAGGTGTACGCTAGGCATCTGCTCGCTACTCGCGCACAGCGACCTGGGGAATCGCTGGATGAGTTCCTAGTCACCTTGAAAACGCTTGGCAAAGACTGCAAGTGCCAAGATGTAAAAGCCGCAGTGTACACTGACGAGCTTGTTCGCGATGCCTTCATCACAGGCCTCAGCTCCACTTACATCCGGCAGAGACTGCTGGAAAAAACGGGATTGGACCTGAAACAGGCTGTGGACACTGCGCGATCCCTGGATGTGGCCCAGAGAAACTCGGATGCCTACTCTTCAGCCCGCGCCGCCCACGCCGCCACGTGTGCACCAAGGGCGCCGCCATCTTGGAAGGCATCTTCCCCGCCCGGCAGCCCGACACCGTCGGGGCCCCGCTCTCCCCCCAGTAGCCCTACAACAGCCGCGACGCATCGGGGACCCAACTGCTACTTCTGCGGGCAGTCGAAGCACACCAGAAACCTGTGCCCGGCGAAAGGCACCACCTGCTTTAAGTGCGGTAAGAAGGGGCACTTCGGGAAGGTGTGCAGAGGGAACCCCGCCAGAAAACCCGCCACCACCGCGTGTGCGCCGTGGGAGCGGCCATCTTGGACACCATCTTGCCCGACCTCGTGGGGTCCGCCATCTTGTGAGCAGACAGCGTGGATGCCATCTTGTCTCGATCAGGGCCCTACAGTGGCATCGGTCACAGTGGACCAGACTAGGCCGCACCCGCTATCCAAATCAATGGTGGACATCGAGGTAAACGGGTGCGGGGTTAAATGTTTAATTGACAGTGGAAGCACGGAGAGTTTTATCCACCCTGAACTAGCACAACAACTCTCCCTAAAGGTGGTCCCTACTCGGGGTACCATCTCTATGGCTGATAAAACCCAGACATCGACCATTATGGGTTACTGCACGGTACAATTGTCTGTTAACGGAACTGTATACGATAATTTTAAAGTACTAATCATGAAGAATCTATGTGCGAGCGTGATCTTGGGCCTGGATTTCCAGTGCCACCACCAAAGCATCACGCTCAATTACGGTGGGTCCCAGCCGCCCCTCACAGTGTGCGGTCTGGCTACCCTGAAGGTAAAGCCGCCTTCGCTATTCGCGAACCTTACCCCTAACTGCCGGCCAATAGCGACCAAAAGCAGGAGGTACAGCTGGGAGGACAGGCGGTTTATTGCGACTGAGGTAGACAGGCTCCTGAAGGAGCGCATTATTGAACGCAGCAACAGCCCGTGGCGTGCCCAAGTGGTGGTGGTAAGGGGTAGCGAGAAGAAACGGATGGTGATCGACTATAGCCAAACGATCAACAGGTACACCCAACTAGACGCCTACCCGCTACCCCGCATATCAGAAATGGTGAACCAAATCGCCCAATACCAGGTGTTCTCCACCATCGACCTCAATTCAGCGTACCACCAGCTCCCTATCAGACCAGAGGACCGACCGTACACCGCCTTCGAGGTGAACGGACGCCTCTACCAATTCCTCAGAGTCCCCTTTGGGGTGACGAATGGGGTCTCGGTCTTCCAGAGGGAGATGGACCGCATGGTCGACGACCACCACTTGCAGGCAACCTTCCCCTACCTCGACAACGTCACCATCTGCGGTCACAACCAGCAGGATCACGACTCGAACCTCGAGAGGTTCCTGAAAACCGCACAAAAACTCAACCTCACTTACAACGAGGACAAGTGCGTTTACAACACCACGCGCCTCTGCATACTAGGCAGCGCGGTGGAGAATGGGGAAATCGGACCAGACCCCGACCGATTGAGCCCCCTACGGGAGCTGCCCCTGCCCAACACTCCCAAAGCCCTGAAAAGGTGCCTGGGGTTATTTTCTTATTATTCCCAATGGGTCCCCAACTACTCCGACAAAGCCCGCCCCTCTTGAAAGCATCCTCTTTTCCGCTCTCTGCTGAGGCCCACGCCGCCTTCAAAAGCATTAAGCGGGATATTGAGCGGGCCACGCTACAGGCAGTGGACGAGAACACTCCCTTTCAAGTGGAAAGTGATGCGTCTGACTTTGCCTTGGCGGCCACCCTCAACCAGGCGGGCCGGCCCACAGCTTTCTTCTCGAGGACCCTCCAAGGGCCCGAGATCAGATACTCCTCCGTGGAAAAGGAGGCCCAAGCCATCGTGGAGGCAGTGCGCCACTGGCGCCACTACCTAGCCGGCAAACGCTTCACCCTACTTACCGACCAACGGTCGGTAGCGTTTATGTTCAATAATAAACAGAGGGGGAAGATTAAAAATGATAAGATTCTTAGGTGGCGGATCGAGCTCTCCACCTTCGATTATGACATCATTTACCGGCCAGGGGCCCTTAACGAATCCCCCGACGCCCTCTCACGAGGGATGTGTGCCAGCGCCACCGGGGATCGGCTACAGACCTTCCACAACGACCTCTGCCACCCAGGGGTCACGCGGCTGTTCCACTTCATAAAGTCCCGTAACTTACCCTACTCGATTGAGGAAGTTCGGTCTCTGACCAGGAACTGCCGCACTTGCGCTGAGTGCAAGCCTCGGTTCTACCGCCCAGATAGAGCCCACTTAATCAAAGCTACACGGCCCTTTGAGCGGCTCAGCTTAGACTTCAAGGGCCCCCTCCCGTCCGTCGACCGCAATGTTTACTTCCTGAACATTGTGGACGAATACTCCCGTTTCCCATTCGCCTTCCCCTGCCCAGACATGACCAGCGCCACGGTCATTAAATGCCACAACAGCCTGTTCTGCCTGTTCGGTATGCCGAGCTACATCCATACGGATAGGGGGGCGTCCTTCATGAGTGAAGAGCTACGCCAGTACATGCTGTCCAGGGGGATCGCCACGAGCTGTACCACCAGCTACAACCCCCGGGGTAACGGTCAAGTGGAGCGAGAGAACGGGACAGTATGTAAAGCAGTCACTCTAGCTCTAAGGACCAAGGGCCTCCCTATCTCCCGCTGGCAGGAAGTCCTCTCAGATGTGCTCCATTCGATACGGTCGCTATTGTGTACTGCCACTAATGCCACGCCTCATGAACGAATGTTTGTCTTTCCCCGGAAATCCACCTCAGGCGTATCCATGCCGTCATGGCTCTCCACCCCAGGTCCGGTATTCGTGCGAAGGCATGTGAGGGGCCACAAGACGGACCCTCTCGTGGAGTCAGTGCACCTACTCCACGCCAACCCCCAATACGCGTATGTCCGGCACGCCGACGGAAGGGAGGACACCGTGTGCATAAAAGGCGTCGCCCCAGCCGGTAACGACAACAACCACGACAACAGCAGCAACAACGATCACAGCAACTCTTACCCACCCACTACTCTTTCATCACCCCCGGAAGAACATCAACCAACGGTACCCCCACCAACTACCCCTTCAACAACCCTGGCGGCGCCTCCGGCAGAGGCCCAGGAGGCCACCGGGGACACCAGCCGACACCCGCGGTACCACAACAGCCACGTCGGTCACAGAGGACTATCAAACCCCCGAACAGATTAAATCTATAGAAGGGGCGAATGTGATGAAATATGCCATTCATCACTCATCTGTATTCTCTGTGTGATTGTGCCTGTGACTGTGGTTTAGTTTCAGTTTCATTTCCCTTACCTCAGTTCCGTTTCCTCACCTTGTATTGTATTGTGTGTAGGGCTCCGCCCATACCTGGCCCCCATGTAAGCAGGCTCAGCGTGCCTCACATCCAGTACTGCAGACCTCTGGATGGAAGACACCTCTCCACTGTGTGTTACCTACTAAGTTAAAAAAGCCTTGTTTTGTTCCGCTAACATTGAGTCTCGGATTTATTGAGGCACATCACTGGGCTCCCGCTGCTTTCGTCGCACCGCACTCTCTCTCTGTCTCCTGGGCTCCCGCTGCTTTAATCGCTCCGAATTCTCGCTCTCTCCTGGGCTCCCGCTGTTTTAGTCGCACCGAACTCTCGTGCTCTCCTGGGTTCCCGCTGCTTTAGTCGCGCCGAACTCTCGCGCTCACCTGTTCTCCCACTGCTTTATTCGCACTGAACACTCGCTCTCACCTGGGCCCCCGCTGCTTTAGACGCACCGAACTCTTGCTCTCTCCTGGGCTCCCGCTGCTTTAGTCGCACCAAACTCTCTCTCTCTCCTGGGCTCCCGCTGTATTAGTCACACCGAACTCTCGCTCTCTCCTGGGTTCCCGCTGTTTTAGTCGCACCGAACTCTCGTGCTCTCCTGGGTTCCTACTGCTTTATTCGCACTGAACTCTCGCTCTCACCGGGGCCCCCGCTGCTTTAGATGCCCCAAACTCTCGCTCCCTCCTGGGCTCCCGCTGCTTTCGTCGCACCGAACTCTCTCCTGGGCTCCCGCTGCTTTAATCGCTCCGAATTCTCACTCTCTCCTGGGCTCCTGCTGTTTTAGTCGCGCTGAACTCTCGCTCTCTCCTGGGCTCCCGCAGCATTAGTCACACCGAACTCTCGAGCTCTCCTGGGCTCCCGCTGCTTTAGTCGCGCCGAACTCTCCCTTTCACCTGGGATCCTGCTGCTTTAGTTGCACCGAACTCTCGTGGTCATCTGTTTTCCCACTGCTTTAGTCGCACTGAACTCACGCTCTCACCTGGGCCCCCGCTGCGTTAGTCGCACTGAACTCTCACTCTCTCCTGGGCTCCTGCTGCTTTAGTCGCACCGAACTCTCGCTCTCTCCTGGGCTCCTGCTTCTTTAGTCACACCGAACTCTCACTCTCACCTGGTTTCCCGCTGCTTCAGTCGCGTTGAACTCTCGCTCTCACCTGGGCTCCTGATCACCTGTGCTCCCATAGCTTTAGTCGCGCCAAACTCTCGCTCACCTGTGCCCCTGCAGCTTTAGTCGCACCAAAATCTCGTGCTCACCTGAGTTCCCGCTGCTTTAGTCGCACCGAAATCTCACGGTCACCTGAGTTCCCGCTGATTTAGTCGCACTGAACTCGTGCTCTCTCCTGGGCTCCCGCTCACCTGTTTTAGTCGCACCGAACTCTCGCTATCTCCTGGGTTCCCGCTGTTTTAGTTGCGCCGAACTCTAGCGCTCTCCTGGGTTTACTCTGCTTCAGTATGCTGAACTCTCGCTCACCTGGGCTCCTGCTGCTTTAGTCGCACCGAACTCTCGCTCTCTCCTGGGCTCCTGCTGCTTTATTCGCGCTGAACTCTCGCTCTGTCCTGGGCTCCTGCTGCTTTAGTCGCACCGAACTCTCGTTCTCTCCTGGGCTGCTGCTGCTTTCGTCGCACCGAACTCTCGCCCACCTTGGCTCCTGCTGCTTTAGTCGTGTCAAATTCTCGCTCTCTCTTGGGCTCCCGCTGCTTTAGTCGCGCTGAACTCTCGCGCTCTCCTGGGCTCCTGCTGCTTTAGTCGCACCGAACTCTTGCTCTCTCCTGGGCTCCCGCTGCTTCAGACGCACCGAACTCTCGCTCTCTCCTGGGCTCCCGCTGCTACAGACGCACCGAACTCTCGCTCTCTCCTGGACTCCCGCTGCTTTAGATGCACCGAACTCTCGCTCTCTCCTGGGCTCCTGCTGCTTTATTCGCGCCGAACTCTCGCTCTGTCCTGGGCTCCTGCTGCATTAGTCGCACCGAACTCTCACTCTATCCTCGGTTCCCGCTGCTTTATTCGCACCGAACTCTCGCTCTCTCCTGGGCTCGCGCTGCTTTAGTCACACCGATCTCTCAATCTCTCCTGGGCTCCCGCTGCTTCAGTCGCGCCGAACACTTGCTCTCTCCTGGGCTCCTGCTACATTAGTTGCAGTGAACTCTCGCTCTCTCCTGAGCTCCCGCTGTTTTAGGCACACCGAACTCTCGCTCACTTGTGCTCCTGCTGCTTTAGTCGCACCGAACTCTCGCTCTCTCCTAGGCTTCCGCTGCGTTGGTCGCACCGAACTCTCGCTCTCTCCTGAGCTCCCGCTGCGTTTTTTGCGCCGACCTCTCGCTGTCTTATGGGTTGCCGCTGCTTTAGTTGTACCGACGTCGCACGCTCTCCTGGGCTCGCGTTTTTTTAGTTGCGCCAAACTCTCGCTCTCTCCTGGGCTCCTGCTGCTTTAGTCGCACCAAACTCTTGTTCTCTCCTGTGTTCCCGCTGCTTTATTCGCACCGGACTCTCGCTCTCCCCTGGGCTACCGCCGCTTAAGTCGCACCGAACTCTCGCTCTATCCTCGGTTCCCGCTGCTTTATTCGCACCGAACTCTCGCTCTCTCCTGAGCTCCAGCTGCTTTAGTCGCACCGAACTCTGGCCCTCTCCTGCACCCCCGCTTGTTAGATCCGTGTATCTTGAAGTTGTGCCCTTCAATAATTAGACAAGAGACTGCAGGGAACGATCAACAGGTGTTTACTGAATGAGGGTTACTCTAGAACTAACTTTACAGATCCCTACTCAGGGTTTATATACAGGTGTGGTCACTGCCGGTACTACAGTATACAGGAGCTGTAAAAAGTAGTTCTCCCCTTAAAGGTACATACATTACAATTCCTCCCCTTTTAGATTAACAGTACCATAACACTCATTTAACAACGAAATATCAAACTAATTACAATTAACACTTATAACATGCAACATTAACTGGAAATAGTCTATTTATAAATTCAGTCTTTGGGGAGGCTTCCTGATCCTTTCTGGATAGCACCTTTCCCGAGTGTCTTGCTCTTGGTGCGGAGGCGATTCTGACCCCCTGTCGTCGGTTGGTTCATCCGCTTCCGATGCTGCTGTTTCTGGGGTAGATGCTACCTGTACGTCGGGTTCATCACCAGGTACATATGGGCGAGACATGGGGTTGACTCGGCCCTGTGACTCCAGGATCTGGTCAACATGGCATCTCACAATGTTCTTCCCAACATCCACTGTGTACAATAGTGGCCCCTGTCGTGTGCATATCGTTCCTGGTTGCCATTTCTCTGTTCGGTAGTCGCGGGCCAAGACTGGTTGCCCTACATTGAAGCTCCTTGTCGGCCTCTCATTGATGTGCTGGAATTGCTTATTCTCAACATCTCTTCGTACATTTGGTCTGAGCAAATCCATACGAGATCTCAACCTTCAGTTAAAGAACATCATGGCCGGGGTCTGGTTGGTGACTGCATGTGTTGCATTTCTGTAGGCTAACAGGAAATTGTCCACCTTATGCTGCAGTGGAATGTCGTCATCGCACATGGCCTTTACTGCTTTTTTAAAATTTGTACGAACCTCTCAGCCAATCCATTTGTGGCTGGATGATACGGGGCGGATGTGTAATGCCTTACCCCATTCCTTTTCATAAATCTTCGAAACTCTTCGGACACAAACTGTGGTCCGTTATCAGAGCAAATCTGCTCTGGCAAGCCATTCCTGGCAAAAATGGTCCGTAGGACTGCAATAGTTTTCTCCGTGGTGGTGGAGGACATTTTGATCACCTCAGGCCATTTCGAGTGCGCATCCACGGCTACTAAAAACATTGAGTCCATGAATGGACCAGCAAAATCAATATGCACCTGTTGCCATGGAGATGAAGGCCACTCCCATGGGTGTAGAGGGGCATGTGGTGGTGCATTTTGGACCTCTGGCATCCTGAGCAGCTCTTTGTCAGGTCCTCAATTTGCTGATCGATCCCCGGCCACCACACATAAGCCCTAGCAAGGCTTTTCATTTTTACCCCTCCCAGATGACCTTCGTGAAGCTCATTGAGCACTCTCTCCCTTAACTTGGGTGGAATTACCACTCGGGAACCACACATCAAGGTCCCCTGGCATACTGACAGCTGTTCTCTTCTGGATGAGAATGCGGGCAACAGTGAGTCGCCATGCGCTGGCCATCCCTTCACCGTCAAATCATATACCCGAGACATTGTCGGGTCATTTCGGGTCTCCTTCTCTATACCAGCGTTAGTTACTGGCAAGCATTGAATTATAGTCGAATGAAATATTTTGACAGGATCCACTGCTGGTGCTTCCTGCGCAGTAGGCAGTGGCAGGCGTGATAGCCCATCAGCGTTTCCATGCTGTTACGTGCCCTTATACTCGATTTCATATTGGTGCGCCCCTAGAAAAAGGGACCATCTTTGTAGCCGTTGTGCAGTCATCACCGGAACGCCCTTCTTTGGATTAAAGATGGAGACAAGTGGTTGGTGCGCAGTCAGCAAGGTAAACTTCTGCCCGTGCAGATAGTGGTTCAACTTTTTCACTCCCCACACTAGGCTGAGGGCCTCCCTGTCAATCTGGGCGTAGTTACGCTCGGCTGAGGTTAGTGACCGAGACGCAAAGGCTACTGGCCTCTCCAAGCCGTCGGGGAATTTGTGCGACAGCACCGCTCCAATGCCATAGGGCGATGCACCACACGCCAACCGAATTGGTAGTGCTGGGTTGAAATGAGCCAACACCTCTTTTGATGTGATCAATTCTTTGCACTTCTGGAAAGCTCGTTTACATTCGTCATTCCACTTCCATGGTACCCCCGTTTGCAGTAGGGTGTTCAGTGGGTGTAGTACGGTAGACAAACTCGGCAAGAACTTATGGTAGTAGTTCACCAGCCTGAGGAACGACCTCAGTTGTGACACATTTTCCGGTGCTGGAGCCTTGACTACTGCCTCAATCTTTTCAGGGGACTTATGTAACCACTCTTTATCACTAACGTGGCCACAATACGAGATCTGCTTCTGGAAAAACTCGCATTTGTAGCGATTAGCTCGGAGCACATATTCCTTCAATCTAGTGAGCACCTGCTCCAGGTTGGCGAGGTGATCACTGTCATTTTCGCCCGTGACCAGGATGTCGTCCAAATAACACTGGGTCCCTGGAATCCCTTGCAGGACTTGATCCATTGCCCTTTGCCAAATAGCCGGAGCTGATGCTACCCCGAACACCAGCTGGTTGTATTGGTAGAGACCTTTATGAGTGTTGATCGTGAGGTACTGTTTCGAGGCTTCTTCTACCTCCATTTGCAGGTACGCCTGGGCCAGATCAATCTTAGTGAAGCGTTTCCCTCTAGATAGCGAGGTGAAAATATCTTCAATCCGCGGAAGCGGATATTGTACAATGTGAAGGATTGGGTTCACTGTCACCTTAAAGTCCCCACAGATGTGAACCTTCTTTGGTTCCCCAGGCGTGTCACTCAATGACCTCTTCATTACAGGAACGATGGGTGTAGCCCACTCACTCCAGTCCACTTTGGACAGTACTCCTGAACGTTCCAAACCTTCCAGCTCTGCTTCGACGGCTGGGCGGATCGCATAAGGTACCGGTCTGGCCTTAAAAAACTTTGGGCTTGCATTTTCCTCTATTTTGATCGTCGCTGTTATGCCTTTTAGTGTTCCGAGTCCCTGCTGGAACACTTCTTGTGCGTCAGTTAGCATTTTTGACAGTCGTCCAGGTATGACGTCGTCATCCTTTTTGGCATCTACAGTCAGTGCTTGTATGGAATGCCAATCTAGCTTTATCTTCTGGATCCATTCACATCCTAGTAGTGGTGGTCCTCCATCTGGCAATACATATAGGTTCATTTTGGTGTTTCCTTGCCGTTATATATAACGTTCACCCTTATTTTTCCTTTGGGGTAGACTTTTTGCCCCGTGTACGTCTTCAAGACAATCTTTGTATCTCTCAAGGGTATATGTAAGAATAGCCGCTTGTCGTCCCTTTGGTTTATGACTGTTAGAGCTGATCCTGTGTCCAATTCCATTTTCACTTGGACTCCTGCTATCTTGAGCGTGACCCAGATAGTTTGGTGATCCTCTGTTTTGATTACATTATGTAGTTTCAGATAACCCAGCTCCTTGCTTCCGGAGTCTGTATCACTTTTCTGTTCGTCTGAACTACTCTCCATCACCTTATGTACCTTCTTGTACTTCTGTGGAGATTTCTTGCTGCTGGTTTTCTTTCCCGACCTGCAGACTCTTGCTGCGTGTCCTACTTTTCCACACTGTCTGCACACTTTGTCCTTGAACCAGCAATCCTTATGGCCGTGTGTTGTTCTGCCGCAGCGAAAGCACTTCACTGTTCCGTATGACATTTCATTTGTGCCATATTCTTGCGGTCCCCGTTGTATCTCTGCCGCGCCCCGTGTTGCTGCTTCGTGTGATACTGCAATGCTGAAAGCCTTGTCCAGCGTAAGATCCTTTTCTGATAGAAGCCGTTTCTGGGTTCCTTCACTTTGAAGCACACACACAAACTTGTCCCTTAAAGTATCTGCTAGTCCCGTTCCAAACTGGCAGTGTTTCGATAACTTGCGCAGTTCCGTTAAATACTCAGCATTACTTTCATCTTTATGCTGGTTCCTTTTGTGAAACTTAAATCTTTCCGCTATCAGCAGTGGTGTGGGGTCTAAGTGGTCCTGTAGGATTGACACTATGTTTTCAAAATCCTTTTCCACTGGCTTCTCTGGGGTTACTAGGTTTCGCAGTAAGCCATACGTTTTTGCTCCCATTGAATTCAACAATAACAGCGCTTTCCTGTCATCTGGCACTTCATTCGCCTTGCAGTACACTTCTATGCGTTCGACATATGTCGTCCAATCTTCGACTTCATTGTCGAAGGCTGTGACACTGCCACTCTTCGGCATCCCTGGGTGTGGTTAGACTGGCTCAAAATGGCGTCTCCTGCGCTCTCCCTTCTTCCCTGCTGCGGCTTAAAATGGCGTCTCCCGCGCTTTCCTTTCTTCCCCGCTGACGCTGCTCGGCCCTTGAACACCGGCTGCATTCTGCGCGTTTTCCTGCGCGCCTCTCTCCCCCGTTGACGCTGCTCGGCCCTTGAACACCGGCTGCGCTCTGCTCTCTCTCGTTGACGCCGCTCGGTCCTGAACACTGGCTGCGCCCTGTGCGCTCTACCCTCTCTCTTTCCCCCGTCGACGCTGCTCGGCCTTTTCCTGTGCCGCCGGTCGGCTCTAGCCACTGCTGTCCAGGAAGGGTCTGCGCAGGGCCTGTTGCCAGCCCGTTTCGCTGGACCACCATGACTGGAGAACGAAGCCTGGCTCTCGACAGCCTCCCCTGCGATGCTCAAATCTCCGCTGGATGACTGGGGGGTTTCGCGTGGTCGATGCCCGTGCTTCTGGACTCGGCCTTCTTCCACTGTTCTCCAGGAGCAAATCCCTGGGAGGTGATGCAGAGTTGCAGGTAGGTTTGAATCTGCTCGTCGCCAATGTTAGATCCATGTATCTTGATGTTGTGTCCTTCAATAATTAGACAAGAGACTGCAGGGAACGATCAACAGGTGTTTACTGAATGAGGGTTACTCTAGAACTAACGGCACAGATCCCTACTCAGGGTTTATATACAGGTGTGGTCACTGTCGGTACTACAGTATACAGGAGCTGTAAAAAGTAGTTCTCCCCTTAAAGGTACATACATTACACCGCTGTTTTAGTCGCAGTAACTCTTGCTCTCTCCTGGGCTCCTGCTGCTTTAGTCGCACTGAAATCTCGGCCTCCCCTGGGCTCCCGCTGCTTCAGTCGCACCAAACACTCATTCTCTCCTGTGTTCACAGAATCAATTCACAGAATCACAGAAACCCCACAGTGCAGATAGAGGCCATTTCGGCCCATCGAGCCTGCACCGACACATATCCCACCCGATCCCCGTAACCCCTACACCAACACATATCCCACCCTAGCCCCGTAACACTAATGGTCAATTTATCACAGCCAATCAACCTAACCCGCACATCTTTGGACTGTGGGAGGAAACCGGAGCACCCGGAGAAAACCCACGCAAACACGGGGAGAATGTGCAAACTCCACACAGACAGTCACCCGAGGCCGGAGTCGAACCCGGGTCCCTGTTGCTGTGAGGCAACAGTGCTAACCACTATGCCACCGTGCTGCCCCTGTCGGTTCCCGCTGCTTTATTCGCACCGAACTCTCGCTCTCTCCTGGGCTGCTGCTGCATTAGTCGCACCTAACTCTCGCTCTCTCCTGGGTTCCCGCTGCTTTAGTCGCACCGAACTCTCGCTCTCACCTGGGCTCCCGCTGCTTTAGTCGAACCGGAGTCTCGCACTCTCCTGGGCTCCTGCTGCTTTAGTCGCAGCGAACTCTCGCGTTCTCCTGGGCTCCCGCTGATTTAGTCGCACCAAACTCTCGCGCTCTCCTGGGCTCCCGCTGCTTTAGTCGCGCCAATCTCTCGCTCGCTCCTGGGCTCCCACTGCTTTAGTCGTACCGGACTCTCACTCTCTCCTGCACTCCCGCTGTTTTAGTCGCGCTGAACTCTCGCTCTCTCTCCTGGGCCCCCGCTGCTTTAATCGCACCGAACTCTCGCTCTCTCCTGGGTTCCTGCTGCTTTAGTTTCACTGAACTCTCGCTCCCTCCTGGGCTCGCGCTGCTTTAATCGCACCGAACTCTCGCACTCTCCTGGGCTCCCGCTGCTTTATTCGCACCGAACTCTCGCTCTCTCCTCGGCTCACGCTGCTTTATTCACACCGAACTCTCACTCTCTAATGGGCACCCGCTGCTTTAGTCACACCGAACTCTCGCTCTCTCCTAGGCTCCTGCTGCTTCAGACGCACCGATCTCTCGCTCTCTCCTGGGCTCCCTCTGCTTTACTCGCACCAAGCTCTCACTCTCACCTGGGATCCCGCTGCTTTAGTCGCACCGAACTCTCGCTCTCTCCTGGGCTCCTGCTGCTTTAGTCGCACCGAACTCTCGCTCTCTCCTGGGCTCCCGCTGCGTATTTCGCACTGAAGTCTCGCTCTCTTACGGGTTCCCGCTGCTTTTGTCGCACCGAACTCTCGCTCTCTCCTGTGCTCCCGTTCCCCTGGTTTAGTTCCACCGAACTCTTGCTCTCTCCTGGGCTACCCCTGCTTTAATCGCCTCGAACTCTCGCACTCACCTGGGCTCCCGCTGTTTTAGTCGCACCGAACTATCACTCTCTCCTGGGCTCCCGCTGTTTTAGTTGCGCCGAACTCTCGCTCTCTCCTGGGCTCCCGCTGCTTTAGCCGCACCGAACTCTCGCTCTCTCCTGGGCTCCCACTGCTTTAGGCGCACCGAACTCTCGCTCTCTCCTGGGCTCCGACTGCTTTAGGCGCACCGAACTCTCGCTCTCTCCTGGGCTGCTGCTGCTTTAGTCGTGTCAAATTCTCACACTCTCCTGGGCTGCCGCTGCTTTAGTCACGCTGAACTCTCGCTCTCTCCTGGGCTCCTGCTGCTTTAGACGCACCGAACTCTCGCTCTCTCCTGGGCTCCCGCCGCTTCAGATGCACTGAACTCTCGCTCTCTCCTGGGCTCCCGCTGCTTTAGACGCACCAAACTCTCGCTCTCTCCTGGGCTCCCGCTGCATTAGTCGCACCGAATTCTCGCTCTATCCTTGGTTCCCGCTGCTTTAGTCGCACCGAACTCTTGCTCTCTCCTGGGCTCGCACTGCTTTAGTCGCACCGATCTCTCAATCTCTCCTGGGCTCCCACTGCTTTAGTCGTACCGAACTCTGGCTCTCACCTGGTCTCCTGCTGCTTTAGTCGCACTGAACTCTCGCTCACCTGGGCCCCCGCTGCTTCAGTCGCGCCGAACACTTGCTCTCTCCTGGGCTCCCGCTGCATTAGTTGCAGCGGACTCTCGCTCTCTCCTGGGCTCCCGCTGTTTTAGCCGCACCGAACTCTCGCTCACCTGTGCTCCTGCTGCTTTAGTCGCACCAAACTCTCGCTCTCTCCTGGGCTTCCGCTGCGTTGGTCGCACCGACCTCTCGCTCTCTCCTGAGCTCCCGCTGCGTTTTTTGCGCCGACCTCTCGCTGTCTTATGGGTTGCCGCTGCGTTAGTCGCACCGAAGTCGCACTCTCTCCTGGGCTCGTGTTTTTTTAGTCGCACCGAACGCTTGCTCTCTCCTGTGCTCCCGCTGATTTAGTCGCACCGAACTCTCGCGCTCTCCTGGGTTCCCGCTGCTTTAGTCGCACTGAAATCACACGCTCTCATGGGCTCCCGCTGCTTTAGTCGCGCCGGATTCTCGCTCGCTCCTGGGCTCCCGCTGCTTTAGTCGCGCCGGACTCTCGCTCGCTCCTGGGCTCCCACTGCTTTAGTTGTACCGAACTCTCACTCTCACCTGGGCTACCAGTGCTTTAGTCGTGCTGAACTCTCGCTCTCTCATGGGCTCCCGCTGCTTTATTCGCACCGAACTCTTGCTCTCACCTGGGCTCCCGCTGCTTTAATCGCAACAAACTCTCACGCTCTCCTGGGCTCCCGCTGCTTTAGTCGCACTGAACTCTCGCTCCCTCCTGGGCACCTGCTGCTTTAATCGCACCGAACTCTCGCACACTCCTGGGCTCCCGCTGCTTTATTCGCACCGAACTCTCGCTCTCTCCTCGGCTCACGCAGCTTTATTCACACCGAACTCTCACTCTTTCCTGGGCTCCTGCTGCTTTAGTCGCACCGAACTCTTGCTCTCTCCTGGGCTCCCGCTGATTTAGTCGCACCGAACTCTCGCGCTCTCCTCGGTTCCTGGTGCTTTAGTCGCACCGAACTCTCATGCTCTCCTGGGCTCCCGCTGCTTTAGTCGCGCCGAACTCTCGCTCGCTCCTGGGCTCCCACTGCTTTAGTCGTACCGAACTCTCACTCTCACCTGGGATACCAGTGCTTTAGTCGTGCTGAACTCTCACTCTCTCGTGGGCTCCCACTGCTTTATTCGCACCGAACTCTTGCTCTCACCTGGGCTCCCGCTGCTTTAGTCGCACCGAACTCTCACTCTCACCTGGGCTCCCGCTGCTTTAGTCGCACCGAACTCTCGCTCTCACCTGGGCTACCAGTGCTTTAGTCATGCCGAACTCTCGCTCTCTCATGGGCTCCCGCTGATTTAGTCGCAACAAACTCTCACGCTCTCCTGGGCTCCCGCTGCTTTAGTCGCACTGAACACTCGCTCCCTCCTGGGCACCTGCTGCTTTAATCGCACCGAACTCTCGCACTCTCCTGGGCTCCCGCTGCTTTATTCGCACCGAACTCTCGCTCTCTCCTTGGCTCACGCAGCTTTATTCACACCGAACTCTCACTCTCTCCTGGGCTCCTGCTGCTTTAGTCGCACCGAACTCTTGCTCTCTCCTGGGCTCCCGCTGATTTAGTCGCACCGAAATCTCGCGCTCTCCTGGGTTCCTGCTGCTTTAGTCGCACCGAACTCTCATGCTCTCCTGGGCTCCCGCTGCTTTAGTCGCGCCGAATTCCCGCTCGCTCCTGGGCTCCCACTGCTTTAGTCGTACCGAACTCTGACTCTCACCTGGGCTACCAGTGCTTTAGTCGTGCCGAAATCTTGCTCTCTCGTGGGCTCCCGCTGCTTTATTCGCACCGAACTCTTGCTCTCACCTGGGCTCCCGCTGCTTTAGTCGCACCGAACTCTCACTCTCAACTGGGCTCCCGCTGCTTTAGTCGCACTGAACTCTCGCTCTCACCTGGGCTACCAGTGCTTTAGTCGTGCCGAACTCTCGCTCTCTCCTGGGCTCCCACTGCTTTAATCGCACTGAACTCTCCCTCCCTCCTGGGCACCTGCTGCTTTAATCGCACCGAACTCTCGCACACTCCTGGGCTCCCGCTGCTTTATTCGCACCGAACTCTCGCTCTCACCTGGGCTACCAGTTCTTTAGTCGTGCTGAACACTCGCTCTCTCATGGGCTCCCGCTGCTTTAGTCGCACCGAACTCTTGCTCTCTCCTGGGCTCCCGCTGCTTTATTAGCATCAAACTCTTGCTCTCACCTGGGCTCCCGCTGCTTTAGTCGCACCGAACTCTCACTCTCACCTGGGCTCCCGCCGCTTTAGTCGCACCGAACTCTCGCTCTCACCTGGGCTACCAGTGCTTTAGTCATGCCGAACTCTCGCTCTCTCCTGGGCTCCCGCTGCCTTAGTCGCACCGAACTCTCACGCTCTTCTGGGCTCCCGCTGCTTTAGTCGCACCGAACTCTCATGCTCTCCTGGGCTCCTGCTGCTTTATTCGCACCGATCTCTCGGTCTCTCCTGGGTTCCTCTGCTTTACTCGCACCGAACTCTCACTCTCACCTGGGTTCCCGCTGCTTTAGTCGCACCGAACTCTCACTTTCACCTGGGCTCCCGCCGCTTTAGTCGCACCGAACTCTCGCTCTCTCCTGGGCTCCCGCTGCGTATTTTGCGCTGAAGTCTCACTCTCTTATGGGTTCCCGCTGCTTTTGTCGCACTGAACTCTCGCTCTCACCTGCGTTCCAATTTTTTTAGTTGTACCTAACTCTCGCTCTCTCCTGGGCTCCTGCTGCTTTAGTCGCGCTGAGCTCTCGCTCTCACCTGGGCTCCCGTTTTTTTAGTCGCACCGAACTCTCGCTCTCTCCTGGGCTTCCGCTGCGTTGGTCGCACCGAACTCTCGCTCTCTCCTGAGCTCCCGCTGCATTTTTTGCGCCGACCTCTCGCTGTCTTATGGGTTGCCGCTATTTTAGCCGCACCGAAGTCGCACTCTCTCCTGGGCTCGCGTTTTTTTAGTTACAACAAACACTTCCTCTCTCCTGGGCTCCTGCTGCTTAAGTCGCACCGAACTCTCGTTCTCTCCTGTGTTCCCGCTGCTTTATTCGCACCGAACTCTCGCTCTCCCCTGGGCTCCCACTGCTTTAGTCGCACCGAACTCTCACTCTCTGCTGGGCTCCCGCTGCATTAGTCGCACCGAACTCTCGCTCTATCCTCGGTTCCCGCTGCATTATTCGCACCGAACTCTGGTTCTCTCCTGCGCTCCCGCTGTTTTAGTGGTGCTGAACTCTTGCTCTCTCCTGGGCTCCTGCTGCTTTAGTCGCACCGAACACTCGCTCTCACCTGGGCTCCCGCTGCTTTAGTCGCACCGAACTCTTGCGCTCTCCTGGGCTCCTGATGCTTTAGTCGCACCGAACTCTCGCGCTCTCCTGGTCTCCCGCTGAGTTAGTCGCACCGAACTCTCACGCTCTCCTGGGCTCCTGCTGCTTTAGTCGAACCGAACTCTCACGCTCTCCTGGGCTCCCGCTGCTTTAGTTGCGCCGAACTCTCGCTCGCTCCTGGGCTCCTGCTGCTTTAGTCGCACCGAACTCTCGCTCTCAATTGGGCCCCCGCTGCTTTAATCGCACCGAACTCTCGCTCTCACCTGGGCTTCCGCTGCTTTAGTCTCACCAAACTCTCTCTCTCACCTGGTCTACCAGTGCTTTAGTCGTGCCGACCTCTCGCTCTCTCATGGGCTCCCGCTGCTTTAGTCGCACCGAACTCTTGCTCTCTCCTGGGCTCCCGCTGATTTAGTCGCACCGAACTCTTGCACTCTCCTGGGCTCCCGCTGCTTTAGTCGCACCGAACTCTCGCTCGCTGCTGGTCTCCCGCTGCTTTAGTCGCGCCGAACTCTCACTCTCACCTGGGCCCCCGCTGCTTTAGTCGCGCCGAACTCGCTCGCTCCTGGGCTCCCACTGCTTTAGTCGTACTGAACTCTCACTCTCACCTGGGCCCCCGCTGCTTTATTCGCACCGAACTCTCTCGCTCTCCTGGGCACCCGCTGCTTTTGTCACGCCGAACCCTCGCTCTCACCTGGGCTCCCGTATTTTTATTCGCACCGAACTCTCCCTCTCTCCTGGGCTCCCGCTGCTTTAGTCGCACCGAACTCTCGCTCTCTCCTGTGCTCCCGCTCCCCTGGTTTAGTTCCACCGAACTCTTGCTCTCTCCTGTGCTCCCGCTCCCCTGGTTTAGTTCCACCGAACTCTTGCTCTCTCCTGGGCTACCCCTGCTTTAATCGCCCCGAAATCTCGCTCACCTGGGCTCCTGCTGCTTTAGTCGCACCGAAATCTCGTTCTCTCCTGGGCTCCTGCTGCTTTAGGCGCACCGAACTCTCATTCTGTCCTGGGCTGCTGCTGCTTTAGTCGCACCGAACTCTCGCCCACCTTGGCTTCTGCTGCTTCAGTCGCGCCGGACTCTCGCACTCTCCTGGGGTCCCGTTGCTTTAGTTGTGTCAAATTCTCGCTCTCTCCTGGGCTCCCGCTGCTTTAGTCGCGCTGAACTCTCGCTCTCTCCTGGGCTCCTGCTGATTTAGTCGCACCGAACTCTCGCTCTCTCCTGGGCTCCCGCTGCTTCAGACGCACCGAACTCTCGCTCTCTCCTGGGCACCCGCTGCTTCAGACGCACCGCACTCTCGCTCTCTCCTGGGCTCCCGCTGCTTTAGACGCACCGAACTCTCACTCTCTCCTGGGCTCCTGCTGCATTATTCGCGCCGAACTCTCGCTCTCTCCAGGGCTCCCGCTGCATTAGTCGCACTGAACTCTCACTCTATCCTCGGTTCCCGCTGCTATATTCGCACCGAACTCTCGCTCTCTCCTGGGTTCCCGCTGCTTTAGTCGCACCGAACTTTCGCTCTCTCCTGGGCTCGCGCTGCTTTAGTCGCACCGATCTCTCAATCTCTCCTGGGCTCCCACTGCTTTTGTCATACCGGACTCTTCCTGTCACCTCGTCTCCTGCTGCTTTAGTCGCACCGAACTCTCGCTCACCTGGGCCCCCGCTGCTTTAGTCACACCGAACTCTCTCGCTCTCCTGGGCACCCGCTGCTTTAGTCGCTCCGAACCCTCGCTCTCTCCTGGGCTCCCGTTTTTTTTGTCGCACTGAACTCTCCCTGTCTCCTGGGCTCCCGCTGCTGTAGTCGCACCGAGCTCTCGCTCTCTCCTGGGCTCCCGCTGCTTTAGTCGCACCAAACTCCCGCTCTCTCCTGGGCTCCCACTGATTTAGTCGCGCCGAAACCTCGCTCTCTCCAGGGTTCCCATTTATTTAGTTGCACCGAACTCTCCCTCTCTCCTGGGCTCCCACTGCATTAGTCGTGCCGAAATCTCGCTCTCTCCTGGGCTCCCGTTTTTTTAGTCGCTCCGAACTCTCGTGCTCTCCTGGGCTCCTGCTGCTTTAATCGCACTGAACTCTCGGACTCTCCTGGGCTCCCACTGCTTTAGTCACGCCGAACGCTCGCTCTCTCCTGAGCTCCCGTTTTTTTAGTCGCACCGAACTCACCCTCTCTCCTGGGCTCCCGCTGTTGTAGTCGCGCCGAACTCTCGCTCTCTCCTGGACCCCCGCTGCATTAGTCGCACCGAACTCTCTCGCTCTCCTGTTCTCCCACTGCTTTAGTTGTACCGAACTCTTGCTCTCTCCTGGGCTCCCGCTGCTTTATTCGCGCCGAACTCTTGCTCTCACCTGGGCTCCCGCTGCTTTAGTCGCACCGAGCTCTCACTCTCACCTGGGCTCCTGCTGCTTTAGTCGCACCGAACTCTCGCTCTCACCTGGGCTACCAGTGCTTTAGTCGTGCCGAACTCTCGCGCTCTACTGGGCTCCCGCTGCTTTATTCACACCGAACTCTCGCCCTCTCCTCGGCTCACGCTGCTTTATTCACACCGAACTCTCGCTCTCTAATGGGCTCCCGCTGCTTTAGACACACCGAACTCTCGCTCTCTCCTAGGCTCCCGCTGCTTCAGGCGCACCGATCTCTCGCTCTCTCCTGGGCTCCCTCTGCTTTACTCGCACCGAACTCTCACTCTCTCCTGGGCTCCTACTGCTATAGTCGCACCGAACTCTCGCTCTCTCCTCGGCTCCCGCTGCGAATTTCGCGCTGAAGTTTCGCTCTCTTATGGGTTCCCGCTGCTTTTGTCGCACTGAACTCTCGCTCACCTGGGCCCCCGCTGCTTCAGTCGCGCCGAACACTTGCTCTCTCCTGGGCTCCCGCTGCATTAGTTGCAGCGAACTCTCGCTCTCTCCTGGGCTCCCGCTGTTTTAGCCGCACCAAACTCTCGTTCACCTGTGCTCCTGCTGCTTTAGTCGCACCGAACTCTTGCTCTCTCCTGGGCTTCCGCTGCGTTGGTCGCACCGAACTCTCGCTCTCTCCTGAGCTCCCGCTGCATTCTTTGCACTGACCTCTCGCTGTCTTATGGGTTGCCGCTGCGTTAGTCGCACCGAAGTCGCACTCTCTCCTGGGCTCGCGTTTTTTCAGTTGCGCCGAACTCTCGCTCTCTGCTGGGCTCCTACTGCTTTAGTCGCGCCGAACTCTCGCTCTCTCCTGGGCTCCCGTTTTTTTACTCGCTCCGAACTCTCGTGCTCTCCTGGGCTCCCGCTGATTTAGTCACGCCGAACTCTCGCTCTTTCCTGGGCTCCTGCTGCTTTAGTCACACCGAACTCTCGCTCTCTCCTGAGCTCCCGCTGCTTTAGTCGCACCGAACTCTCACTCTCTCCTGGACTCCCGCAGCTTTAGTCACACCAAACTCTCACTCTCACCTGGGTTCCGCTGCTTTAGTCGCACCGAACTCTCGCTCTCTCCTGGACTCCCGCTGCTTTAGTCGCGCCGAACTCTCGCTCTCTCCTGGGCTCCCGCTGCTTCAGACGCACCGAACTCTCACTCTCACCTGGCTCCCGCTGCTTCAGACGCACTGAACTCTCGCTCTCTCCTGGGCTCCCTCTGCATTAGTCACATCGAACTCCCGCTCTATCCTCGGTTCCCACTGCTTTATTCGCACCGAACTCTCGCTCTCTCCTGGGTTCCCGCTGCTTTACTCGCAACGAACTCTCGCTCTCTCCTGGGCTCGCGCTGCTTTAGTCGCACCGATTTCTCAATCTTGTGATGAAATATATTCCATTCATCACTGCCTGTTTTCTGTGTCTTGTAACTGCCTGCTTTCTGTGTCTTTTCCCTTCCCCCAGTCCTCATGTATTATGTATTGGAATGTGCTGGAACTGGTTGTGTGCAGGGCTCCGCCCATACCTGGCTCCTTTGTAATCTAAGTTCAGTCGGGCATCAGCCTCCTGAAGGAAGACATCTCTCTATTTTACGTGTTATGTTCTGAGTTAATAAAAGCCTTACTTTTGTTCTGCTAACTTCGAGTCTCGGAATAATTGAGGCACATCAATTTTATTAACTCAATTTTCAACACTATGGATCAACTCCTGAAACCCGAACGTTTGGATTTGGATCAACATGCTCCGGACGCATCAGCACGCTTCGGACACTGGTTTGACTGTATGGAATTCTTCCTGGACAATTCCGCAGCCGTCAAAGACGCTACGGACACTGCGAAGATGAGACTCGGAATGCTACGGAATTGGGTAAGCCACCGGGTTTACCCCCTCATCCAAGACGCCGATACGTACCTGGCCGCCTGCAACACCTTAAAGGCGCATTACCAGCAGCCTACGAATGAGGTGTATGCTAGGCATCTACTCGCTACTTGCGCACAGCGACCTGGGGAATCGGTGGAGGAGTTCCTAAGCATCCTGAAAAAGCTTGGCAAGGACTGTAAGAGCCGAGATGTAAAAGCCGCAGTGTACACCGACGAGCTTGTTCGCGATGCCTTTATCACAGGCCTCAGCTCCACTCACATCCGGCAAAGACTGCTGGAAAAAACGGAGTTGGACCTGAAACAGGCTGCGGACACCGCGCGGTCCCTGGAGATGGCCCAGAGAAACTCGGGCGCCTACTCTTCAGCCCGCGCCGCCCACGCCGCCACGTGTGTGCCGAGGGCGCCGCCATCTTGGAAGGCATTTTCCCCGCCCGGCAGCCCGACACCGGCAGGGCCCAGCTCTCCCCCCAGAAGCCCTACGACAGCCGCGACGCGTCAAGGACCCAACTGCTACTTCTGCGGGCAGCCAAAGCACACCAGAAACCTGTGCCCGGCGAAAGGCACCACCTGCTTTAAGTGCGGTAAGAAGGGGCACTTCGGGAAGGTGTGCAGAGGGAACCCCGCCGGAAAACCAACCGCCGGAAAACCCGCCACCGCCGCGTGTGCGCCGTGGGAGCGGCCATCTTGGACGCCATCTTGCCCGACCTCGTGGGGTCCGCCATCTTATGAGCAGACAGCGTGGACGCCATCTTGTCTCGATCAGGGCCCTACAGTGGCATCGGTCACAGTGGACCAGACCAGGCCGCATCCGCTATCCAAATCAATGGTGGACATCGAGGTAAACGGGTGCCGGGTTAAATGCTTAATTGACAGTGGAAGCACGGAGAGTTTTATCCACCCTGAACTGGCACAACAACTCTCCCTAAAGGTGGTCCCTGCTCAGGGTACCATCTCTATGGCCGATAAAACCCAGACATCGACCATTCTGGGTTACTGCACGGTACAATTGTGCGTTACCAGAACTGTGTATGATAATTTTAAAGTATTAATCATGAAGAATCTATGTGCGAGCGTGATCTTGGGTTTGGATTTCCAGTGCAACCACCAAAGCATCACGCTCAAGTACGGTGGGTCCCAGCCGCCCCTCACAGTGTGCGGTCTGGCTACCCTGAAGGTAAAGCCGCCTTCGCTATTCGTGAACCTTACCCCTAACTGCTGGCCAATAGCGACCAAAAGCAGGAGGTACAGCTGGGAGGACAGGCGGTTTATCGCGACCGAGGTAGACAGGCTCCTGAAAGAGCGCATTATTGAACACAGCAACAGCCCGTGGCGCGCCCAAGTGGTAGTGGTAAGGGGTAGCGAGAAGAAACAGATGGTGATCGACTATAGTCAAACGATCAACAGGTACACCCTACTAGACGCCTACCCGCTACCCAGCATATCAGAAATGGTGAACCAAATCGCCCAATACCGGGTGTTCTCCACCATCGACCTCAAGTCAGCGTACCACCAGCTCCCTATCAGACCAGAGGACCGCCCGTACACCGCCTTCGAGGCGAACGGACGCCTCTACCAATTCCTCAGAGTCCCCTTTGGGGTGACGAACGGGGTCTCGGTCTTTCAGAGGGAGATGGATCGCATGGTCGATGACCACCACTTGCAGGCAACCTTCCCCTACCTCGACAACGTCACCATCTGCGGTCACAACCAGCAGGATCACGACTCGAACCTCGAGAGGTTCCTGAAAACCGCACAAAAACTCAACCTCACCTATAACGAGGACAAGTGCGTTTTCAACACCACGCACCTCTGCATACTGGGCAGCGTGGGGGAGAATGGGGAAATCGGACCAGACCCCGACCGATTGCGCCCCCTACGGGAGCTGCCCCTGCCCAACACTCCCAAAGCCCTGAAAAGGTGCCTGGGGTTATTTTCTTACTATTCCCAATGGGTCCCCAACTACTCCGACAAAGCCCGCCCCCTCTTGAAAGCATCCTCTTTTCCGCTCTCTGCTGAGGCGCACGCCGCCTTCAAAAGCATTAAGCAGGATATTGAGCGGGCCACGCTACAGGCAGTGGACGAGAACACTCAATTTCAAGTGGAAAGTGATGCGTCCGACTTCGCCTTGGCGGCCACCCTCAACCAGGCGGGGCGGCCCGTAGCTTTCTTCTCGAGGACCCTCCAAGGGCCCAAGATCAGACACTCCTCCGTGGAAAAGGAGGCCCAAGCCATCGTGGAGGCAGTGCGCCACTGGCGCCACTACCTAGCCGGCAAACGCTTCACCCTACTTACAGACCAGCGGTCGGTAGCGTTTATGTTCAACAATAAACAGAGGGGGAAGATTAAAAATGATAAGATTCTTAGGTGGCGGATCGAGCTCTCCACTTTCGAGTACGACATCATTTACCGGCCAGGGGCCCTTAACGAATCCCCTGACGCCCTCTCACGAGGGATGTGTGCCAGCGCCACCAAGGATCGGCTACAGACCCTCCACAACGACCTCTGCCACCCAGGGGTCACGCGGCTGTTCCACTTCATAAAGTCCCGTAACTTACCCTACTCGATTGAGGAAGTTCGGTCTCTGGCCAGGAACTGCCGCACTTGCGCTGAGTGCAAGCCTCGGTTCTACCGCCCAGATAGAGCCCACTTAATCAAAGCTACACGGCCCTTCGAGCAGCTCAGCTTAGATTTCAAGGGCCCCCTCCCGTCCGTCGACCGCAATGTTTACTTCCTGAACATTGTGGACGAATACTCCCGTTTCCCATTCGCCTTCCCCTGCCCAGACATGACCAGCGCCACGGTCATTAAATGCCTCAACAGCCTGTTCTGCCTGTTCGGTATGCCGAGCTATATCCACACGGATAGGGGGGCGTCCTTCATGAGTGAAGAGCTACGCCAGTACATGCTGTCCAAGGGGATCGCCACGAGCCGTACCACCAGCTACAACCCCCGGGGTAACGGCCAGGTGGAGCGAGAGAACGGGACAGTGTGGAAAGCAGTCACTCTAGCTCTAAGGACCAAGGGCCTCCCTATCTCCCGCTGGCAGGAAGTCCTCTCGGATGTGCTCCATTCGATACGGTCGCTATTGTGTACGGCCACTAATGCCACGCCTCATGAACGAATGTTTGTCTTTCCTCGGAAATCCACCTCAGGCGTATCCATGCCGTCATGGCTCTCCACCCCAGGACCGGTACTCGTGCGAAGGCATGTGAGGGGCCACAAGACGGACCCTCTCGTGGAGCCAGTACACCTACTCCACGCCAACCCCCAATACGCATATGTCCGGCACGCCGACGGAAGGGAGGACACCGTGTCCATAAAAGACGTCGCCCCAGCCGGCATCGACAACAACCACGGCAATAGCAGCGACGACGATCACAGCAACCCTTACCCACCCACTATTCTTTCATCACCCCCGGAAGAACATCGACCAACGGCACCCCCACCAACTACCCCTTCAACAACCCCGGCGGCACCCCCGGCAGAGACCCAGGAGGCTACCGGGGACACCCAGCCGACACCCGCGGCACCACAACAGCCATGTCGGTCGCAGAGGACTATCAAACCCCCGAACAGACTAAATCTATAGAAGGGGTGAATGTGATGAAATATATTCCATTCATCACTGCCTGTTTTCTGTGTCTTGTAACTGCCTGCTTTCTGTGTCTTTTCCCTTCCCCCAGTCCTCATGTATTATGTATTGGAATGTGCTGGAACTGGTTGTGTGCAGGGCTCCGCCCATACCTGGCTCCTTTGTAATCTAAGTTCAGTCGGGCATCAGCCTCCTGAAGGAAGATATCTCTCTATTTTACGTGTTATGTTCTGAGTTAATAAAAGCCTTACTTTTGTTCTGCTAACTTCGAGTCTCGGAATAATTGAGGCACATCAAATCTCTCCTGGGCTCCCACTGCTTCAGTCATACAGAACTCTCGCTGTCACCTGGTCTCCTGCTGCTTTAGTCGCACCGAACTCTCGCTCACCTGGGCCCCCGCTGCTTTAGTCGCACCGAACCCTCGCTCTCTCCTGGGCTCCCGTTTTTTTTAGTCGCACCGAACTCTCGCTCTCTCCTGGACTCCCGCTGCATTAGTCGTGCCGGACTCTCGCTCTCACCTGGGTTCCCGCTGCTTTAGTCGCACCGAACGCTCGCGCTCTCCTGGGCTCCCGCTGCTTCAGAGGCACCAAACTCTCTCTCTCTCCTGGGCTCCCGCTGCATTAGTCACACCGAACTCTCACTCTATCCTCGGTTCCCGCTGCTTTATTCGCACCAACCTCTCGCTCTCACCTGGGCTCCTGCTGCTTCAGACGCACCGAACTCTCGCTCCCTCCTGGGCTCCCGCTGCATTAGTCACACCGAACTCTCGCTCTATCCTCGGTTCCCGCTGCTTTAGTCGCACCGAAATCTCTCTCTCTCCTGGGTTCCCACTGCTTTAGTCGCGCCGAACCCTCGCTCTCTCCTGGGCTCCCGCTGTTGTAGTCGCACCGAACTCTCGCTCTCTCCTGGGCTCCCGCTGCTTTAGTCGCACCAAACTCTAGCTCTCTCCTGGGCTCCCACTGCTTTAGTCGCACCGAACTCTCGCTCTCACCAGGTCTCCTGTTGCTTTTGTCGCACTGAACGCTCGCTAACCTGGGCCCCCGCTGCTTCTGTCGCGCCGAACAATTGCCCTCTCCTGGGCTCCCGCTGCATTAGTTGCAGCGAACTCTCGCTCTCACCTGGGCTCCTGCTGCTTTAGTCGCGCTGAGCTCTCGCTCTCACCTGGGCTCCCGTTTTTTTAGTCGCACCGAACTCTCGCTGTCTCCTGGGCTCACACTGCTTTAGTCGTGCCGAAGCCTCGCTCTCTCCTGGGCTCCCGTTTTTTTAGTTGCACCGAACTCTCCCTCTCTCCTGGGCTCCCGCTGTTGTAGTCCCACCGAAATCTCTTGCTCTCCTGGGCTCCCACTGCTTTAGTCGCGCCGAACTCTTGCTCTCTCCTGGGCTCCCGTTTTTTTAGTCGCTCCAAACTCTCGTGCTCTCCTGGGCTCCCGCTGCTTTAGTCATGCCGAACTATCGCTCTTTCCTGGGCTCCTGCTGCTTTAGTCACACCGAACTCTCGCTCTCTCCTGGGCTCCCGCAGATTTAGTCACACCGAACTCTCACTCTCTCCTGGATTCCCATTGCTTTAGTCGCGCCGGACTCTCGCTCTCACCTGGGTTCCCGCTGCTTTAGTCGCACCGAAGTCTCGCTCTCTCCTGGACTCCCGCTGCTTTAGTCACGCCAAACTCTCGCTCTTTCCTGGGCTCCTGCTGCTTTAATCACACCGATCTCTCGCTCTCTCCTGGGCTCCCACTGCTTTAGTCGCACCGAACTCTCACTCTCTCCTGGACTCCCGCTGCTTTAGTCGCGCCGGACTCTCGCTCTCACCTGGCTTCCCGCTGCTTTAGTCGCACCGAACTCTTGCTCTCTCCTGGGCTCCCGCTGCTTCAGACGCAGCGAACTCTCACTCTCTCCTGGGCTCCCACTGCTTCAGACGCACCGAAATCTCGCTTTCTCCTGGGCTCCCGCTGCATTAGTCACACCGAACTCTCGCTCTATCCATGGTTCCCGCTGCTTTATTCGCACCGAACTCTCACTCTCTCCTGGGTTCCCATTACTTTAGTCATACCGAACTCTCGCTGTCACGTGGTCTCCTGCTGCTTTAGTCGCACCGATCTCTCGCTCACCTGTGCCCCCGCTGCTTTAGTCACACCGAACCCCCGCTCTCTCCTGGGCTGCCGTTTTTTTAGTCGCACCGAACTCTCTCGCTCTCCTGGGCACCCGCTGCTTTAGTCGCGCCGAACCCCCGCTCTCTCCTGGGCTCCCGTTTTTTTAGTCGCACGGAACTCTCCCTCTCTCCTGGGCTCCCGCTGCTATAGTCGCACCGAACTCTCGCTCACTCCTGGGCTCCCATTTTTTTAGTCGCACCGAACTCTCCCTCTCTCCTGTGTTCCCGCTGCTTTAGTCGCACCGAACTCTCGCTCTCTCCTGGGCTCGCGCTGCTTTAGTCGCACCGATCTCTCAATCTCTCCTGGGCTCCCACTGCTTTAGTTGCACCGAGCTCTCGCTCTCACCTGGTCTCCTGCTTCTTTAGTCGCACTGAACTTTCGCTCACCTGGGCCCCCGCTGCTTCAGTCGCGCCGAACACTTGCTCTCTCCTGGGCTCCCGCTGCATTAGTTGCAGCGAACTCTCGCTCTCTCCTGGGCTCCCGCTGTTTTAGCCGCACCAAACTCTCGCTCACCTGTGCTCCTGCTGCTTTAGTCGCACCGAACTCTTGCTCTCTCCTGGGCTTCCGCTGCGTTGGTCGCACCGAACTCTCGCTCTCTCCTGAGCTCCCGCTGCATTTTTTGCACTGACCTCTCGCTGTCTTATGGGTTGCCGCTGCTTTAGTCGCACCGAAGTCGCACTCTCTCCTGCGCTCGCATTTTTTCAGTTGCGCCGAACTCTCGCTCTCTGCTGGGCTCCTACTGCTTTAGTCGCGCTGAACTCTCACTCTCTCCTGGGCTCCCGTTTTTTTACTCGCTCCGAACTCTCGTGCTCTCCTGGGCTCCCGCTGATTTAGTCACGCCGAACTCTCGCTCTTTCCTGGGCTCCTGCTGCTTTAGTCACACCGAACTCTCGCTCTCTCCTGAGCTCCCGCTGCTTTAGTCGCACCGAACTCTCACTCTCTCCTGGACTCCCGCAGCTTTAGTCACACCAAACTCTCGCTCTCACCTGGGTTCCGCTGCTTTAGTCGCACCGAACTCTCGCTCTCTCCTGGACTCCCGCTGCTTTAGTCGCGCCGAACTCTCGCTCTCTCCTGGGCTCCCGCTGCTTCAGACACACCGAACTCTCACTCTCACCTGGCTCCCGCTGCTTCAGACGCACTGAACTCTCGCTCTCTCCTGGGCTCCCTCTGCATTAGTCACACCGAACTCCCGCTCTATCCTCGGTTCCCACTGCTTTATTCGCACCGAACTCTCGCTCTCTCCTGGGTTCCCGCTGCTTTAGTCACAACGAACTCTCGCTCTCTCCTGGGCTCGCGCTGCTTTAGTCGCACCGATTTCTCGATCTCTCCTGGGCTCCCACTGCTTTAGTCATACAGAACTCTCGCTGTCACCTTGTCTCCTGCTGCTTTAGTCGCACCGAACTCTCGCTCACCTGGGCCCCCGCTGCTTTAGTCGCACCGAACCCTCGCTCTCTCCTGGGCTCCCGTTTTTTTTAGTCGCACCGAACCCTCGCTCTCTCCTGGACTCCTGCTGCATTAGTCGCGCCGGACTCTCGCTCTCACCTGGGTTCCCGCTGCTTTAGTCGCACCGAACGCTCGCGCTCTCCTGGGCTCCCGCTGCTTCAGACGCACCAAACTCTCTCTCTCTCCTGGGCTCCCGCTGCATTAGTCACACCGAACTCTCACTCTATCCTCGGTTCCCGCTGCTTTATTCGCGCCGAAATCTCGCTCTCTCCTGGGTTCCCGCTGCTTTAGTCGCGCCGAACCCTCGCTCTCTCCTGGGCTCCCGCTGTTGTAGTCGCACCGAACTCTCGCTCTCTCCTGGGCTCCCGCTGCTTTAGTCGCACCAAACTCTAGCTCTCTCCTGGGCTCCCACTGCTTTAGTCGCACCGAACTCTCGCTCTCACCAGGTCTCCTGTTGCTTTTGTCGCACTGAACGCTCGCTAACCTGGGCCCCCGCTGCTTCTGTCGCGCCGAACAATTGCCCTCTCCTGGGCTCCCGCTGCATTAGTTGCAGCGAACTCTCTCTCTCACCTGGGCTCCTGCTGCTTTAGTCGCGCTGAGCTCTCGCTCTCACCTGGGCTCCCGTTTTTTTAGTCGCACCGAACTCTCGCTGTCTCCTGGGCTCACACTGCTTTAGTCGTGCCGAAGCCTCGCTCTCTCCTGGGCTCCCGTTTTTGCAGTTGCACCGAACTCTCCCTCTCTCCTGGGCTCCCGCTGTTGTAGTCCCACCGAAATCTCTTGCTCTCCTGGGCTCCCACTGCTTTAGTCGCGCCGAACTCTCGCTCTCTCCTGGGCTCCCGTTTTTTTAGTCGCTCCAAACTCTCGTGCTCTCCTGGGCTCCCGCTGCTTTAGTCATGCCGAACTATCGCTCTTTCCTGGGCTCCTGCTGCTTTAGTCACACCGAACTCTCGCTCTCTCCTGGGCTCCCACTGCTTTAGTCGCGCCGAACTCTCGCTCTCTCCTGGGCTCCCGTTTTTTCAGTCGCTCCAAACTCGCGTGCTCTCCTGGGCTCCCGCTGCTTTAGTCATGCCGAACTATCGCTCTTTCCTGGGCTCCTGCTGCTTCAGACGCACCGAACTCTCGCTCTCTCCTGGGCTCCCGCTGCATTAGTCACACCGAACTCTCACTCTATCCTCGGTTCCCGCTGCTTTAGTCGCGCCGAAATCTCGCTCTCTCCTGGGTTCCCGCTGCTTTAGTCGCGCCGAACCCTCGCTCTCTCCTGGGCTCCCGCTGTTGTAGTCGCACCGAAATCTCGCTCTCTCCTGGGCTCCCGCTGCTTTAGTCACACCAAACTCTAGCTCTCTCCTGGGCTCCCACTGCTTTAGTCGCACCGAACTCTCGCTCTCACCAGGTCTCCTGTTGCTTTTGTCGCACTGAACGCTCGCTAACCTGGGCCCCCGCTGCTTCTGTCGCGCCGAACAATTGCCCTCTCCTGGGATCCCGCTGCATTAGTTGTAGCGAACTCTCGCTCTCACCTGGGCTCCTGCTGCTTTAGTCGCGCTGAGCTCTCGCTCTCACCTGGGCTCCCGTTTTTTTAGTCGCACCGAACTCTCGCTGTCTCCTGGGCTCACACTGCTTTAGTCGTGCCGAAGCCTCGCTCTCTCCTGGGCTCCCGTTTTTTTAGTTGCACCGAACTCTCCCTCTCTCCTGGGCTCCCGCTGTTGTAGTCCCACCGAAATCTCTTGCTCTCCTGGGCTCCCACTGCTTTAGTCGCGCCGAACTCTCGCTCTCTCCTGGGCTCCCGTTTTTTTAGTCACTCCAAACTCTCGTGCTCTCCTGGGCTCCCGCTGCTTTAGTCATGCCGAACTATCGCTCTTTCCTGGGCTCCTGCTGCTTTAGTCACACCGAACTCTCGCTCTCTCCTGGGCTCCCGCAGATTTAGTCACACCGAACTCTCACTCTCTCCTGGATTCCCATTGCTTTAGTCACGCTGGACTCTCGCTCTCACCTGGGTTCCCGCTGCTTTAGTCGCGCCGAAGTCTCGCTCTCTCCTGGACTCCCGCTGCTTTAGTCACGCCAAACTCTCGCTCTTTCCTGGGCTCCTGCTGCTTTAATCACACCGATCTCTCGCTCTCTCCTGGGCTCCCACTGCTTTAGTCGCACCGAACTCTCACTCTCTCCTGGACTCCCGCTGCTTTAGTCGCGCCGGACTCTCGCTCTCACCTGGCTTCCCGCTGCTTTAGTCGCACCGAACTCTTGCTCTCTCCTGGGCTCCCGCTGCTTCAGACGCAGCGAACTCTCACTCTCTCCTGGGCTCCCACTGCTTCAGACGCACCGAAATCTCGCTTTCTCCTGGGCTCCCGCTGCATTAGTTGCAGCGAACTCTCGCTCTCTCCTGGGCTCCCGCTGTTTTAGCCGCACCAAACTCTCGCTCACCTGTGCTCCTGCTGCTTTAGTCGCACCGAACTCTTGCTCTCTCCTGGGCTTCCGCTGCGTTGGTCGCACCGAACTCTCGCTCTCTCCTGAGCTCCCGCTGCATTTTTTGCACTGACCTCTCGCTGTCTTATGGGTTGCCGCTGCTTTAGTCGCACCGAAGTCGCACTCTCTCCTGGGCTCGCATTTTTTCAGTTGCGCCGAACTCTCGCTCTCTGCTGGGCTCCTACTGCTTCAGTCGCGCTGAACTCTCGCTCTCTCCTGGGCTCCCGTTTTTTTACTCGCTCCGAACTCTCGTGCTCTCCTGGGCTCCCGCTGATTTAGTCACGCCGAACTCTCGCTCTTTCCTGGGCTCCTGCTGCTTTAGTCACACCGAACTCTCGCTCTCTCCTGAGCTCCCGCTGCTTTAGTCGCACCGAACTCTCACTCTCTCCTGGACTCCCGCAGCTTTAGTCACACCAAACTCTCGCTCTCACCTGGGTTCCGCTGCTTTAGTCGCACCGAACTCTCGCTCTCTCCTGGACTCCCGCTGCTTTAGTCGCGCCGAACTCTCGCTCTCTCCTGGGCTCCCGCTGCTTCAGACACACCGAACTCTCACTCTCACCTGGCTCCCGCTGCTTCAGACGCACTGAACTCTCGCTCTCTCCTGGGCTCCCTCTGCATTAGTCACACCGAACTCCCGCTCTATCCTCGGTTCCCACTGCTTTATTCGCACCGAACTCTCGCTCTCTCCTGGGTTCCCGCTGCTTTAGTCGCAACGAACTCTCGCTCTCTCCTGGGCTCGCGCTGCTTTAGTCGCACCGATTTCTCGATCTCTCCTGGGCTCCCACTGCTTTAGTCATACAGAACTCTCGCTGTCACCTTGTCTCCTGCTGCTTTAGTCGCACCGAACTCTCGCTCACCTGGGCCCCCGCTGCTTTAGTCGCACCGAACCCTCGCTCTCGCCTGGGCTCCCGTTTTTTTTAGTCGCACCGAACTCTCGCTCTCTCCTGGACTCCCGCTGCATTAGTCGCGCCGGACTCTCGCTCTCACCTGGGTTCACGCTGCTTTAGTCGCACCGAACGCTTGCGCTCTCCTGGGCTCCCGCTGCTTCAGATGCACCAAACTCTCTCTCTCTCCTGGGCTCCCGCTGCATTAGTCACACCGAACTCTCACTCTATCCTCGGTTCCCGCTGCTTTATTCGCGCCGAAATCTCGCTCTCTCCTGGGTTCCCGCTGCTTTAGTCGCGCCGAACCCTCGCTCTCTCCTGGGCTCCCGCTGTTGTAGTCGCACCGAACTCTCGCTCTCTCCTGGGCTCCCGCTGCTTTAGTCGCACCAAACTCTAGCTCTCTCCTGGGCTCCCACTGCTTTAGTCGCACCGAACTCTCGCTCTCACCAGGTCTCCTGTTGCTTTTGTCGCACTGAACGCTTGCTAAACTGGGCCCCCGCTGCTTCTGTCGCACCGAACAATTGCCCTCTCCTGGGCTCCCGCTGCATTAGTTGCAGCGAACTCTCGCTCTCACCTGGGCTCCTGCTGCTTTAGTCGCGCTGAGCTCTCGCTCTCACCTGGGCTCCCGTTTTTTTAGTCGCACCGAACTCTCGCTGTCTCCTGGGCTCACACTGCTTTAGTCGTGCCGAAGCCTCGCTCTCTCCTGGGCTCCCGTTTTTGTAGTTGCACCGAACTCTCCCTCTCTCCTGGGCTCCCGCTGTTGTAGTCCCACCGAAATCTCTTGCTCTCCTGGGCTCCCACTGCTTTAGTCGCGCCGAACTCTCGCTCTCTCCTGGGCTCCCGTTTTTTTATTCGCTCCAAACTCTCGTGCTCTCCTGGGCTCCCGCTGCTTTAGTCATGCCGAACTACCGCTCTTTCCTGGGCTCCTGCTGCTTTAGTCACACCGAACTCTCGCTCTCTCCTGGGCTCCCGCAGATTTAGTCACACCGAACTCTCACTCTCTCCTGGATTCCCATTGCTTTAGTCGCGCCGGACTCTCGCTCTCACCTGGGTTCCCGCTGCTTTAGTCGCACCAAACTCTCGCTCTCTCCTGGACTCCCGCTGCTTTAGTCACGCCAAACTCTCGCTCTTTCCTGGGCTCCTGCTGCTTTAGTCACACCGATCTCTCGCTCTCTCCTGGGCTCCCACTGGTTCAGACGCAGCGAACTCTCACTCTCTCCTGGGCTCCAGCTGCTTCAGACGCACCGAAATCTCGCTTTCTCCTGGGCTCCCGCTGCATTAGTCACACCGAACTCTCGCTCTATCCACGGTTCCCGCTGCGTTATTCGCACCGAACTCTCACTCTCTCCTGGGTTCCCGCTACTTTAGTCATACCGAACTCTCGCTGTCACGTGGTCTCCTGCTGCTTTAGTCGCACCGATCTCTCGCTCACCTGTGCCCCTGCTGCTTTAGTCGCACCGAACTCTCTCGCTCTCCTGGGCACCCGCTGCTTTAGTCGCACCGAACTCTCGCTCACTCCTGGGCTCCCATTTTTTTAGTCGCACCGAACTCTCCCTCTCTCCTGTGTTCCCGCTGCTTTAGTCGCACCGAACTCTCGCTCTCTCCTGGGCTCGCGCTGCTTTAGTCGCACCGATCTCTCAATCTCTCCTGGGCTCCCACTGCTTTCGTTGCACCGAACTCTCGCTCTCACCTGGTCTCCTGCTGCTTTAGTCGCACTGAACTCTCGCTCACCTGGGCCCCCGCTGCTTCAGTCGCGCCGAACACTTGCTCTCTCATGGGCTCCCGCTGCATTAGTTGCAGCGAACTCTCGCTCTCTCCTGGGCTCCCGCTGTTTTAGCCGCACCAAACTCTCGCTCACCTGTGCTCCTGCTGCTTTAGTCGCACCAAACTCTCGCTCTCTCCTGGGCTTCCGCTGTTTTAGCCGCACCAAACTCTCGCTCACCTGTGCTCCTGCTGCTTTAGTCGCACCGAACTCTTGCTCTCTCCTGGGCTTCCGCTGCGTTGGTCGCACCGAACTCTGGCTCTCTCCTGAGCTCCCGCTGCATTTTTTGCACTGACCTCTCGCTGTCTTATGGGTTGCCGCTGCTTTAGTCGCACCGAAGTCGCACTCTCTCCTGGGCTCGCGTTTTTTCTGTTGCGCCGAACTCTCGCTCTCTGCTGGGCTCCTACTGCTTTAGTCGCGCCGAACTCTCGCTCTCTCCTGGGCTCCCGTTTTTTTACTCGCTCCGAACTCTCGTGCTCTCCTGGGCTCCCGCTGATTTAGTCACGCCGAACTCTCGCTCTTTCCTGGGCTCCTGCTTCTTTAGTCACACCGAACTCTCCCTCTCTCCTGAGCTCCCGCTGCTTTAGTCGCACCGAACTCTCACTCTCTCCTGGACTCCCGCAGCTTTAGTCACACCAAATTCTCGCTCTCACCTGGGTTCCGCTGCTTTAGTCGCACCGAACTTTCGCTCTCTCCTGGACTCCCGCTGCTTTAGTCGCGCCGAACTCTCGCTCTCTCCTGGGCTCCCGCTGCTTCAGACGCACCGAACTCTCACTCTCACCTGGCTCCCGCTGCTTCAGACGCACTGAACTCTCGCTCTCTCCTAGGCTCCCTCTGCATTAGTCACACCGAACTCCCGCTCTATCCTCGGTTCCCACTGCTTTATTCGCACCGAACTCTCGCTCTCTCCTGGGTTCCCGCTGCTTTTGTCGCAACGAACTCTCGCTCTCTCCTGGGCTCCCGCTGTTTTAGCCGCACCAAACTCTCGCTCACCTGTGCTCCTGCTGCTTTAGTCGCACCGAACTCTTGCTCTCTCCTGGGCTTCCGCTGCGTTGGTCGCACCGAACTCTGGCTCTCTCCTGAGCTCCCGCTGCATTTTTTGCACTGACCTCTCGCTGTCTTATGGGTTGCCGCTGCTTTAGTCGCACCGAAGCCGCACTCTCTCCTGGGCTCGCGTTTTTTCAGTTGCGCCGAACTCTCACTCTCTGCTGGGCTTGTAGGGGGTTTCTCTTGCTCTTTCTGGTCTCCTGCCAGGCTTCGTGCAATAATTACCCTTGAGTGGTTCGACCCACTCCCCCCTACGGTTCTAGACCTTGGACTTAGGTGCAGAGAACAGTAGTGCAGAGAAAGAACTCAATAGACCAGGTTGAATAGCACGAAATGGATGCTTTTATTTTTAAACAGTTTGAAGCATTACAAAATACATGTCATAGGCACAGATTAAAGTTACTACAATCATGCACAAATTTATGAACTTGACTCTATGGAAATGGGGAACACACGGCACATCGAAAAAGGGGAAACACATTACGATTTCCCTTAACTCCCTCCCCTATACCTAAACTAAGTTTCGACCTGGGGAACTTGGGATCATGCTCACCACTCTCGAAATCGCGAGAAAGGGGGGGTTCGCAGCCTTTTTGGCACCGTTTTCCGTCGTCACGTGGATTTGGAAACTTCCGACGCAGACGATATTCTCTCCTCCCTCGAGGCGGTGGGGTAGACCCAGCCTCGATGAGCGCTCGTTAAGGTTGAGATCCACTAAGTCAATTTGGGTTCATGGAGCAGACCCAGATGCAGGCTATGCACTTGGGAGAATCTTGTGGCATCGATCGCCGGTTCTCCAGAGGGTTTCTTCTCCGTCGGCCTGGGTCGTCGATGATCTCCCGACCCCAGTACCCGGGCCACCCTCGTCGTCTTCTCGTCGTGGCCGAGCCTTGTTTGGCTGAACACCGACCACGTTGTCCTTTTACCGAAACCGTCCGTCTTTAAAAAGACGAAAACGTTTTCATCGATCTGCCGAAGTGGAAGAGGCGCCGATCCGGGCACCGTCCGCCCTTCTTTCGTTCCTCGTAGAAGAAAGTTCTTGAAGAAATGGAAGCCTGAAGTCGCCCAACAAGAAGCCGTGGCAGTGAAGAAGAAGTTGTTCAAGTAACCCGAAGTCCGAAGTTACTTAGATGGACTTTCAATCCATAGTTATACTCTTTTGGGACAGTCTTATCTCCCGCCAAATCATAGTCCTGTCTTTGTATTAATTTTGGCGGGCAGAAATCTCTGCAGGGGCGCTTTGTCTTGTAACGGAGCCGGTGATAACTTAAACTGGCCTTCCTGGCCGATAATGTCTTTCACTGTCTTTTGCATTGTCACCGTGGCTCGGTTCGCATATTGATTGGTCCGGACATTTTCCTTGATGGCTGCTAAACGGTTTTTCCTTTGTACGATAAATGGGTATAAGTGTTTTTACATTGTCCGCCCATATCTTGATGGGCCCCATCCTGTACTTATAATCCATTGAATATGTATGCTGTTGCTCTGAGTTTCGGTTCCCAGAGACTGGCTTTCGTGGGCTCACTGTCTTCAATCCACAAGCCTGTCTGGCTTGCAGTAACAGAAATAAAATGGTTCATAAACTGATCACGGGGCCTGGTGGCCATTTTGTATGCCCTTTTATCAAAGGTTTTTCTGTGCAAGCTTACTTTGGTCAATAAACAGTCTTATTTTATCCAGTTTTCTTGCGTGAATTTTGCTGAAAATTGCGAATCTTACAGGCCCCCCTGTGATACTGATAGCTTGCTTAAAGTATCAATAATCCTTGATGAGCAAATTTTCCCTGATTCCCCACATCCAAACATTCCTGGCACTTAACTATCTATGCCCCTCACGACACATGCAGTTCCCATTTCCGGAGAAAAATGAAAATTACCTCATGCACATTTGGAATCATAGACAGCAAATCTTAAACTATAACACCTTCACCTGTCAGATGGGCAGGGGTTGATACCCTTTTGCGCCATCTGCATGCATCTTTTATTAATCCAAAAAAACTTAAGAACAACTAATAACATGACAATACTTATTTCCTTATAACCCAAAACAATCAAAAAAAAAAAATTTTTAAATGGAGGGACGCTTAATCTTATACTAGCAGCTTAGAGTGGGGTATCTGCTTCCCCCATCCGCACATAGCGTTCTCTCCATTCTCCTGTGTTCTCGTGCCTCTGGAGGCGTTTGCCTCTTTTGCAATGCACGAAGAGCAAAAATATCACAATCAAAACCTGACATACTACTAGGATATGGGATGCTATTCTAATCCAGGCGGGGACCTCTATGTTGGTGAACAAGTCTCACCATGGTGGGATGGTTATGTCCAATATGTCTTTTCCTATCTCTAAAGTCTTCTGCTCCAGTGTATAGAAATGTTTCTGCGAAACTATAACGGCTTTTAAAACCTTGGTGAGGTGTTCGGGAAGAGGGGGAATGACATAACCAAAATGCGCGACAAATCGTTGTAAGTCTGTGAAATTCTTTTTGATAGTGATGTGTACAGTGGAGGGCGCAGGAATGGGAACAATTCGTTGTTGTGCCACTTGAACCTCGGCCCTGGGTTTGAAACAGAAACTGCTATCACCGACCGAACACCACTCGTGTTGTCCATATCGGTACTGAGGCGCTGCAGTGGTGACGCAGTATGTCCCACCCCCGATATATGCTACCTGTGGGGGCACATGGTCCTCTGCCATTGCCTCCATGGTGCAATTCACCGGCTTCGCGCTAGCGGTTCTGAACCCGCACTGTGGTTTCAAAAAGGCATTCAAGTGCTGGGGACACAGGATGATGTGTGCTCCCCGGCTCCGACATCCCGAGAGGTCGGTGCCTGTCATCGTACGCTCCCATCTGATGACGTAAGGCGGGACCACTACGTAACGAATGTGTGCGCCCCCCTGAATGACTCCAATGTTCTCTACTCTGTATACCGGGGCGGGCTTTGCTGCGGGACCCAACACCGGCATTCTTACTACTATTCCCATAATAGTGTGATTCGAATGTCCGCAGTCCACTGGAACTGGGTATGCTTCTGCGGCTAATCTGAGCTGGCACGGGCTTAATGCATTCTCAAAAGGCTGGAGCGCTTGCAAGTGCTTGTTGCTGATCCAGGACGGGACCAAACCCTGTTTTAAATCCTCAAGATTACTGCGGCCCTCGCCCAATAACCACGCCCCGTACAGCACACAGGCCTCGTTTTGCGCAGCTTGATCGGACGCATTCCGATCCTCCTTAATGAGTGCATTTACCGTTCTCGCGTGTTTCTCCAGCTCAGCAATTATGTCCTTAAAGTGTAGTGTCATGGCCTGGTCCTCATGCAACTCAGAACCCACGACCTTGTTTTCGTCTGTCAATATGTTCCTTAACTGGGCTTTTAAACTGTTGATCTGTGTCTGCAGCTCCACGTTATCTAGAGCGTTGACAACAGATGTCCCGGTATTAAAAGCAGTGAATATGTCATTTACAGTACCCCTTCTTTGCCTCCCGACTCGATCCAAAACTTCTGGCGGTGTGGTGTATAATTTGTCTCTGTCGATGTCGGCAAAGTCAAATTCGTAAAATTGTCTAAACATACTGGTTAACAGGACCTGGTATAATTGTTCCGTTTCTTTGGGACACCACTCCGGCAATCTTACCTCAGTGAGATTTAAAATCATTGAGGCCACCGCGTAGTGTACCCCTTGGTACAGCACCTGACCGGTGGGTACCAATACTAAACCGTTCCCGGGTCCCTTGGTGGTGGTTGGGCACCCTCCTTTCTGGGCTAGTGCTACCGGAAGCGTGGGCAGGGGCTTGCGTGGGCGGGTGATGAGTTCAGTGGCGTTCACCGGAATAGGGGAGTATGGGGCTCCGCACGCTCGAGTGCTAACATCCCATCTCATCCCCTTCCCTTCATCCTGCCACTGCCTCTGGAAGAAGATGGACACGCCCTTGGGGCAGACGCGTCTCGAACCCCACATACAGACATATATTCCCTCATCCGGTTCCCACCATTTGTCCCAACACACACGTAATTGTCCGTGAGTTCCCGTAATAGTCCGATGGGTATTATTACCCAGTCGCTCCCACTCGACCGTAGAGTTTCTCATGTCCTTTCCCAGCTTTCGTAGCCACCACCATCGCCTTGGTGGTACGTTCCCATTGCACACCAGACAAATCCTCTTTCCCACGGTGACGCTGACTCTGGGCGCTAGGATCCTCACTCGAGGGCACGTTAATGAAGTCTCTTGGTAGGCAAAACCGAAATTGCTGGAATATTCCGTAGAATTCGTTCCCAGCCAACCTGGCCATCTCCCTTGGTGGAAGTAGGTGGCGGTTTCCTCTACCTCTCGCTCCCCCGTCCCATCCGTTGCGATGGGGGCCGTGTCCCCGGAGCACCCGAAAGTGATGACGTCCTTGGTGCGGCCTCGGTAGGCCCACCCGCACCCGATCGCCATGAACGCGACGACAATCCTTTCCATCGTATCCCAGGTTTCTGTAACCAACAAAATGATGTAGCCGGGCTCCCGATAGGTGCTGGCCTAAATTAATTGGACGCGCGGGTTCCTGGACCCCGCTCCCTAACAAACACACATACCGGGCAGACTTCAAAATTGTACTCTTAACACCATATACTTTACATTCCTTAAACTATGACCATAATTACCTATCTTAACTTATGTACAGCGCCGCCCTCCGTGGGGCGGCTTTCCGAATCCCTGTGAGGTCTGTCGCGTGCCACACCCTGCGGTGGGGCTGCATTGATCTTTGGCCTTGATCCCCCGCAGCCTGTCGCTGCTGAACGGGGATCATGTCTTCCTGGGGCTGCTTTAAACCGTGGTTGGGGAGGATGGGGAGAATCTGGCCAAACTTTTCTGGGCTGGGGCGCTCGAGCTGACCTACGAGGGGCTGCTTTGGGTTGGGCTCCCGGGGCCGATGGACCTGGGGTCGTGACTGTTACCGTCACAGCCTGTGGTTCCTCCACAGCTGCCGGCTCCAGCTCCCCTTCCTCAGGCTCCGCCCCCCCGGGTCGGGATCTGTGGCTTCCGACTCCACCTCACCTGTCCCTACTGGTAACGAGTCTCCACCCCCACTCCCTACCTCCCCCAAGCTTGAGTCGAGGGCGGGACTGCCGTCCTCTGACTCTTCCTCCTCCGTGATTGGGTCTAAAGCGAGGTTGAGCTGTTCGGGCTCTCCCCTGCCTAAATCCCATTCAAAAGATGAGACCTCCCACTCCAATGGGATGGCCTCTCCCTTCACGCAGGCTACTGCTCCAGCCTGTGTGGTCTGTGACTCTGTTACAGGCTGAGGATCTTTGTTCTCAGACCTGGTCCCCTTTGGTGGCCCTTGTGTACCCGGTTTAAACAGTTTACACTGGTTGATGTGAAACCATTTGGTACGTCGGGGCGTCTTCACTGCATAAACCATGGGGCTGGCTTTGTCTACAATGCTGTATGGCCCCATGTACAGTGGTTCAAAACTCCCTACCCTGGCGTAGTTTCGGACCATGACCTGGTCCCCGACTACCCACTCTTGTTGTTTCCGAGGTTCCAACAACAGTTTATTTCCCTGGTGCTGTCTTCCCATGTTCCCAGCCGCCTGCCCATAAATCTGTCTCAGGCGCTCCAAGAGGGTTTGGGCGAATTTGTCCCGTTTCACCTCTCGGAGCTGGCCCTCAGTGAGCACCGGGGCTAGCACATGGGTGGGTGTTCGCATGATCCTTCCAGTCATTAACTCGTGCGGGGAATACCCCGTGCTTTTGGACTGGCTGGCTCGGATCCCCATGAGGACTAAAGGCAGGACCTCCGCCCATTTCTGGGGCGAGCCCATTGTCTCTTTCCTCAGCTTTTCCTTGAGGGTCCGATTCATACGCTCAACAATCCCGGATGACTGGGGATTGTATGCTACGTGCCACTTTCCCTCAATGCCCAAGAGCCTGAGGGCGTTCTGCATTACTTGACCGGTGAACTGACTCCCTTGGTCGGACTCTACAAAACGGGGGAGTCCCCACCGTGAGAACACTTCCCGAATCAAGATCTTAGCAGTACCCAGTGCCGTAGCTGTTCTGCACGGGAAGGCTTCTACCCATTTGGTGAACACATCTACCAGGACAAGGCAGTACTTATAGCCTCCCTGGGCGGCGGGCAGGGGCCCTATGTAGTCGACCTGAATCGACTGCCATGGTCCCTCTACCCTCCTGATGTGCCCCATGGGCACCTTCCTTTTGTGGGGGTCTGGGTTGTTAGCAGCACACACAAGACAGCTTGCGCAGAACTCGCGGACATCGTCCCGAAGTCCCGGCCACCATCCCGCCTGCTCCACCCGTTGCCAGGTGACCTCAGGTCCGGGGTGTCCCGCTCCTGGACCCTCGTGGGCCAATTGCAGGAATTCCCTTCGGTGCTGCTGCAGCACAACCCACTGCTCCTTTCGGAACAGCATACCTTCTTTGACTGTGAGCGCTGCCGTACTGTACGGACCTTCTACCTGTTTGCCCTCTGTGATGGCTTTTAGGACTGCTTTTAGGGCAGGATCCAGGGTTTGGACGGTCTTTAGGTCTGGGGGCGGTGTCACCCCTGTGTTCCCGGGAATTCCCTCCCTGCCTTGGATCGCCGCCACGGGTCCGGGTTCGTATGGGTCCCAGAGAATGCCGCTGCGGGCACCCTCCCTGGCTAGCGCATCCGCCTGCTGGTTGCCCTGACTGCGGGGTTCTGTAATGGAGTGAGCCTTCACCTTATGGATGAACACCTCTCCTTTCTCCCCCACAGCTGCTAGGATCTTCTCCAGCAAGGGCTTAACTGTTAAAGGCCGCCCGTCCGCGGAGGTGTACCCGCGTCGGGACCAGATGGCGAGGTACTCCGTACACGAATTGCACGTGAACATGCTGTCTGAGCAAATCGTGTATGGGGTTGGGAAAATCTCGGGGTGGGTAACCACGTACGCCACCGCGGACAGTTCAGCCTGCTGCGCGCTCATAGTGCTGGGGAGCTTAATTGCCAGGGCAATGTTTGCCGCAGGGTCATAAACTCCACACCCTGTGAGTCGCTTGCCGTCAGCTACAGTGCTAGAACCGTCTACGTAGATCTCGCGGCCCGTGGGATGTATCCCGGCCCGTAAACCTATGTTAACTTCCCATACCCCTTCTACGGAACATTGATGGGCTGTCCCGGGATATGCCATATTGGCTGCGAGCCTTGGCGCGCAGAGGCCTTTAACTTTGAGATCCATCTGGGAAAGGAGGAGGGTCCAGCGCGCAATCCGAGCGCTGCTTACGGTCCCATCCTTAATCCTCCCGTCCAGAAGCATCTTCGTGGGGGTGTGATGGGTGAGGAGCGTAATGGGAGAGGTCCCTGTGAAGATCACTGATCTGTTCACAGCCCAATGCGTGGCCAGGAGATGCCGTTCGCAATTGGAGAAACTCCTCTCCACATCCGTGAGCACCCTGGAGGAATAAACTACTGGTCTTAGCTTGCCGTGCCGCTCTTGGAGCAGCACTGCGCTCAGGCTGTCCCCACTAGCGGCTACCTCCAGAAAGAACTCCTCTCCCCCATCTATGGCCCCTAGGGCTGGCGCGGTCTGCAGATCTCTTTTCAACTTCTCGAATGCTGCCTGGCACCCCTCGTCCCAAGACCACTCGACTCCCTTGTGTAAGAGTCGAAGTAGCGGGGCCGCTGTGGCAGCATAGTCCTCGATGAAATCTCTGCAGTACCCGGTCAGTCCCAAAAAGGACCTTACACCCGTTACTGTGTTGGGAATCGGCAGATCTTGTATAGATTCCCGTCTGGCCTTATCTATGGCTCTTTCCCCAGCGCGGATGGCCAGACCCAGGAATTTAACTTCCTGCTGGCCGATCTGGGCTTTCTTTGGGTTTACTTTGAAACCCTTCCTTTCTAACAGTTCCAACAATTCGGCTAACAGTGGGCCATGCTGCTCCCTTGTATCTGTGAACAGGAGTAAGTCGTCCACATACTGCACTATCTGGTTGGGCTGGCTGAACTCTTTCAAACTCCCCGCCATGCACTGATGGAAAATGCTGGGGCTGTTGTGAAAACCCTGTGGTAAGCAGTTCCAGGTGTACTGTTGCCCTTTGAAAGTAAAGGCAAACTTGTACTGGTCCTCCCGCCGCAGCGGAATGGACCAAAAACCATTCGAGATGTCCAGCACCGTGAATGTGGTCGCCGATGCTGGAATACTCCCTATTAAGTCTGCAACTGCTGCTACCGTGGGCGCGCAGGCTGGGATATTACTATTGAGGACTCTATAGTCCACCGTGGCTCTCCACGAATTGTCCGGTTTCTTTACCGGCCATAATGGGGAGTTCACGTGGGTGGCTATCGTCCTCAATACGCCCTGCTGTACCAATGAAGATAATGCTGTCTCCATGTCGGGTTCTGCCTCCTTGGGGAAATTATACTGCTTTTGGGGTCGGATCATGGGGTCCCCGTCTACGCTGACTTCGAACCCAGTGACTCTCCCGCAGTCGTGCTTGTGGGTGGCGAACGCGGTCAGATTTTCTGACACACGCGCCTGCAAGTCCGTTGGGATGTTTGTTATCATGAGCTCGAGATCGTAACCTCCTGATGGCTTCATAGTGCACAGGGCCCCCTTTTCTTCCTTCCCCGGGATTACGACTACCTTACCTAAACCGCCCTCGGCTCCCCAGAGACAGTGATTTCTCAGGTCCACGAGGATCCCGTGTTCCACCAAGAAATCAGCCCCGAGGATGCCTTTCCCCCCCCCCTCTTTCCACTTCAATAGGATGCACGTCCATGTGGTGTGGAGCGCTCCCAACTGAATGGAGAGCGGGAGGGAGTGCGCGCCAGCCTGTGCTCTACCTGTGAAACCCGCTACTAAATATGGAGCCTGGGCGGACAGAGGTGAGGCAAAAGGTTTGTCCGTGTGGATCAAGGTACACGAAGCTCCCGTATCCAACAGGTAACTACCCCTTTGTTTTTCCACCTCCATCTCCACCACAGGTCTTCTCCAAGCGTCATAGCGGAGCGGACACAAGTAGATGGGCTGCGCGGGCGTCAGTCATTTAGGTGTTTCGGCTGGGGTCTCGGGGGCGATAGGGCTGTTAGCAACCGTTACCTTCCCCTGCCAGGTCATCAGAGACCGCATAGTCTCCAAGACTGACTCGATCGCAGCGGGGTCCACAACCGCACCACCCCCTTCATTCGGGGCAAAGGCTACGGTTGGGTTCTGGACTGGTGTTGGGGCAGCGGCCTGCACTTGTGGTTGTGCTGGTGTTGGGTAAACTCTCGGGCCGTTGGCGACTCGGGCTTGGGCTTGATCTTGGGCTGCGGCGAACGCTCTCTCCCTCTTATCCTTCCAAGGATTCCTACAGTCCTTGCGCCAATGACCCTCCTTCCCACACCCGTAACAACTGCTATTTGCTTGGGGATGGCGATTTCCCTCCTGACGCCATTCCTTTTTAGCAGAGGCTGCGGGTCTCACCTCATGCACCTTTCCTTTCACAACAGGCGTTTTCTTGCCCTTGTTGTTTCTATAACTGATCGTGAGCTGATCTAGTACTACTTCCTCCGTGGAGCGGGCGTTAGTGGGGTCAAACCATGCTTTGGCCTGTTCCTTCACTACTGGCAGGCAACCTGCTACCAGGCACCGAAGCCAGTGAGCCCTTTGTTCGCCATCCAGCCCGGCCCGGGCCGGCCCGCCCGGGCAGCTGCGCCGATACACTGGCCACAACCTGTCGGCGAAAACCCGTGGGGGTTCTCCCTCTAGCTGCACTGTCTTTTCTAAACGGAGGAACGGAGTTCCGTCCCCCTCTCCCATGATCTCCAGAATCTCATCCCGTAGCAACTCATAGTCCCTGTGCCCTCTCTTGCTCTCGTCAGGGAGACACTGGAGGAGCGAACTGTCCAGGGAGAACAGCAGCATTTTAGACTGTTCAACCCCGTCGCAGTCATTGACTGCTGCGGTCTGCTCCACGTCCCTGAAATGCACGGAGGGATCTCCTGACTCGGAGAGTTTTGGGATGTGACTTATCATCTCTCTTAGCTGTCGTGCGCTATGAGGCATTATGATCTGACTCTCAAGGGGTCCGTCATCGCCATTTTCTTCATTTGGACCGATCCTCCGGTGTCTCGTTGAACACATTGGCGCCGACCCCGACTCTACTGTCTGGGGTTGCTCTACCTCAGGGCTCTCTTCCTCTACCGTCTCCGTCTCCTGTCCCGGAGTCCAAGACTCCTCATAGGCAGGAGGCGCAGAAGGTTCGGGGGTTGGTACCCCAACTGCCTCTTGTGGAATCGGTCTTTTGGATTCCTTGGCTAGCAACAGCTGACTCGCTGGTGGATTTATGAGACACACCAACCCGTTTGCCTTCGCTAGGGCCTTTCTCAGGTCCTCTAGCTCCCGGCGGCAAGTGCTGTGGTCGGTGTTCTCAGATCTATCCTCCATGGCCATTTTATATGCTGCCCTGGCTCCCAGGAGCTTTTCCTCTTGGGCATCTACTTGTTTGGCTAGACGGGAACACCTGTCTCTCATTCTACCTTCACTGGCCTTGGCCTCAATGACCTGACATTTTAAATATTCTACCCGGGTTTCGTGGCAGCGAATTACAGAGCGGCGTTCCTGGTTCAGCGCGTCAAGCGATTCAATCAGTTTTTGACCTCCCGCAACCTTTTCCTCCACGCCTTTAAGCAAGCCGTTGATCTGGACTGTCGGTGCTGCAACTACCTGGTCCAAAAGCTGGACTTGCTTCTTGTAGCACATCAGCCAGGCCGCCTTTTCTACAGATTTCTTATGCTCTCTACCCGCTGTCCACTTGATGGCTGCGTCTAGCGGGCGCCTATCCCTTAGTAGATCAGATATCCATTGTTTTGTGAGGTTGACTTTTCCGAAAACATAATCTGCTATTCTTTCATCCATCACATTTCGTTTATTCAGATCTTGATCTAACACACTACTTTCCTGCTGCCAAGGTCCTGCCGCGGTCGCCATTTCTGTAGGGGGTTTCTCTTGCTCTTTCTGGTCTCCTGCCAGGCTTCGTGCAATAATTACCCTTGAGTGGTTCGACCCACTCCCCCCTACGGTTCTAGACCTTGGACTTAGGTGCAGAGAACAGTAGTGCAGAGAAAGAACTCAATAGACCAGGTTGAATAGCACGAAATGGATGATTTTATTTTTAAACAGTTTGAAGCATTACAAAATACATGTCATAGGCACAGATTAAAGTTACTACAATCATGCACAAATTTATGAACTTGACTCTATGGAAATGGGGAACACACGGCACATCGAAAAAGGGGAAACACATTACGATTTCCCTTAACTCCCTCCCCTATACCTAAACTAAGTTTCGACCTGGGGAACTTGGGATCATGCTCACCACTCTTGAAATTGCGAGAAAGGGGGGGTTCGCAGCCTTTTTGGCTCCGCTTTCCGTCGTCACGTGGATTTGGAAACTTCTGGCGCAGACGATATTCTCTCCTCCCTCGAGGCGGTGGGGTAGACCCAGCCTCGATGAGCGCTCGTTAAGGTTGAGATCCACTAAGTCAATTTGGGTTCATGGAGCAGACCCAGATGCAGGCTATGCACTTGGGAGAATCTTGTGGCATCGATCGCCGGTTCTCCAGAGGGTTTCTTCTCCGTCGGCCTGGGTCGTCGATGATCTCCCGACCCCAGTACCCGGGCCACCCTCGTCGTCTTCTCGTCGTGGCCGAGCCTTGTTTGGCTGAACACCGACCACGTTGTCCTTTTACCGAAACCGTCCGTCTTTAAAAAGACGAAAACGTTTTCATCGATCTGCCGAAGTGGAAGAGGCGCCGATCCGGGCACCGTCCGCCCTTCTTTCGTTCCTCGTAGAAGAAAGTTCTTGAAGAAATGGAAGCCTGAAGTCGCCCAACAAGAAGCCGTGGCAGTGAAGAAGAAGTTGTTCAAGTAACCCGAAGTCCGAAGTTACTTAGATGGACTTTCAATCCATAGTTATACTCTTTTGGGACAGTCTTATCTCCCGCCAAATCATAGTCCTGTCTTTGTATTAATTTTGGCGGGCAGAAATCTCTGCAGGGGCGCTTTGTCTTGTAACGGAGCCGGTGATAACTTAAACTGGCCTTCCTGGCCGATAATGTCTTTCACTGTCTTTTGCATTGTCACCGTGGCTCGGTTCGCATATTGATCGGTCCGGACATTTTCCTTGATGGCTGCTAAACGGTTTTTCCTTTGTACGATAAATGGGTATAAGTGTTTTTACATTGTCCGCCCATATCTTGATGGGCCCCATCCTGTACTTATAATCCATTGAATATGTATGCTGTTGCTCTGAGTTTCGGTTCCCAGAGACTGGCTTTCGTGGGCTCACTGTCTTCAATCCACAAGCCTGTCTGGCTTGCAGTAACAGAAATAAAATGGTTCATAAACTGATCACGGGGCCTGGCGGCCATTTTGTATGCCCTTTTATCAAAGGTTTTTCTGTGCAAGCTTACTTTGGTCAATAAACAGTCTTATTTTATCCAGTTTTCTTGCGTGATTTTTGCTGAAAATTGCGAATCTTACAGGCCCCCCTGTGATACTGATAGCTTGCTTAAAGTATCAATAATCCTTGATGAGCAAATTTTCCCTGATTCCCCACATCCAAACATTCCTGGCACTTAACTATCTACTCTCTCCTGGGCTCACGTTTTTTCTGTTGCGCCGAACTCTCGCTCTCTGCTGGGCTCCTACTGCTTTAGTCGCGCCGAACTCTCGCTCTCTCCTGGGCTCCCGCTGATTTAGTCACGCCGAACTCTCGCTCTTTCCTGGGCTCCTGCTTCTTTAGTCACACCGAACTCTCCCTCTCTCCTGAGCTCCCGCTGCTTTAGTCGCACCGAACTCTCGCTCTCTCCTGGGCTCCCGCTGCATTAGTCACACGAACTCTCGCTCTATCCGCGGTTCCCGCTGCTTTATTCGCACCGAACTTTCGCTCTCTCCTGGACTCCCGCTGCTTTAGTCGCGCCGAACTCTCGCTCTCTCCTGGGCTCCCGCTGCTTCAGATGCACCGAACTCTCACTCTCACCTGGCTCCCGCTGCTTCAGACGCACTGAACTCTCGCTCTCTCCTGGGCTCCCTCTGCATTAGTCACACCGAACTCCCGCTCTATCCTCGGTTCCCACTGCTTTATTCGCACCGAACTCTCGCTCTCTCCTGGGTTCCCGCTGCTTTAGTCGCAACGAACTCTCGCTCTCTCCTGGGCTCGCGCTGCTTTAGTCGCACCGATTTCTCAATCTCTCCTGGGCTCCCACTGCTTTAGTCATACAGAACTCTCGCTGTCACCTGGTCTCCTGCTGCTTTAGTCGCACCGAACTCTCGCTCACCTGGGCCCCCGCTGCTTTAGTCGCACCGAACCCTCGCTCTCTCCTGGGCTCCCGTTTTTTTTAGTCGCACCGAACTCTCGCTCTCTCCTGGACTCCCGCTGCATTAGTCGCGCCGGACTCTCGCTCTCACCTGGGTTCCCGCTGCTTTAGTCGCACCGAACTCTCACGCTCTCCTGGGCTCCCACTGCTTCAGACGCACCAAACTCTCTCTCTCTCCTGGGCTCCCGCTGCATTAGTCACACCGAACTCTCACTCTATCCTCGGTTCCCGCTGCTTTATTCGCACCAACCTCTCGCTCTCACCTGGGTTCCCGCTGCTTTATTCGCACCGAACTCTCGCTCTCTCCTGGGTTCCCGCTGCTTTAGTCGCAACGAACTCTCGCTCTCTCCTGGGCTCGCGCTGCTTTAGTCGCACCGATTTCTCAATCTCTCCTGGGCTCCCACTGCTTTAGTCATACAGAACTCTCGCTGTCACCTGGTCTCCTGCTGCTTTAGTCGCACCGAACTCTCGCTCACCTGGGCCCCCGCTGCTTTAGTCACACCGAACTCTCACTCTATCCTCGGTTCCCGCTGCTTTATTCGCACCAACCTCTCGCTCTCACCTGGGTTCCCGCTGCTTTAGTCGCACCGAACTCTCGCGCTCTCCTGGGCTCCTGCTGCTTCAGACGCACCGAACTCTCGCTCTCTCCTGGGCTCCCGCTGCATTAGTCACACCGAACTCTCGCTCTATCCTCGGTTCCCGCTGCTTTAGTCGCGCCGGACCCTCGCTCTCTCCTGGGCTCCCGTTTTATTAGTCACACCGAACTCTCCCTCTCTCCTGGGCTCCCGCTGTTGTCGTCGCACCGAACTCTCGCTCTCTTCTGGGCTCCCGCTGCTTTAGTCACACCAAACTCTAGCTCTCTCCTGGGCTCCCACTGCTTTAGTCGCGCCGAACCCTCGCTCTCACCAGGTCTCCTGCTGCTTTAGTCGCACTGAACGCTCGCTAACCTGGGCCCCCGCTGCTTCTGTCGCGCCGAAAAATTGCCCTCTCCTGGGCTCCCGCTGCATTAGTTGCAGCGAACTCTCGCTCTCACCTGGGCTCCTGCTGTTTTAGTCGCGCTGAGCTCTCGCTCTCACCTGGGCTCCCGTTTTTTTAGTCGCACCGAACTCTCGCTGTCTCCTGGGCTCACACTGCTTTAGTCGTGCCAAAGCCTCGCTCTCTCCTGGGCTCCCGTTTTTTTAGTTGCACTGAACTCTCCCTCTCTCCTGGGCTCCCGCTGTTGTAGTACTACCGAACTCTCTTGCTCTCCTAGGCTCCCACTGCTTTAGTCGTGCCGAACTCTTGCTCTCTCCTGGGCTCCCGTTTTTTTAGTCGCTCCAAACTCTCATGCTCTCCTGGGCTCCCGCTTCTTTAGTCATGCCGAACTATCGCCCTTTCCTGGGCTCCTGCTGCTTTAGTCACACCGAACTCTCGCTCTCTCCTGGGCTCCCGCAGATTTAGTCGCACCGAACTCTCACTCTCTCCTGGACTCCCATTGCTTTAGTCGCGCCGGAATCTCGCTCTCACCTGGGTTCCCGCTGCTTTAGTCGCACCGAACTCTCGCTCGCTCCTGAGCTCCCGCTGCTTTAGTCGCACCGAACTCTCGCTCTCTCCTGGGCTCCCACTGCTTTAGTCGCACCGATCTCTTGCTGTCACCTGGTCTCCTGCTGCTTTAGTCGCACCGAACTCTCGCTCACCTGGGCTCCCACTGCTTTAGTCATGCCGAACCCTCGCTCTCTTCTGGGCTCCCATTTTTTTAGTCGCACCGAACTCTCCCTCTCTCCTGGGCTCCCGCTGTTGTCGTCGCACCGAACTCTCTTGCTCTCCTGGGCTCCCACTGCTTTAGTCGCGCCAAAATCTCTCTCTCTCCTGGGCTCCCGTTTTTTTAGTCGCTCCGAACTCTCGTGCTCTCCTGGGCTCCCGCTGCTTTAGTCACGCGGAACTCTCGCTCTTTCCTGGGCTCCTGCTGCTTTGTCACACCGAACTCTCGCTCTCTCCTGGGCTCCCGCTGCTTTAGTCGCACCGAACTCTCACTCTCTCCTGGACTCCCGCTGCTTTAGTCGCGCCGAACTCTCACTCTCTCCTGGGCTCCCGCTGCTTCAGATGCACCGACCTCTCGCTCTATCCTCGTTTCCCGCTGCTTTATTCGCACCGAACTCTCGCTCTCTCCTGGATTCCCGCTGCTTTAGTCGCAACGAACTCTCGCTCTCTCCTGGGCTCGCGCTGCTTTAGTCGCACCGATCTCTCAATCTCTCCTGGATTCCCGCTGCTTTATTCGCACCGAACTCTCTCTCTCTCCTGGGCTCCTACTGCTTTAGTCGCGCCGAACCCTCGCTCTCTCCTTGCTCCCATTTTTTTAGTCACACCGAACTCTCGCTCTCTCCTGAGCTCCCGCTGCATTTTTTGCGCTGACCTCTCGCTGTCTTATGGGTTGCCGCTGCTTTAATCGCACCGAATTCGCACTCGATCCTGGGCTCGCGTTTTTTTAGTTGCGCCGAACTCTCGCTCTCTCCTGGGCTCCTGCTGCTTTAGTCGCACCGAACTCTCATTCTCCCCTGTGTTCCCGCTGCTTTATTCGCACTGAACTCTCGCTCTCCCCTGGGCTCCCGCTGTTGTCGTCGCACCGAACTCTCGCTCTATCCTGGGCTCCCGCTGCTTTAGTCGCACCGAACTCTCGCTCTCTCCTGGGCTCCCACTGCTTTAGTCGCGCCGAACCATCGCTCTCTCCTGGGCTCCCATTTTTTTAGTCGCACTGAACTCTCCCTCTCTCCTGGGCTCCCGCTGTTGTAGTCGCACCGAACTCTCTTGTTCTCCTGGGCTCCCACTGCTTTTGTCGCGCTGAACTCTCGCTCTCTCCTGGGCTCCCACTGCTTTAGTCGCGCCGAACTCTCGCTCTCTCCTGGCCTCCCGCTGCTTTAGTCGCACCGAACTCTCGCTCTCTTCTGGACTCCCGCTGCTTTGGCGCGCCGGACTCTCGCTCTCACCTGGGTTCCCGCTGCTTCAGTCGCACCATTCTCTCGCTCTCTCCTGGGCTCCCGCTGCTTCAGACGCACCGAACTCTCGCTCTCTCCTGGGCTCCCGCTGCATTAGTCACACGAACTCTCGCTCTATCCGCGGTTCCCGCTGCTTTATTCGCACCGAACTCTCGCTCTCTCCTGGGTTCCCGCTGCTTTAGTCGCACCGAACTCTCGCTCTCTCCTGGGCTCGCGCTGCTTTAGTCGCACCGAACTCTCAATCTCTCCTGGACTCCCACTGCTTTAGTCATACCGAATTATCGCTGTCACCTGGTCTCCTGCTGCTTTAGTCGCAGCAAACTCTCGCTCACCTGGGCCCCCGCTGCTTTAGTCGCACCGATCGCTCTCGCTCTCCTGGGCACCCGCTGCTTTAGTCGCGTTGAACCCTCGCTCTCTCCTGGGCTCCCGTTTTTTTAGTCGCTCCGAACTCTCGCTCTCTCCTGGACTCCCGCTGCATTAGTCGCGCCGGACTCTCGCTCTGACCTGGGTTTTCGCTGCTTTAGTCGCACCAACTCTCGCGCTCTCCTGGGCTCCTGCTGCCTCAGACGCACCGAACTCTCACTCTCTCCTGGGCTCCCGCTGCATTAGTCACACCGAACTCTCGCTCTATCCTCGGTTCCCGCTGCTTTATTCGCACCGACCTCTCGTTCTCACCTGGGGTCCCGCTGCTTTATTCGCACCGAACTCTCGCGCTCTCCTGGGCTCCCGCTGCTTCAGATGCACCGAAATCTGGCTCTCTCCTGGGCTCCCGCTGCATTAGTCACACCGCACTCTCGCTCTATCCTCGGTTCCCGCTGCTTTAGTCGCACCGAACTCTCGCTCTCTCCTGGGTTCACGCTGCTTTAGTCGCGCCGAACCTTCGCTCTCTCCTGGGCTCCCGTTTTTTTAGTTGCACCGAACTCTCCCTCTCTCCTGGGCTCCCACTGTTGTAGTCGCACCGAACTCTCGCTCTCTCCTGGGGCCCCACTGCTTTAGTCGTACCGAACTCTCCCTCTCTCCTGGGCTCCCACCGTTGTAGTCGCGCCGAACACTTGCCCACTCCTGGGCTCCCGCTGCATTTGTTGCAGCTCTCTCTCGCTCTCTCCTGGGCTCCTGCTGCTTTAGTCGCGCTGAGCTCTCGCTCTCACCTGGGCTCCCGTTTTTTTAGTCGCACCGAACTCTCCCTCTCGCCTGGGTTCCCGCTGTGTAGTCGCACCGAACTCTCTTGCTCTCCTGGGCTCCCACTGCTTTAGTCATACCGAATTATCGCTGTCACCTGGTCTCCTGCTGCTTTAGTCGCAGCAAACTCTCGCTCACCTGGGCCCCCGCTGCTTTAGTCGCACCGATCGCTCTCGCTCTCCTGGGCACCCGCTGCTTTAGTCGCGTTGAACCCTCGCTCTCTCCTGGGCTCCCGTTTTTTTAGTCGCTCCGAACTCTCGCTCTCTCCTGGACTCCCGCTGCATTAGTCGCGCCGGACTCTCGCTCTGACCTGGGTTTTCGCTGCTTTAGTCGCACCAACTCTCGCGCTCTCCTGGGCTCCTGCTGCCTCAGACGCACCGAACTCTCACTCTCTCCTGGGCTCCCGCTGCATTAGTCACACCGAACTCTCGCTCTATCCTCGGTTCCCGCTGCTTTATTCGCACCGACCTCTCGCTCTCACCTGGGGTCCCGCTGCTTTATTCGCACCGAACTCTCGCGCTCTCCTGGGCTCCCGCTGCTTCAGATGCACCGAAATCTGGCTCTCTCCTGGGCTCCCGCTGCATTAGTCACACCGCACTCTCGCTCTATCCTCGGTTCCCGCTGCTTTAGTCGCACCGAACTCTCGCTCTCTCCTGGGTTCACGCTGCTTTAGTCGCGCCGAACCTTCGCTCTCTCCTGGGCTCCCGTTTTTTTAGTTGCACCGAACTCTCCCTCTCTCCTGGGCTCCCACTGTTGTAGTCGCACCGAACTCTCGCTCTCTCCTGGGGCCCCACTGCTTTAGTCGTACCGAACTCTCCCTCTCTCCTGGGCTCCCACCGTTGTAGTCGCGCCGAACACTTGCCCACTCCTGGGCTCCCGCTGCATTTGTTGCAGCTCTCTCTCGCTCTCTCCTGGGCTCCTGCTGCTTTAGTCGCGCTGAGCTCTCGCTCTCACCTGGGCTCCCGTTTTTTTAGTCGCACCGAACTCTCCCTCTCGCCTGGGTTCCCGCTGTGTAGTCGCACCGAACTCTCTTGCTCTCCTGGGCTCCCACTGCTTTAGTCGCGCCGAACACTCGCTCTCTCCTGGGCTCCCATTTTTTGAGTCACTCCAAACTCTCGTGCTCTCCTGGGCTCCCGCTGCTTTAGTCACGCCAAACTCTTGCTCTTTCCTGGGCTCCTGCTGCTTTAGTCACACGGAACTCTCGCTCTCTCCTGGGCTCCCGCTGATTTTGTCGCACTGAACTCTCACTCTCTCCTGCACTCCCGCTGCTTTAGTCGCGCCGGACTCTCGCTCTCACCTAGTTTCCCGCTGCTTTAGTCACACCGAACTCTCGCTCTTTCCTGGGCTCCCGCTGCTTCAGATGCACCGAACTCTCACTCTCTCATGGGCTCCCGCTGCTTCAGACGCACCGAACTCTCGCTCTCTCTTGGGCTCCCGTTGCATTAGTCACACCGAACTCTCACTCTATCCTCGGTTCCCGCTGCTTTATTCGCACCGAACTCTCGCTCTCTCCTGGGTTCCCATTGCTTTAGTCGCACCGAACTTTCGCTCTCTCCTGGACTCGCGCTGCTTTAGTCATACCGAACTCTTGCTGTCACCTCGTCTCCTGCTGCTTTAGTCGCACCGAACTCTAGCTCACCTGGGCCCCCGCTGCTTTAGTCACACCGAACTCTCTCGCTCTCCTGGGCACCCGCTGCTTTAGTCGCGCCGGACCCTCGCTCTCTCCTAGGCTCCCGTCTTTTTAGTCGCACTGAACTCTCCCTCTCTCCTGGGCTCCCGCTGTTGTAGTCGCACCGAACTCTCGCTCTCTCCTGGGCTCCCGCTGCTTTACTCGCACCAAACTCTCGCTCTCTCCTGGGCTCCCACTGCTTTAGTCGCGCCGAAACCTCGCTCTCTCCTGGGCTCCCATTTTTTTATTCGAACCGAACTCTCCCTCTCTCCTGGGCTCCCGCTGTTGTAGTCGCACCGAACTCTCAATCTCTCCTGGGCTCCCGCTGCTTTAGTCGCACCGAACTCTCGCTCTCTCCTGGACTCCCACTGCTTTAGTCGCGCCGAACCCTCGCTCTCTCCTGGGCTCCCGCTGCTTTAGTCGCACCGAACTCTCGCTCTCTCCTGGGCTCCCACTGCTTTGGTCGCACCGATCTCTTGCTGTCACCTGGTCTCCTGCTGCTTTAGTCGCACCGAACTCTCGCTCACCTGGGCTCCCACTGCTTTAGTCGTGCCGAACCCTCGCTCTCTTCTGGGCTCCCATTTTTTTAGTCGCACCGAACTCTCCCTCTCTCCTGGGCTCCCGCTGTTGTCGTCGCACCGAACTCTCTTGCTCTCCTGGGCTCCCACTGCTTTAGTCGCGCCAAAATCTCTCTCTCTCCTGGGCTCCCGTTTTTTTAGTCGCTCCGAACTCTCGTGCTCTCCTGGGCTCCCGCTGCTTTAGTCACGCGGAACTCTCGCTCTTTCCTGGGCTCCTGCTGCTTTGTCACACCGAACTCTTGCTCTCTCCTGGGCTCGCGCTGCTTTAGTCGCACCGAACTCTCACTCTCTCCTGGACTCCCGCTGCTTTAGTCGCGTCGAACTCTCACTCTCTCCTGGGCTCCCGCTGCTTCAGATGCACCGACCTCTCGCTCTATCCTCGTTTCCCGCTGCTTTATTCGCACCGAACTCTCGCTCTCTCCTGGATTCCCGCTGCTTTAGTCGCAACGAACTCTCGCTCTCTCCTGGGCTCGCGCTGCTTTAGTCGCACCGATCTCTCAATCTCTCCTGGGCTCCCGCTGTTGTAGTCGCACCGAACTCTCGCTCTCCTGGGCTCCCGCTGCTTTATTCGCACCGAACTCTCTCTCTCTCCTGGGCTCCTACTGCTTTAGTCGCGCCGAACCCTCGCTCTCTCCTGGCTCCCATTTTTTTAGTCACACCGAACTCTCGCTCTCTCCTGAGCTCCCGCTGCATTTTTTGCGCTGACCTCTCGCTGTCTTATGGGTTGCCGCTGCTTTAAGCGCACCGAATTCGCACTCGATCCTGGGCTCGCGTTTTTTTAGTTGCGCCGAACTCTCGCTCTCTCCTGGGCTCCTGCTGCTTTAGTCGCACCGAACTCTCGTTCTCTCCTGTGTTCCCGCTGCTTTATTCGCACTGAACTCTCGCTCTCCCCTGGGCTCCCGCTGTTGTAGTCGCACCGAACTCTCGCTCTCTCCTGGGCTCCCGCTGCTTTAGTCGCACCGAACTCTCGCTCTCTCCTGGGCTACCACTGCTTTAGTCGCGCCGAACCATCGCTCTCTCCTGGGCTCCCATTTTTTTAGTCGCACTGAACTCTCCCTCTCTCCTGGGCTCCCGCTGTTGTAATCGCACCGAACTCTCTTGTTCTCCTGGGCTCCCACTGCTTTAGTCGCGCCGAACTCTCGCTCTCTCCTGGCCTCCCGCTGCTTTAGTCGCACCGAACTCTCGCTCTCTTCTGGACTCCCGCTGCTTTGGCGCGCCGGACTCTCGCTCTCACCTGGGTTCCCGCTGCTTCAGTCGCACCATTCTCTCGCTCCCTCCTGGGCTCCCGCTGCTTCAGACGCACCGAACTCTCACTCACTCCTGGGCTCCCGCTGCTTCAGACGCACCGAACTCTCGCTCTCTCCTGGGCTCCCGCTGCATTAGTCACACGAACTCTCGCTCTATCCGCGGTTCCCGCTGCTTTATTCGCACCGAACTCTCGCTCTCTCCTGGGTTCCCGCTGCTTTAGTCGCACCGAACTCTCGCTCTCTCCTGGGCTCGCGCTGCTTTAGTCGCACCGAACTCTCAATCTCTCCTGGACTCCCACTGCTTTAGTCATACCGAATTATCGCTGTCACCTGGTCTCCTGCTGCTTTAGTCGCAGCAAACTCTCGCTCACCTGGGCCCCCGCTGCTTTAGTCGCACCGATCGCTCTCGCTCTCCTGGGCACCCGCTGCTTTAGTCGCGTCGAACCCTCGCTCTCTCCTGGGCTCCCGTTTTTTTAGTCGCACCGAACTCTCGCTCTCTCCTGGACTCCCGCTGCTTTAGTCGCGCCGGACTCTCGCTCTGACCTGGGTTTTCGCTGCTTTAGTCGCACCAACTCTCGCGCTCTCCTGGGCTCCTGCTGCCTCAGACGCACCGAACTCTCACTCTCTCCTGGGCTCCCGCTGCATTAGTCACACCGAACTCTCGCTCTATCTTCGGTTCCCGCTGCTTTATTCGCACCGACCTCTCGCTCTCACCTGGGGTCCCGCTGCTTTATTCGCACCGAACTCTCGCGCTCTCCTGGGCTCCCGCTGCTTCAGATGCACCGAAATCTGGCTCTCTCCTGGGCTCCCGCTGCATTAGTCACACCGCACTCTCGCTCTATCCTCGGTTCCCGCTGCTTTAGTCGCACCGAACTCTCGCTCTCTCCTGGGTTCACGCTGCTTTAGTCGCACCGAACCCTCGCTCTCTCCTGGGCTCCCGTTTTTTTAGTTGCACCGAACTCTCCCTCTCTCCTGGGCTCCCACTTTTGTAGTCACACCGAACTCTCGCTCTCTCCTGGGGCCCCACTGCTTTAGTCGTACCGAACTCTCCCTCTCTCCTGGGCTCCCACCGTTGTAGTCGCGCCGAACACTTGCCCACTCCTGGGCTCCCGCTGCATTTGTTGCAGCTCTCTCTCGCTCTCTCCTGGGCTCCTGCTGCTTTAGTCGCGCTGAGCTCTCGCTCTCACCTGGGCTCCCGTTTTTTTAGTCGCACCGAACTCTCCCTCTCGCCTGGGTTCCCGCTGTGTAGTCGCAACGAACTCTCTTGCTCTCCTGGGCTCCCACTGCTTTAGTCGCGCCGAACACTCGCTCTCTCCTGGGCTCCCATTTTTTGAGTCACTCCAAACTCTCGTGCTCTCCTGGGCTCCCGCTGCTTTAGTCACGCCAAACTCTTGCTCTTTCCTGGGCTCCTGCTGCTTTAGTCACACGGAACTCTCGCTCTCTCCTGGGCTCCCGCTGATTTTGTCGCACTGAACTCTCACTCTCTCCTGCACTCCCGCTGCTTTAGTCGCGCCGGACTCTCGCTCTCACCTGGGTTCCCGCTGCTTTAGTCACACCGAACTCTCGCTCTTTCCTGGGCTCCCGCTGCTTCAGATGCACCGAACTCTCACTCTCTCATGGGCTCCCGCTGCTTCAGACGCACCGAACTCTCGCTCTCTCCTGGGCTCCCGTTGCATTAGTCACACCGAACTCTCACTCTATCCTCGGTTCCCGCTGCTTTATTCGCACCGAACTCTCGCGCTCTCCTGGGTTCCCATTGCTTTAGTTGCACCGAACTTTCGCTCTCTCCTGGACTCGCGCTGCTTTAGTCATACCGAACTCTTGCTGTCACCTCGTCTCCTGCTGCTTTAGTCGCACCGAACTCTAGCTCACCTGGGCCCCCGCTGCTTTAGTCACACCGAACTCTCTCGCTCTCCTGGGCACCCGCTGCTTTAGTCGCGCCGGACCCTCGCTCTCTCCTAGGCTCCCGTTTTTTTAGTCGCACTGAACTCTCCCTCTCTCCTGGGCTCCCGCTGTTGTAGTCGCACCGAACTCTCGCTCTCTCCTGGGCTCCCGCTGCTTTACTCGCACCAAACTCTCGCTCTCTCCTGGGCTCCCACTGCTTTAGTCGCGCCGAAACCTCGCTCTCTCCTGGGCTCCCATTTTTTTATTCGAACCGAACTCTCCCTCTCTCCTGGGCTCCCGCTGTTGTAGTCGCACCGAACTCTCAATCTCTCCTGGGCTCCCGCTGCTTTAGTCGCACCGAACTCTCGCTCTCTCCTGGACTCCCACTGCTTTAGTCGCGCCGAACCCTCGCTCTCTCCTGGGCTCCCGCTGCTTTAGTCGCACCGAACTCTCGCTCTCTCCTGGGCTCCCACTGCTTTGGTCGCACCGATCTCTTGCTGTCACCTGGTCTCCTGCTGCTTTAGTCGCACCGAACTCTCGCTCACCTGGGCTCCCACTGCTTTAGTCGTGCCGAACCCTCGCTCTCTTCTGGGCTCCCATTTTTTTAGTCGCACCGAACTCTCCCTCTCTCCTGGGCTCCCGCTGTTGTTGTCGCACCGAACTCTCTTGCTCTCCTGGGCTCCCACTGCTTTAGTCGCGCCAAAATCTCTCTCTCTCCTGGGCTCCCGTTTTTTTAGTCGCTCCGAACTCTCGTGCTCTCCTGGGCTCCCGCTGCTTTAGTCACGCGGAACTCTCGCTCTTTCCTGGGCTCCTGCTGCTTTGTCACACCGAACTCTCGCTCTCTCCTGGACTCCCGCTGCTTTAGTCGCGTCGAACTCTCACTCTCTCCTGGGCTCCCGCTGCTTCAGATGCACCGACCTCTCGCTCTATCCTCGTTTCCCGCTGCTTTATTCGCACCGAACTCTCGCTCTCTCCTGGATTCCCGCTGCTTTAGTCGCAACGAACTCTCGCTCTCTCCTGGGCTCGCGCTGCTTTAGTCGCACCGATCTCTCAATCTCTCCTGGGCTCCCGCTGTTGTAGTCGCACCGAACTCTCGCTCTCCTGGGCTCCCGCTGCTTTATTCGCACCGAACTCTCTCTCTCTCCTGGGCTCCTACTGCTTTAGTCGCGCCGAACCCTCGCTGTCTCCTGGCTCCAATTTTTTTAGTCACACCGAACTCTCGCTCTCTCCTGAGCTCCCGCTGCATTTTTTGCGCTGACCTCTCGCTGTCTTATGGGTTGCCGCTGCTTTAAGCGCACCGAATTCGCACTCGATCCTGGGCTCGCGTTTTTTTAGTTGCGCCGAACTCTCGCTCTCTCCTGGGCTCCTGCTGCTTTAGTCGCACCGAACTCTCGTTCTCTCCTGTGTTCCCGCTGCTTTATTCGCACTGAACTCTCGCTCTCCCCTGGGCTCCCGCTGTTGTAGTCGCACCGAACTCTCGCTCTCTCCTGGGCTCCCGCTGCTTTAGTCGCACCGAACTCTCGCTCTCTCCTGGGCTACCACTGCTTTAGTCGCGCCGAACCATCGCTCTCTCCTGGGCTCCCATTTTTTTAGTCGCACTGAACTCTCCCTCTCTCCTGGGCTCCCGCTGTTGTAGTCGCACCGAACTCTCTTGTTCTCCTGGGCTCCCACTGCTTTAGTCGCGCCGAACTCTCGCTCTCTCCTGGCCTCCCGCTGCTTTAGTCGCACCGAACTCTCGCTCTCTTCTGGACTCCCGCTGCTTTGGCGCGCCGGACTCTCGCTCTCACCTGGGTTCCCGCTGCTTCAGTCGCACCATTCTCTCGCTCTCTCCTGGGCTCCCGCTGCTTCAGACGCACCGAACTCTCACTCACTCCTGGGCTCCCGCTGCTTCAGACGCACCGAACTCTCGCTCTCTCCTGGGCTCCCGCTGCATTAGTCACACGAACTCTCGCTCTATCCGCGGTTCCCGCTGCTTTATTCGCACCGAACTCTCGCTCTCTCCTGGGTTCCCGCTGCTTTAGTCGCACCGAACTCTCGCTCTCTCCTGGGCTCGCGCTGCTTTAGTCGCACCGAACTCTCAATCTCTCCTGGACTCCCACTGCTTTAGTCATACCGAATTATCGCTGTCACCTGGTCTCCTGCTGCTTTAGTCGCAGCAAACTCTCGCTCACCTGGGCCCCCGCTGCTTTAGTCGCACCGATCGCTCTCGCTCTCCTGGGCACCCGCTGCTTTAGTCGCGTTGAACCCTCGCTCTCTCCTGGGCTCCCGTTTTTTTAGTCGCACCGAACTCTCGCTCTCTCCTGGACTCCCGCTGCTTTAGTCGCGCCGGACTCTCGCTCTGACCTGGGTTTTCGCTGCTTTAGTCGCACCAACTCTCGCGCTCTCCTGGGCTCCTGCTGCCTCAGACGCACCGAACTCTCACTCTCTCCTGGGCTCCCGCTGCATTAGTCACACCGAACTCTCGCTCTATCTTCGGTTCCCGCTGCTTTATTCGCACCGACCTCTCGCTCTCACCTGGGGTCCCGCTGCTTTATTCGCACCGAACTCTCGCGCTCTCCTGGGCTCCCGCTGCTTCAGATGCACTGAAATCTGGCTCTCTCCTGGGCTCCCGCTGCATTAGTCACACCGCACTCTCGCTCTATCCTCGGTTCCTGCTGCTTTAGTCGCACCGAACTCTCGCTCTCTCCTGGGTTCACGCTGCTTTAGTCGCACCGAACCCTCGCTCTCTCCTGGGCTCCCGTTTTTTTAGTTGCACCGAACTCTCCCTCTCTCCTGGGCTCCCACTGTTGTAGTCACACCGAACTCTCGCTCTCTCCTGGGGCCCCACTGCTTTAGTCGTACCGAACTCTCCCTCTCTCCTGGGCTCCCACCGTTGTAGTCGCGCCGAACACTTGCCCTCTCCTGGGCTCCCGCTGCATTTGTTGCAGCTCTCTCTCGCTCTCTCCTGGGCTCCTGCTGCTTTAGTCGCGCTGAGCTCTCGCTCTCACCTGGGCTCCCGTTTTTTTAGTCGCACCGAACTCTCCCTCTCGCCTGGGTTCCCGCTGTGTAGTCGCACCGAACTCTCTTACTCTCCTGGGCTCCCACTGCTTTAGTCGCGCCGAACACTCGCTCTCTCCTGGGCTCCCATTTTTTGAGTCACTCCAAACTCTCGTGCTCTCCTGGGCTCCCGCTGCTTTAGTCACGCCAAACTCTTGCTCTTTCCTGGGCTCCTGCTGCTTTAGTCACACGGAACTCTCGCTCTCTCCTGGGCTCCCGCTGATTTTGTCGCACTGAACTCTCACTCTCTCCTGCACTCCCGCTGCTTTAGTCGCGCCGGACTCTCGCTCTCACCTGGGTTCCCGCTGCTTTAGTCACACCGAACTCTCGCTCTTTCCTGGGCTCCCGCTGCTTCAGATGCACCGAACTCTCACTCTCTCATGGGCTCCCGCTGCTTCAGACGCACCGAACTCTCGCTCTCTCCTGGGCTCCCGTTGCATTAGTCACACCGAACTCTCACTCTATCCTCGGTTCCCGCTGCTTTATTCGCACCGAACTCTCGCTCTCTCCTGGGTTCCCATTGCTTTAGTCGCACCGAACTTTCGCTCTCTCCTGGGCTCGCGCTGCTTTAGTCATACCGAACTCTTGCTGTCACCTCGTCTCCTGCTGCTTTAGTCGCACCGAACTCTAGCTCACCTGGGCCCCCGCTGCTTTAGTCACACCGAACTCTCTCGCTCTCCTGGGCACCCGCTGCTTTAGTCGCGCCGGACCCTCGCTCTCTCCTAGGCTCCCGTTTTTTTAGTCGCACTGAACTCTCCCTCTCTCCTGGGCTCCCGCTGTTGTAGTCGCACCGAACTCTCGCTCTCTCCTGGGCTCCCGCTGCTTTACTCGCACCAAACTCTCGCTCTCTCCTGGGCTCCCACTGCTTTAGTCGCGCCGAAACCTCGCTCTCTCCTGGGCTCCCATTTTTTTATTCGAACCGAACTCTCCCTCTCTCCTGGGCTCCCGCTGTTGTAGTCGCACCGAACTCTCAATCTCTCCTGGGCTCCCGCTGCTTTAGTCGCACCGAACTCTTGCTCTCTCCTGGACTCCCACTGCTTTAGTCGCGCCGAACCCTCGCTCTCTCCTGGGCTCCCGCTGCTTTAGTCGCACCGAACTCTCGCTCTCTCCTGGGCTCCCACTGCTTTGGTCGCACCGATCTCTTGCTGTCACCTGGTCTCCTGCTGCTTTAGTCGCACCGAACTCTCGCTCACCTGGGCTCCCACTGCTTTAGTCGTGCCGAACCCTCGCTCTCTTCTGGGCTCCCATTTTTTTAGTCGCACCGAACTCTCCCTCTCTCCTGGGCTCCCGCTGTTGTCGTCGCACCGAACTCTCTTGCTCTCCTGGGCTCCCGCTGCTTTAGTCACGCGGAACTCTCGCTCTTTCCTGGGCTCCTGCTGCTTTGTCACACCGAACTTTCGCTCTCTCCTGGGCTCGCGCTGCTTTAGTCATACCGAACTCTCGCTCTCACCTGGGCTCCCGCTGCTGTAGTCGCACCAAACTCTTGCGCTCTCCTGGGCTCCCGCTGCTTTAGTTGCACCGAACTCTCTCGCTCTCCTGGGCACCCGCTGCTATAGTCGCACCGAACCCTTGCTCTCTCCTGGGCTCCCGTTTTTTTAGTCGCACTGAACTCTCCCTCTCTCCTGGGCTCCCGCTGTTGTAGTCGCACCGAACTCTGGCTCTCTCCTGCGCTCCCGCTGTTTTGGTCACGCTGAACTCTTGCTCTCTCCTGGGCTCCTGCTGCTTTAGTCGCACTGAACTCTCGCTCTCACCTGGGCTCCTGCTGCTTTAGTCGCACCAAACTCTCACGCTCTCCTGGGCTCCTGCTGCTTTAGTCGCACCGAACTCTCGTGATCTCCTGGGCTCCCGCTGATTTAGTCGCACCGAACTCTCGTGCTCTCCTGGGCTCCCATTGCTTTAGTCGCGCCGAACTCTCGCTCGCTCTTGGCTCCCACTGCTTTAGTCGTACCGAACACTCACTCTCACCTGAGCCCCCGTTGCTTTAATCGCACCAAACTCGCTCTCTCCTGGGCTCCTGCTGCGTATTTCGCGCTGAAGTCTCGCTCTCTCCTGGGCTCCCGTTTTTTTAGTCGCACCAAACTCTCGCTCTCTCCTGGGCTCCCACTGCTTTAGTCATACCGAACTCTCACTGTCACCTGGTCTCCTGCTGCTTTAGTCGCACCGAACTCTCGCTCACCTGGTCTCCTGCTGCTTTAGTTGCACTGAACTCTCTCGCTCTCCTGGGCACCCGCTGCTTTAGTCGCACCGAGCTCTCGCTCTCTCCTGGGCTCCCGCTGCTTTAGTCGCCCCGAACCCTCGCACTCGCCTGGGCTCCCGTTTTTTTAGTCGCACCGAACTCTCGCTCACCTGTGCTCCTGCTGCTTTGGTCGCACCGAACTCTCGCTCTCTCTTGGGCTCCCGCTGCGTTGGTCGCACCGAAATCTCGCTCTCTCCTGAGCTCCCGCTGCATTTATGCGCCGAAATCTCGCTGACTTATGGGTTCCCGCTGCTTTAGTGGCACCGAAGTCGCTCTCTCTCGTGGGCTCGCATTTTTAAAGTTGCGCCAAACTCTCGCTCTCTCCTGGGCTCCTGCTGCTTTAGTCGCACCGAACTCTCGTTCTCTCCTGTGTTCCCACTGCTTTAGTCGCACCGCACTCTCGCTCTATCCTGGGCTCCCGCTGCTTTAGTCGCACCGCACTCTCGCTCTATCCTGGGCTCCCGCTGCATTAGTCGCACCAAAACTCTCGCTCTATCCTCGGTTGCCGCTGCTTTAGTCACACTGAACTCTGGCTCTCTCCTGGGTTCCCGCTGCTTTAGTCGCACCGAACTCTCGCTCTCTCCTGGGCTCCCGCTGCTTTAGTCGCACCGAACTCTCGCTCTCTCCTGGGTTCCAGCTGCTTTAGTCGCACCGAACTCTGGCTCACTCCTGCGCTCCCACTGTTTTAGTCGCGCTGAACTCTTGCTCTCTCCTGGGCTCCTGCTGCTTTAGTCGCACCGAACTCTCGCTCTCACCTGGGCTCCCGCTGCTTTAGTCGCACCGAACTCTCGCGCTCTCCTGTGCTCCTGCTGCTTTAGTCGCACCGAACTCTCGCTCTCTCCTGGGCTCCCGCTGATTTAGTCGCACCGAACTCTCGCGCTCTCCTGGGCTCCTGCTGCTTTAGTCGCACCGAACTCTGGCTCTCTCCTGGGTTCCCGCAGCTTTAGTCGCACCGAACTCTCGCTCTCTCCTGGGCTCCCGCTGCTTTACTCGCATCGAACTCTGGCTCTCTCCTGGGTTCCCGCTGCTTTAGTCGCACTGAACTCTGGCTCACTCCTGGGTTCCCGCTGCTTTAGCCGAACCAAACTCTCGTTCTCTCCTGGGTTCCCGCTGCTTTATTCGCACCGAACTCTCGCTCTCACCTGTTCTCCCACTACTTTATTCTCACTGAACTCTCGCTCTCACCTGGGCCCCCGCTGCTTTAGAAGTACCGAACTCTTGCTCTCTCCTGGGCTCCCGCTGCGTTAGTCGCACCGAACTCTCGCTCCCTCCTGGGCTCCCGCTGCATTTGTCGCACCGAACTCTCTCTCTCTCCTGGGCTCCCGCTGCTTTAATCGCGCCAAACTCTCGCTCCCTCCTGGGCTCCTGCTGCTTTAGTCGCGCCGACCTCTCGCGCTCTCCTGGGCTCCCGCTTCATTCGTCACACCGAACTCTCGAGCTCTCCTGGGCTCCCGCTGCTTTAGTCGCACCGAGGTCTCGCTCTCTTCAGGGCTCCCGCTGCTTTAGTGCGCCGAACACTCGCTCTCTCCTGGGCTCCAGCTGCATTAGTCGCGCCAAACTCTCACTCTCTCCTGGGCTCCCGCTGCTTCAGTCGCACCGAACTATCGCTCTCTCCTGGGCTCCCGCTGATTTAGTCGCACCGAACTCTGGCTCTCTCCTGGGTTCCCGCTGTTTAATCGCTCCGAACTCTCCCTCTCTCCTGGGCTCCCGCTACATTAGTCACACCAAACCCTGGCTCTCTCCTGGGTTCCCGCTGCTTTAATTGCACCAAACTCTCGCTCTCTCCTGGGCTCCCGCTTCTTTAGTCGCACCGAACTCTCGCTCTCTCCTGGGCTCCCGCTACTTTAGTCACACCAAACTCTCGCTCTCACCTGGGCTCCCGCTGCTTTACTTGCACCGATCTCTCGCTCTCACCTGGGCTCCCACTGCTTTATTCGCACCGAACTCTCGCTCTCTCCTTGGCTCCCGCTGCTTTGGTCACGCTGGACTCTCGCTCTCTCCTGGGCTCCCGCTGCTTTAGTCGCACCGAACTCTCTCTCTCTCCTGGGCTCCCGCTGCTTTAATCGCACCGAACTCTCGCTCCCTCCTGGGCTCCCGCTGCTTTAATCGCACCGAACTCTCGCTCTCTCTTGGGCTCCCGCTGCTTTAGTCGCACCGACCTCTCGCGCTCTCCTGGGCTCCCTCTGCTTTATTCGCTCCGAACTCTCGCTCTCTCCTGGGCTCCCGCTGCTTTAGTCACACCGAACTCTCGCTCTCTCCTGGGCTCCCGCTGCTTTAGTCACACCGAACTCTCGCTCTCTCCTGGGCTCCCGCTGCTTTAGTCGCACCGAACTCTCGCTCTCTCCTGGGCTCCCGCTACTTTAGTCACACCAAACTCTCGCTCTCACCTGGGCTCCCGCTGCTTTACTTGCACCGATCTCTCGCTCTCACCTGGGCTCCCACTGCTTTATTCGCACCGAACTCTCGCTCTCTCCTTGGCTCCCGCTGCTTTGGTCACGCTGGACTCTCGCTCTCTCCTGGGCTCCCGCTGCTTTAGTCGCACCGAACTCTCGCTCTCACCTGGGCTTCCGCTGCTTTATTCGCACCGAACTCTCGCTCTCACCTGTGTTCCCGCTGCTTTAGTCGCACCAAACTCTCGTTCTCTCCTGGGCTCCCGCTGCTTTATTCGCACCGAACTCTCGCTCTCACCTGGGCCCCCGCTGCTTTAGACGTACCGAAATCTTGCTCTCTCCTGGGCTCCCGCTGCTTTAATCGCACCGAACTCTCGCTCCCTCCTGGGCTCCCGCTGCTTTAATCGCACCGAACTCTCGCTCTCTCTTGGGCTCCCGCTGCTTTAGTCGCACCGACCTCTCGCGCTCTCCTGGGCTACCTCTGCTTTATTCGCTCCGAACTCTCGCTCTCTCCTGGGCTCCCGCTGCTTTAGTCACACCGAACTCTCGCTCTCTCCTGGGCTCCCGCTGCTTTAGTCACACCGAACTCTCGCTCTATCCTGGGTTCCCGCTGCTTTAATCGCACCGAACTCTCGCTCTCTCCTGGGCACCCGCTACTTTAGTCACACCAAACTCTCACTCTCACCTGGGTTCCCGCTGCTTTAGTCACACCGAACTCTCGCTCTCTCCTGGGCTCCCGCTGCTTTATTTGCACCGATCTCTCACTCTCACCTCGGCTCCCACTGCTTTATTCGCACCGAACTCTCGCTCTCTCCTGGGCTCCCGCTGCTTTAGTCGCGCCGGACTCTCGCTCTCACCTGGGCTCCTGTAGCTTTAGTTGTGCTTAACTCTCGCTCTCTCCTGGTTTCCTGGTGCTTTAGTAGCACAGAACTCTCGCTCTCTCCTGTGTTCCTGCTGCTTTATTCACACCAAACTGTTGCTCTCTCCTGGGCCCCTGCTGTGTTAAGTCTGTGTGTTATATCGAGAATTACTACACAGACCACAAGAGTAAACTTTAACAGGTCTTTACTAGTTGAAGGTCAGGGCGGAGCTGCCCAATAAATCATTACACAGCACTTATATACCGGTGTGGTCACCACCGGTATTACAGTATACAGCAGCCAAGATAAAGTAGTGCAACCCTTAAAATAGTTCTCTTAAAGGTGGAATGGTTACATACACTACAATCCTCCCTTTTTAGGTTAACAGTATATTCCCATTAAACATAGCATCATAACATATATACACAACTTCATGTAAAAACAGTTCACAGATTCAGTCTCTCTGGAGGCTTCCTGACTCAGTCCGGATAACGCCTCGGTGGTGTAGTAGTTTTCGGTGGTGTAGTAGGTTCTTTTGGCAAGGTCGATTCGGCTTGAATGTCAGTGTCGGGTTCATCTGGTTCCAGTATCACCAGATCGGAGGTAGATACTATGGGTATCTCTGCTTCATCATTAGGCGTATAGAGTTGTGGTGTAGGTTGTCCCTTTTCGGATGACGCTATGATCTGGTCAGCATGGCGCCTTATTATGCTTTCACCAATGTCCACGGTATACATCAGCGGTCCTAGTCGTGTGCAAATAGTTCCAGGCTGCCATTTCTCGGTACGGTAGTCCCGGGCCAAAACTTGTTGACCTTTCTGGAAGGTTCTAGTTGGCCTTTCATTCATGCCTTGAAATTGCCGGTTCTCCACGTCCCTTCGGATGTTTGGCTTGATCAAATCCAGCCGGCATCTTAGTCTTCTATGGAAAAACATCATGGCGGGAGTTTGGTTTGTGACCGCATGTGTTGCATTCCTGTACACCAACAAGAAGTTATCTACCTTATGTTGTAGATTTATGTCTTCATTACCCATGGCCTTTATGGCCTTCTTGAAGGTCTGGACAAACCTTTCAGCTAATCCATTGGTGGCGGGATGGTATGGGGCGGACGTGTAGTGCTTAACCCCATTGTTTTTTAAGAACTTCCTGAATTCTTCGGACACAAATTGCGGTCCATTATCAGAACAGATCTGTTCCGGCAGCCCATTCCTGGCAAATATGGTCCTTAATGCTGTGATGGTTTTTTCCGTGGTGGTGGAGGACATCTTTATTACCTCCGGCCACTTGGAGTGTGCATCCACCGCGATTAAGAACATTGAGTCCATAAATGGACCAGCAAAGTCGATATGTACCCTTTGCCATGGAGATGAGGGCCACTCCCATGGATGCAGAGGAGCTTGTGGTGGGGCGTTTTGGACCTTCTGGCATCCAAGACAGCTTTTGGTCATTTCTTCGATGTCTCCATCGATACCTGGCCACCACACGAACGCTCTGGCTAGGTTCTTCATTTTCACTCCACCCAGATGCCCCTCGTGAAGCTCCTTTAGCACTTTATGCTGGAGTTTGGGTGGAATCACCACTCTGGATCCACACATCCAAGTTCCTCGGCACACTGACAGCTGTTCTCTTCTTTGCGAAAATGCTGGCAACAGTGGTTCGCCATGTGCTGGCCATCCCTTCACCGTTAAATCGTAGACTCGTGAGAGAGTCGGGTCATTTCTTGTTTCCTTTTCGATCGTAGAATTTGTTACTGGTAGACATTCCACTATGGTTGAGTGGAACATCTCCACTGGGTCCACTGTAGGCGCCTCTTCTACCGTTGGCAACGGTAGGCGTGATAAACCGTCAGCATTCCCATGCTGTTTTGATCCTTTGTATTCTATGTCATATTGGTGTGCCCCTAGGAAAAGGGACCACCTCTGTAGCCTTTGCGCTGTCATAATGGAAACGCCCTTTTTAGGGTTGAATATGGATACCAACGGCTGGTGGTCTGTCAGCAGTGTAAACTTCTGGCCCTGCAGGTAATGATTAAACTTCTTTACTCCCCACACCAGGCTGAGAGCCTCCCTATCTATCTGAGCATAGTTGCGCTCAGCGGAGGTCAATGATCTGGATGCAAATGCGACTGGCCTTTCCGAGCCATTTGGCAACTTGTGTGAGAGTACTGCTCCAATACCATAAGGAGAAGCATCACAAGCTAAACGAATAGGTAGCGTTGGGTTGAAGTGAGCCAACACTTCCTCTGAGGTGATCAACGTCTTGCTTTTGCGAAAGGCCTTCTTACAGTCCTTGCTCCACTTCCATGGTACTTCTTTCTGCAAAAGAGCATTCAGCGGGTGCAGCACCGTGGATAGATTTGGCAGAAACTTATGGTAATAGTTAATCAACCCTAGGAACGATCTCAACTGGGATACATTTTCCGGAGCGGGAGCCTTCACAACAGCTTCGATCTTGTCAGGTGACTTGTGCAGCCCCTCCTGGTCAATGACATGACCACAGTACGAGATCCGTTTCTGAAAGAACTCACATTTCTGGCGATTAACTCGAAGGCCGTATTCCTTCAACCTGGTGAGCACCAGTTTCAAATTTGCAAGGTGTTCCTCATCGTCATCTCCTGTAATCAGGATATCGTCCAAGTAACATTGAGTGCTTGGAATTCCCTGTAATACCTGCTCCATGGCCCTCTGCCAAATTGCCGGAGCCGAAGCCACTCCAAAAACCAGTCTATTATATCGATGCAAGCCTCTGTGCGTGCTGATTGTGAGATACTGGCGCGACTCTTCCTCAACTTCCATCTGTAAGTACGCTTGCGCCAGGTCTATCTTGGTGAAGCGTTTCCCGCCAGACAATGAAGCAAAGATATCCTCAATCCGCGGAAGCGGATATTGCACCGTGTGAAGCACCGGATTAACTGTGATCTTGAAGTCTCCACAGATGCGGACCTTCCCCGGTTCCCCTGGCTTGTTACTCGATGACCGCTTCATGACGGGAACAATGGGCGTGGCCCACTCACTCCAGTCCACCTTAGACAGTACTCCTGAATGTTCCAGCCCTTCCAGCTCAGCTTCCACAGCAGGTCGTATCGCATACGGTACCGGTCTGGCTTTGAAAAATTTTGGGTTTGCATGTTCTGCAATCTTGATTTTTGCCTTAATTCCTCTCAGTGTTCCCAGTTCCTGTTGGAACACCTCTTTAGCCTCATCCAATATTCTGGACAATCGTTCAGGTTTGACATCTTTTTTTCCAGAATCTACCGTTATTGCCTTTAGGGAGTGCCAGTCCATATTTATTTTCCTGATCCACTCCCGTCCCAGAAGTGGTGGACCTCCCTCAGGTAGTACATATAAGTCCATTCCTTGGTGTTCTTTGCCCTTGTGTATCACCTTGACTTTTATCTTTCCGATTGGGTATACTTTTTGCCCCGTGTATGTCTGCAATACTATCTCCATATCCCATAGGGGAATATGTTTGAATAACTTTTTGTAATCTTGCTTATTCATGACCGTCAACGCCGATCCGGTGTCCAATTCCATCTTCACTTGGACTCCTGCTATCTGCAGTGTGACCCAGATAGTTTGTCGGTCAGCTTCCTTACTCACGTTGTGAATTCTCAGACTACCCAGTTCCTTGCTGTTAGAGTCTGAATCCGAATTCTGTTCATCCGAATTCTTCTCAGCCACCTTATGTACCTTTCTGCACTTTTCCTGTGGTGACTTTTTGTTGCTGGTCTTCTTTCCTGACCGGCATACTTTAGCTATGTGACCAAGCTTGCCTCATTTTCTACATTCCTGGTTTTTAAACCAGCATTGGTTCTGATCGTGTGTTGTCTTTCCACAACGATAACATTTCGTTTTACCCAAAGCCATTTGATCTACGCTGAGTACCGCTGCCTTCAGCTGCATTTCCGCAGTGCCTCTCGCTGTGGCTTCATGCGATGCTGCAATAGTGACAGCCTTATCAAGTGTAAGATCATTCTCTTCAAGTAGCCGCTTTTGTGTTCCTTCTTTCGACAACCCACACACGAATTTGTCTCTCAGTGCCTCTGTCAGGCTTTCCCCAAACTGACAGTATTTCGCTAGCTTACGCAGTTCAATTAAAAACTCCGCGTTGCTTTCCTCTTTCAGTTGCGTTCTCGCATAAAATTTAAATCGTTCCGCTAACATCAGCGGTGTGGGGTTCAAATGATTCTTCAGGACAGCAACAATTTTAGCGAAAGTCTGATCCGCCGGTTTAGCTGGTGATAGAAGATGCTTCAATAGCCCGTATGTCTTCGCACCCATTGAGTTTAGTAAGGTTAGTGCTTTATCTTCATCTGATATTTTATTTGCCTTACAATATATCTCTATGCGTTCTACATACGTGGCCCAATCTTCAACATCGGGATCGAAATCGTTGATGTTACCACGCTTAGGCATCCTCGCGATCTTCTTGAGAAACAAAAGAATTATTTTTTTCTTTTTTTTTTCTTTTACAAAATGACGGTTTCCCGCGCTTGTCTTCTTCCCCCGCCTCCGAAAATGGCGGCTTCCCGCGTTTGCCTTTCTCCCCCACTGGCTGTAATGGCGATTGCCGTATTGCTGCATTCGCCCTCCCCCAGCGGTTTTCAAATCGTGCCTCCCAGCCCCTCTTGCAGTCCAGTCCTTTCCCCCCGGCTGCGGCTGAGTTCTCCGCGGTTTTTTTATTTATTTTCTCCCACGCCTTACGCTGACCCGGTCGCTGCGCCTCACGGCCTTGGTAGCTGCACGGCCTTTTTTCACCGGTCGCGGTCGAGCTCTCTCTCGACGCTGTTGCGTCTCCCAGCCCGCTTGCAGCCCGGTCTTTCGCACTGGCTGCGTTTGCATTCACCGCGTCTTCCGTGCCTTACGCTGCCCCAGTCTCAGCGCCTCTGGCCCCGACTTCTGTCCGGCTCTTTTCCCCGGCCGTGGTCGAGTTCTCCGCCCTTATATCCTCCGTTTTTTTTTTCTCCCCTACTCACAGTCAATGTGGCCGACTTGCTGTTCGTCGCTGATCGGCTTACCCACCACCGTGATAGAAGGGATGATCACTGCCTGTTGCTGATGGAAGGCTTTGTGTCAGAATTCTTCCTTTGCTCTGCAGACCCGAGTCTTTTCTCAGCAGAATGATGAGGGCGGATGCCTCCTCTCGACGCCCGTTAAACTGCCTTGGATGTATCTCTGCCGCAGGGTAAGATCGTACTCGTCGCCACTGTTAAGTCAGTGTGTTATATCGAGAATTACTACACAAACCACAAGAGTAAACTTTAACAGGTCTTTACTAGTTGAAGGTCAGGGCGGAACTGCCCAATAAATCATTACACAGCACTTATATACCGGTGTGGTCACCACCGGTATTACAGTATACAGCAGCCAAGATAAAGTAGTGCAACCCTTAAAATAGTTCTCTTAAAGGTGGAACGGTTACATACACTACACGCTGCTTTAGTCGCATCGAACTCTCGCTCTCACCTGGGTCCCCGCTGCATTAATCGCACTGATCTCTCGCTCTCAAATGGGCTCCTGCTGTTTTAGTCTGTAAGAATTCGCAATAATTTACAGTTATGAAGATTCATTTTTTTTGATTAAAGGATCCCTGAGCGAGGTGCTTTTAAATTTCCAAAGATAAAATGGCTGTCACACCACATGGCCGAAGGACAAAAGAGGTTTGGAATGCAGCTTTCTGTGTCTGGAAGTAAGGTTCAATGAAGACAAAGGACAATGCTTTGTTTACAAAGCAATTGAATGCTATTAGCATTTGTTTGTATGTCGAGTGGATCCAAAGGACATCTAAACTGCAGAAGTGACTTTTTGTATCTTAAATGGGAAGCGTTAACATTTGAAAGGATTTTTAAGACACCCAGTACTGGACAATGGAGCAGATGTATCTCCCTTTTGTTTCAGCAAAGGGAGCTCTGAAAATCACATTAACTCAATCTAACCACTTTGAGTTATCCTATCACAGCTTTGGGGTTAATTTTGCACACAGCCCTTGCAAGGCAGAACGGCAGGGGGGCTCACCAGGTATAAAGATAGATGCTGAAGCCAGCTCTTTCTCTTGACTTCCTGGGACGATAAGGTGATCTCTCTCTCTCTCTCTCTCTCTCTCTCTCTTCGCTGGACCATGTGAGCAGAGATTTTCTGACTCTCAACAAGGCAACCTAGCAGGAGTTAAGGGGGGATGGTTTTAAGGGAATTGCTAAGATTGTTTAAATACATTGTAGCCATTGTACCCCTCGTTTTTGCCGTGTGTACCCCCTTGATATATAGTTTTACAATTTTACTGTGTTCGTGTGGGATAGTTTGATATTGTGATTGTAGTTTCTTTTAGTTAATAAAGCTTGATTTTTTTCTCTCATCCAAACCACGTGTTCCGTTTTAATATCATTAATTATAAGTTCCTCCACTCAGAACTAAAGGAGGGGTAGCGATTCGAAACCGCTGTTTGTAAATTGGATTAGAGTGCAGCAGCAAAAAGACTGCTGGCCAGGTAGATTACCTTTAACCAGTTTAAACGAAGCCCCCGAAATCCTTACAGTCGCACTGAAATCTCTCGCTCTCCTGGGCTCCCGCTGCTTTAGTCGCGCCGAACTCTCACTCTCTCCTGGACTCCCGCTGCATTAGTTGCACCGAACTATCACTCTCTCCTGGGCTTCCGCTGTTTTAGTCGCACTAAACTCTCGTCTCTCCTGGGTTCCCGCTGCTTTAGTCGCACCGAACTCTCGCTCTCTCCTGGGCTCCTGCTGCTTTAGTTGCACCGAACTCTCGCTCTCTCCTGGGCTTCCGCTGCTTTACTCGCACCGAACTCTCTCGAATTCCTGGGATCCCGCTGCTTTGGTCATGCTGAACTCTCGCTCTCTCCTGGGCTCCTGCAGCTATAGTCGCGCCGAACTCTTGCTCTCTCCTGGGCTCCCGCTGCGTTTTTTGCACCGAACTCTCGATCTCTCCTGGGCTACCGCTGCTTAACTCGCACCGAACTCCCACTCTCACCTGGGCTCCTGCTGCTTTAGTCGCAACAAACTCTCTCGCTCTCCTGGGCTCCCGCTGCTTCAGTCGGCCTGAGCTGTCGCTCTCTACTGGGCTCCTGCTTCTTTAGTCGCACCAAAGTCTCGCTCTCTCCTGGGCTCCCTCTGCTTTAGTCGTACCGAACTCTCACTCTCACCTGGTCGCCTGCTGCTTTAGTCGCACCGAACTCTCGCTCACCTGGGCCCCCGCTGCTTTAGTTGCACCAAGCTCTCGCTCTCTCCTGGGCGCCTGCAGCTTTAGTCGCGCCGGACTCTCACTCTCACCTGCGCTCCCGTTGCTTTAGTCGCACCGAACTCTCGCTCTCTCCTGTGATCCTGCTGCTTTAGTAGCGCCGAACTCTCGCTCTCTCCTGGGCTCCCGCTTCTTTAGTCGCCCCGAACTCTCGCTCTCTCCTGGGCTCCCGCTGCTTTATTCGCACCAAACTCTCGCTCTCTCCTGGGCTCCCGCTGCTTTATTCGCACCGAACTGTCGCTCTCTCCTGGGCTCCGGCTGCTTTATTCGCACCGAACTCTCACTCTCACCTCGGCTCCCACGGCTTTAGTCGTGCCGAACTCTGGCTCTCTCCTGGGCTCCCGCTGCTTTAGTCGCACCAAACCTTCGCTCTCTCCTGGGTTCCCGCTGCTTTAGTCGCACCAAACCTTCGCTCTCTCCTGGGTTCCCGCTGCTTTAGTCGCACCGAACTCTGGCTCACTCCTGGGTTCCCTCTGCTTTAGCCGCATCAAACTCTCGTTCTCTCCTGGGCTCCCGCTGCTTTATTCGCACCGAACTCTCGCTCTCACCTGTTCTCCCACTACTTTATTCTCACTGAACTCTCGCTCTCACCTGGGCCCCCGCTGCTTTAGACGTACCGAACTCTTGCTCTCTCCTGGGCTCCTGCTGCGTTAGTCGCACCGAACTCTCGCTCTCTCCTGGGCTCCCACTGCTTTACTCGCACCGATTTCTCGCTCTCTCCTGGGCTCCCACTGCTTTAGTCGCGCCGAACTCTGGCTCTCTCCTGGGCTCCCGCTGCTTTACTCGCACCGATTTCTCGCTCTCACCTGGGCTCCCACTGCTTTATTCGCACCGAACTCTCGCTCTCTCCTTGGCTCCCGCTGCTTTGGTCGCGCCGGACTCTCGCTCTCACCTGGGCTCCTGTAGCTTTAGTTGCGCTTAACTCTCACTCTCTCCTGGGTTCCTGGTGCTTTAGTAGCACAGAACTCTCGCTCTCTCCTGTTTTCCCGCTGCATTATTCGCACCAAACTGTCGCTCTCTCCTGGGCCCCCACTGCTTTAGTCGCATCGAACTCTCGCTCTCAGCGGTGCCCCCGCTGCATTAATCGCACTGAACTCTCGCTCTCAAATGGGCTCCTTCTGCTTTAGTCGCACAGAACTCTCTCGCTCTCCTGGGCTCCCGCTGCTTTAGTCGCGCCGAACTCTCGCTCTCTCCTGGGCTCCCGCTGCATTAGTTGCACCGAACTCTCACTCTCTCCTGGGCTTCCGCTGTTTTAGTCGCACTGAACTCTCGTCTCTCCTGGTCCCCCGCTGCTTTAGTCGCATCGAACTCTCGCTCTCACCTGGGTCCCCGCTGCATTAATCGCACTGAACTCTCGCTCTCAAATGGGCTCCTGCAGCTTTTGTCGCACCGAAATCTCTCGCTCTCCTGGGCTCCCGCTGCTTTAGTCGCGCCGAACTCTCACTCTCTCCTGGACTCCCGCTGCATTAGTTGCACTGAACTATCACTCTCTCCTGGGCTTCCGCTGTTTTAGTCGCACTAAACTCTCATCTCTCCTGGGTTCTCGCTGCTTTAGTCGCACCGAACTCTCGCTCTCTCGTGGGCTCCCACTGCTTTAGTTGCACCAAATTCTCGCTCTCTCCTGGGCTCCTGCTGCTTTAGTTGCACCGAACTCTCGCTCTCTCCTGGGCTACCGCTGCTTTACTCGCACCGAACTCTCTCGCTCTCCTGGGATCCCGCTGCTTTGGTCACGCCGAACTCTCGCTCTCTCCTGGGCTCCTGCAGCTATAATCGCGCCGAACTCTTGCTCTCTCCCGGGCTCCCGCTGCGTTTTTTGCACCGAACTCTCGATCTCTCCTGGGCTACCGCTGCTTAACTCGCACCGAACTCTCGCTCTCTCCTGGGCTCACGCTGTTTTATTCGCTCTGAACTCCCACTCTCACCTGGGCTCCTGCTGCTTTAGTCGCAACAAACTCTCTCGCTCTCCTGGGCTCCCGCTGCTTCAGTCGGCCTGAACTGTCGCTCTCTACTGGGCTCCTGCTTCTTTAGTCGCACCAAAGTCTCGCTCTCTCCTGGGCTCCCACTGCTTTAGACGTACCGAACTCTCACTCTCACCTGGTCGCCTGCTGCTTTAGTCGCACTGAACTCTCGCTCACCTGGGCCCCCGGTGCTTTAGTTGCACCAAGCTCTCGCTCTCTCCTGGGCGCCTGCAGCTTTAGTCGCGCCGGACTCTCACTCTCACCTGCGCTCCCGTTGCTTTAGTCGCACCGAACTCTCGCTCTCTCCTGTGCTCCTGCTGCTTTAGTAGCGCCGAACTCTCGCTCTCTCCTGGGCTCCCGCTTCTTTAGTCGCCCCGAACTCTCGCTCTCTCCTGAGTTCCCGCTGCTTTATTCGCACCGAACTCTCGCTCTCTCCTGGGCTCCCGCTGCTTTATTCGCACCGAACTCTCGCTCTCTCCTGGGCTCCCACTGCTTTAGTCGCACCGAACTCTCACTCTCACCTCGGCTCCCACTGCTTTAGTCGTGCCGAACTCTGGCTCTCTCCTGGGCTCCCGCTGCTTTAGTCGCACCAAACTTTCGCTCTCTCCTGGGTTCCCGCTGCTTTAGTCGCACCGTACTCTCGCTCTCTCCTGGGTTCCCGCTGCTTTAGTCGCACCGAACCCTCGCTCTCTCCTGGGCTCCCGCTGCTTTAGTCGCGCCGAACACTCGCTCTCGCCTGGGCTCCGGCTGCATTGGTTGCACTGAACTCTCGCTGTATCCTGGGTTCCCGCTGCTTTAGTCGCACCGAATTCTCGCTCTCTCCTGGGCTCCCGCTACTTTAGTCACACCAAACTCTCGCTCTCACCTGGGCTCCCGCTGCTTTAGTCGCGCCGAACTCTCGCTCTCACCTGGGTTCCCGCTGCTTTAGTCACACCAAACTCTCGCTCTCTCCTGGGCTCCCGCTGCTTTACTCGCACTGATCTCTCACTCTCACCTGGGCTCCCGCTGCTTTATTCGCTCCGAACTCTCGCTCTCTCCTGGGCTCCCGCTGCTTTATTCGCACTGAACTCTCGCTCTCTCCTGGGCTCCCGCTGCTTTAGTCGCGCCGGACTCTCGCTCTCACCTGGGCTCCCGCTGCTTTAGTCGCTCCGAACGCTCACTCTCTCCTGGGCTCCCGCTGCTTTTGTCGCGCAGAACTCTTGCTCTCTCCTGGGCTCCTGTAGCTTTAGTCGCACCAAACCGACGCTCTCTCCTGGGCTCCCGCTGCTTTAGTCACACCGAACTCTCACTCTCTCCTGGATTCCCGCTCTTTTAGTCGCACCAAATTCTCGCTCTCTTCTGGGCTCCCGCTGCTTTAGTCACGCTGAACTCGCGCTCTCCCCTGGGCTTCCGCTGCATCAGTCGCATCGAACTCTCGCTCTCACCTGGGCCCCCGCTGCATTAATCACACTGAACTGTCGCTCTCTCCTGGGTGCCCACTGCATTAGTTGAACCGAACTCTCACTCTCTCCTGGGCTTCCGCTGTTTTAGTCGCACCGAACTCTCGCTCTCTCCTGGGTGCCCACTGCATTAGTCGCACCGAACTCTCGCTCTCTCCTGGATTCCCGCTGCTTTAGTCGCACCGAACTCTCGCTCTCTCCTGGGTTCCCACTGCATTAGTCGCACCGAACTCTCGCTCTCCCCTGGGTTCCCGCTGCTTTAGTTGCACCAAACTCTTTCTCTCTCCTGGGCTCCCACTGCTTTAGTCGCGCTGAACTCTGTGATGAAATATATCATTCATCAGACTCTGTATTTAACTACATATATTGTATTGCCTGCTCCTGTGTTTGTATTGCCTGCTCCTGTGTTTTACCTTGTATTGTATATAGTGCACCGCCCCCTTTCTCCCCATTGGGTGTGTCAGCTCCGCCCATACCTGGCCCTACTTAAGACAAGCCCAGGCTTCTCTTGCAGCAGAACAGCAGAATGCTAGGTGAAGCTAGGTGAAGACACAGGCATCTTTCTTTGCTAATAAAAGCCTTGTTTTATCCAGTTAACTTTGAGCCTTGAAGTTATTGAGGCGCATCAATTTTATTAGCAAACTTTCAAAGATGGATCAACTTTTGAAACCGGAATGCTTGGATTTGGACCCGCATGCTTCGGATGCACCGGCATGGTTTGGACACTGGTTCCAGTGCTTGGAATTTTTTATGGCCAACTCCGAAGCCGTCACAGCCTCTAAAGCCACCAGAGATGTGAAACTCGGGATCCTGCAGAATCGGGTAAGCCACCGGGTTTTTCCATTCATCCAAGACGCCACCACCTACCTGGATGCCTGCAACATTCTAAAGGCCCACTATCAGCGGCCTACCAACGAGGTGTACGCCAGGCATCTGCATGCTACCTGCACACAGTGACCCGGAGAGTCGCTAGAGGACTTTCTAGTCACCCTAAAAGTGCTTGGCAGAGACTGCAAATGCAAAGACGTGAAGGCCACGGTATACACAGACGAGCTTATTCGGGATGCCTTTATCGCAGGCCTTAGCTCTAATTACATCCGGCAGAGACTGCTAGAGAAAACGGGCCTAGATCTGGGGCCCCAAATGCTACTTCTGCGGGCAGCCGAAGCACACCAGGAACCTGTGCCCAGCGAAAGGCACCACCTGCTGTAAGTGCGGTAAGAAGGGGCACTTTGGGAAGGTGTGCAGAGGGAACCCCGCAGGCAAACCCGCCACCGCCGCGTGCGCGCCGTGGGAGCGGCCATCTTGGACGCCATCTTGTCCGACCTCGTGGGGTCTGCCATCTCGCGAGCAGACATCGTGGACGCCATCTTACCCGGCCTCGTGTGGCCCACCATCTTGTCCCGATCAGGGCCCTACAGTGGCGTCGATCACAGTGGACCAGTCCAGACCGCACCCACTATCCAAATCGATGGTGGACATCGAGGTAAACGGGTGCAAGGTTAAATGTTTAATTGACAGTGGGAGCACGGAGAGCTTCATTCACCCTGGTCTGGTACAACGACTCTCTCTAACTATAGTCCCTACTCAGGGCACGATCTCTATGGCCGACAAAACCCAGATATCGACTATTGCGGGTTACTGCGCGGTACAATTGTCCGTTAAAGGCACTGCATATAATAATTTTAAACTGTTAATTATGAAGGATTTATGTGTGAGCGTGATCTTGGGCCTGGATTTTCAGTGCCACCACCAAACCATCACGCTCAATTTCGGTGGGTCCCAGCCGCTCTTCACAGTGTGCGGTCTGGCTACCCTGAAGGTAAAGCCGCCTTCGCTATTCGCGAACCTTACCCCTAACTGCCGGCCAATGGCGACCAAAAGCAGGAGGTACAGCTGGGAGGACAGGCGGTTTATCGCGACCGAGGTAGACAGGCTCCTGAGGGAGCGCATTATTGAACGCAGCAACAGCCCGTGGCGCGCCCAAGTGGTGGTGGTGAGGGGTAGCGAGAAGAAGCGGATGGTGATTGACTATTGTCAAACAGTCAACATCTATACCCAACTAGACGCCTACCCGCTACCCCGCATATCCGAGATGGTGAACCAAATTGCCCAATACCGGGTGTTCTCCACTATCGACCTCAAGTCAGCGTACCACCAGCTCCCTATCAGACCAGAGGACCGTTCGTACACCGCCTTCGAGGCAAACGGACGCCTCTACCAGTTCCTCAGAGTCCCCTTTGGGGTGACGAATGGGGTCTCGGTCTTTCAGAGGGAGATGGACCGCATGGTCGATGACCACCACTTGCAGGCAACCTTCCCCTATCTCGACAACGTCACCATCTGCGGCCACAACCAACAGGATCACGACTCAAACCTCGCGAGGTTTCTGAAAACCACACAAGAACTCAACCTCACTTACAACGAGGACAAGTGCGTTTTCAACACCACGCGCCTCTGCATACTAGGCAGCGTGGTGGAGAATGGGGAAATCGGACCAGACCCCGACCGATTGCGCCCCCTATGGGAGCTGCCCCTGCCCAACACTCCCAAAGCCCTGAAAAGGTGCCTGGGGTTATTCTCGTATTATGCCCAATGGGTCACTAACTACTCCGATAAAGCCCACCCCCTCTTGAAAGCATCCTCTTTCCCGCTCTCTGCTGAGGCCCATGCTGCCTTCAAAAGCATTAAGCAGGATATTGAGTGGGCCACGCTACAGGCAGTGGATGAGAACACTCCCTTTCAAGTGGAAAGTGATGTGTCTGACTTTGCCTTGGCGGCCACCCTCAACCAGGCGGGGCGGCCCGTAGCTTTCTTCTCGAGGACCCTCCAGGGGCCCGAGATCAGACACTCCTCCGTGGAAAAGGAGGCCCAAGCCATCGTGGAGGCAGTGCGCCACTGGCGGCACTACCTAGCCGGCAAACGCTTCACCCTACTTACCGACCAGCGGTTGGTAGCATTTATGTTCAATAATAAAACGAGAGGGAAGATTAAAAATGATAAGATTCTTAGGTGGCGGATCGAGCTCTCCACCTTCGAGTATGACATCATATACCGGCCGGGGGCCCTTAACGAATCCCCCGACGCCCTCTCACGAAGGATGTGTGCCAACGCCACCGGGGATCGGCTACAGACCCTCCACAACGATCTCTGCCACCCAGGGGTCACACGGCTGTTCCACTTCATAAAGTCCCGCAACTTACCCTACTCGATTGAGGAAGTTCGGTCTCTGACCAGGAACTGCCGCACTTGCGCTGAGTGCAAGCCTCGGTTCTACCGCCCTGATAGAGCCCACCTAATCAAAGCTACACGGCCCTTTGAGCAGCTTAGCTTAGATTTCAAGGGCCCCCTCCCGTCCGTCGACCGCAATGTTTACTTCCTGAACATTGTGGACGAATACTCCCGTTTCCCATTCGCCTTCCCCTGCCCAGACATGACCAGCGCCATGGTCATTAAATGCCTCAACAGCCTGTTCTGCCTGTTCGGTATGCCAAGCTATATCCACACGGATAGGGGGGCGTCCTTCATGAGTGAAGAGCTACGCCAGTACATGCTGTCCAAGGGGATTGCCACGAGCGGTACCACCAGCTACAACCCCCGGGGTAACGGTCAGGTGGAGCGAGAGAACGGGACAGTATGGAGGGCAGTCACTCTAACTCTAAGGACCAAGGGCCTCCCTATCTCCCGCTGGCAGGAAGTCCTCCCAGATGTGCTCCACTCAATACGGTCACTATTGTGTACCGCCACTAATGCCACGCCTCATGAGCTAATGTTTGTGTTTCCCCGGAAATCCACCTCAGGCGTATCGATACCGTCATGGCTCTCCACCCCAGGTCCGGTACTTTTGCGGAAGCATGTGAGGGGCCACAAGATGGACCCTCTCGTGGAGCCAGTGCACTTGCTCCACGCCAACCCACAATATACGTATGTCCGGCACGCCGACGGACGGGAGGACACTGTGTCCATAAAAGACCTCGCCCCAGCCAGTAACAACAGCAACAACGACAACGACTACAACAACAACAGCAACAACGACAACAACCACAACAACTATTACCCACCCACTCCACCCACTATTCTTTCATCACCCCCGGAAGAACACCAGCCAACGGTACCCCCACCACCTACTCCTTCAACAACCTCGGTGGCGCCCCCGGCAGAGACCCAGGAGGTCACCTGGGACACCCAGCCAGCACCCGCGGCACCGCAACCGTTACGTCGGTCACAGAGGACTATCACACCCCCGGACAGACTAAGTCTGTAGAAGGGGTGAATGTGATGAAATATGTCATTCATCAGACTCTGTATTTAACTACATATATTGCATTGCCTGCTCCTGTGTTTGTATTGCCTGCTCCTGTGTTTTACCTTGTATTGTATATAGTGCACCGCCCCCTTTCTCCCCATTGGGTGTGTCAGCTCCGCCCATACCTGGCCCTACTTAAGACAAGCCCAGGCTTGTCTTGCAGCAGAACAGCAGAATGCTAGGTGAAGCTAGGTGAAGACACAGGCATCTTTCTTTGCTAATAAAAGCCTTGTTTTATCCAGTTAACTTTGAGCCTTGAAGTTATTGAGGCGCATCACTATCGCTCTCTTCTGGGCTCCCGCTGTTTTAGTCGCACCGAACTCTCGCTCTCTCCTGGGCTCCCGCTTCTTTAGTCGCACCGAACTCTCACTCTCACCTGGGCTACAACTGCTTTATTAGCACCGAACTCTCGCTCTCTCCTGGGCTACCGCTGCTTTAGTCGCGCCGGACTCTCGCTCTCACCTGGGCTCCTGTAGCTTTAGTTGCGCTTAACTCTCGCTCTCTCCTGGGTTCCCGCTGCTTTAGCCGCACCGAACTCTCGCTCTCTCCTGGGCTCCCGCTGCTTTAGTCGCACAGAACTCTCGCTCTCTCATGTGTTCCCGCTGCTTTATTCACACCAAACTGTCGCTCTCTCCTGGGCTCCCGCTGCTTTAGCCACACTGAACTCTCACTGTCTCCTGGATTCCCGCTGTTTCAGTCGCACTAAATTCTCGCGCTCTTCTGGGCTCCCGCTGCTTTAGTCAAACCGAACTATCGCTCTCACCTGGGCCGCCGCTGCATTAATCGCACTGAACTCTCGCTCTCAAATGGGCTCCTGCTGCTTTAGTTGCAACGAACTCTCGCTCTCACCTGGGCTCCCGCTGCTTTAGTCGCATCGAACTCTCGCTCTCACCTGGGCCCCCGCTGCTTTAGTCGCATCGAACTCTCACTCTCACCTGGGCCCCCGCTGCATTAGTTGCACCGAACTCTCGCTCTCTCCTGGGTTCCCGCTGCTTTTGTTGCACCGAAATCTCACTCTCTCCTGGCTTCCCGCTGTTTTAGTCGCACCGAACTCTCACTCTCTCCTGGGCTCCCACTGCTTTAGTCGCGCCGACCTCTCGTTCTCTCCTGGGTTCCCGCTGCTTTAGTCGCACCGAGCACTCGCTCTCTCCTGGGCTCCCGCTGCTTTAGTCGCCCCGAACTCTTGCTCTCTCCTGGGCTCCCGCTGCTTTAGTCGCACCGATCACTCGCTCTCACCTGGGTCCCCGCTGCTTTAGTCGCATCGAACTCTCACTCTCACCTGGGCCCCCGCTGCATTAGTTGCACCGAACTCTCGCTCTCTCCTGGGTTCCCGCTGCTTTTGTTGCACCGAAATCTCACTCTCTCCTGGGTTCCCGCTGTTTTAGTCGCACCGAACTCTCACTCTCTCCTGGGCTCCCACTGTTTTAGTCGCACCGAACTCTCACTCTCTCCTGGGCTCCCACTGCTTTAGTCGCGCCGACCTCTCGTTCTCTCCTGGGTTCCCGCTGCTTTAGTCGCCCCGAACTCTCGCTCTCTCCTGGGCTCCCGCTGCTTTAGTCGCACCGATCACTCGCTCTCACCTGGGCTCCCGCTGCTTTAGTCGCACCAAACTCTCGCTCTCTCCTGGGCTCCCGCTGCTTTAGTCACACCAAACTCTGGCTCTCTCCTAGGTTCCCGCTGCTTTAGTCGCACCGAACGCTCGCTCTCTCCTGGGCTCCCGTTGCTTTAGTCGCACCGAACTCTCGCTCTCTCCTGGGTTCCCACTGCTTTATTCGCACCGAACTCTCGCTCTCTCCTGGGCTCCCGCTGCTTTGGTCGTGCCGGACTCTCACTCTCACCTGGGCTCCTGTAGCTCTAGTTGCCCTTAACTCTCGCTCTCTCCTGGGTTCCTGGTGCTTTAGTAGCACAGAACTCTCGCTCTCTCCTGTGTTCCCGCTGCTTTATTCGCACTGAAGTCTCTCTCTCAAATGGGCTCCTGCTGCTTTAGTCGCACCGAACTCTCTCGCTCTCCTAGGCTCCCGCTGCTTTAGTCGCGCCGAACTCTCGCTCTCTCCTGGGCTCCCACTGCATTAGTTGCACCGAACTCTCACTCTCTCCTGGGCTTCCGCTGTTTTAGTCGCACTGAACACTCGTCTCTCCTGGGTTTCCGCTGCTTTAGTCGCACTGAACCCTGGCTCTCTCCTGGGTTCCCGCTTGTGGTGATTATTCCTTGATTAGTAAAAGTATTATGATTCGTTGTTTGTTAACTGCCTTCGGATATGTGTTGTAATCTCATTGATAGTTGATGATCACATGATGTGTTGTGGCTACCTTAAATTCAGTCCTTTTCTAGCCTTAGTTGGGACTGGATGTAGAAAGATATGCTGCTAATTTTAAAGTTAATAAAGCCTAACTTTGGAAGGCAAATCTATTCTTTATTTCAATTTATTAACTTTCTGTTAGAATGGAGCGATATCTTCAACCAGAACGATTCAAGGCTGACCCCAATTCTGCTGGAGTGGATGATAAATGGAAACATTGGTATTGTACATTTAAAAACTTTTTGGGCGTGTTGGATCAAGAGGCTCTAAATAAGCTGAATATGCTGATCAACTACATTGACCCGGATGTATATAAATATATTTTGCACTGTAAAACTTATGAAGAGGCTATTTCTACATTGGAAAAGATTTTTGTTAAACCAAAGAATGAGGTATTCACACGTCATCTTTTATCTGCCCATAGGCAGCAGGTGGGCGAATCTTTGGATACTTATTTACAAGCACTTCGGTGCCTTAGTGTTGACTGTAATTATAAGGCTGTGACGGCTGAAGAACATAAGGACGAATCGGTACGGGATGCTTTTTGATATACCTATCAATTCGTCCAATAAAAGGCGACGAGTTAGGAACGTAACTAAAGGTTTTTATTGACTAAATAACAGAGCCCACCCTCGTGGGTGATCGGGTCCAACAAGGAGGAATACCAGCCAGTCGACTACCTTTATACCTGGGCAGGTAGGTGGAGCCATGGGCGGAGTCGGAGGTGGTCAGCCCAGGTATAACAGCGCGACAAGAGGCGACCTCGTATCGTGATACAACGGTGATAACAATACAACAGTGATAACTATAGTGTAACGATAAAGTGGTTTACCACATTCACCCCTTGTTTAGATTTGAGTCCGGCGGGGTGAAGTGTACTACCAGTTCTGGTATGTCAGTCTGTCCGGAGGCCTCGTAAGCCTCTCCGATCGTCGCAGCGGCGGTGCTGCATTATCCGGTGTTAGTGCTGGTGTCTGCGTGGTCGGCGAAGGCTCGTGGGGTTCCGGCATGCCGTCTACCTGGGCTGGAACTGGGGGGGTGGTGGGGGGGGGTAAAGGTGGTGTCTCCGGAGTGCCCGAGGGTGCGAGGTCTCGTAAGGAGACAGTGTCCTCCCGCCCGTCTGGGTAAGCCACGTAGGCGTACTGGGGGTTGGCGTGCAGGAGGTTCACCCTTTCGACCAGGGGGTCTGTTTTATGGGCCCTCACGTGCTTTCGCAGCAAGACGGGCCCCGGAGAGGTCAGCCAGGTTGGTAGAGTGGTTCCCGTAGTCGACTTCCTGGGGAAAACAAACATTCGTTCATGGGGGGTGGCGTTAACGGCAGTGCAAAGTAGTGACCGGATGGAGTGCAGCGCTGTCGGGAGGACTTCCTGCCAGCGGGAGGTTGGGAGGCCCTTAGACTTTAAGGCTAAGAGGACGGCCTTCCATACCGTCGCGTTCTCTCTTTCCACCTGGCCGTTCCCTTGGGGGTTGTAGCTGGTGGTCCTACTTGCTGCAATACCTCTCGCTAGTAGGAACTGACGGAGTTCCTCGCTCATGAAAGAGGAGCCCCGGTCACTATGTATATAGTTTGGGAACCCGAACAAGGCGAAGAGGTCGTTCAGGCATTTAATGACCGTGGTACTGGTCATGTCTGGGCAGGGGAAGGCAAAGGGGAAACGGGAGTACTCATCAACAATGTTGAGGAAGTACACATTACGGTCAGAGGACGGGAGGGGCCCCTTAAAGTCGATGCTCAGGCGCTCGAAGGGGCGGGTGGCCTTGATCAGGCTTGCTCTGTCCGGCCTAAAGAAGTGCGGTTTGCACTCGGCGCAGGTCTGGCAGTTCCTAGTTATGGTCCTGACCTCCTCGATGGAGTAGGGCAGGTTGCGGGCCTTAATGAAGTGGTAAAGTCTGGTGACCCCGGGGTGGCAGAGGTCGTTGTGGAGGGTCTGAAGTCTATCACTTTGCGCGCTGGCGCATGTAATTCGTGACAGAGCATCGGGGGGTTCGTTCAGCTTACCTGGCCGGTACAAGATATCATAATCGTAGGTGGAGAGCTCGATTCTCCACCTCAAGATCTTGTCATTCTTGATTTTGCCCCTCAGCTTGTTATTAAACATAAAAGCGACCGAACGTTGGTCGGTAAGGAGGGTAAATCGTTTGCCTGCCAGGTAGTGCCTCCAGCGTCGTACCGCCTCCACAATCGCCTGGGCCTCCTTCTCGACCGACGAGTGTCGGATCTCAGGGCCCTGTAGGGTCCTTGAGAAGAAGGCCACCGGTCTCCCCTCCTGGTTAAGGGTGGCGGCTAGGGCGAAGTCGGATGCATCGCTCTCGACTTGGAAGGGGATGGACTCATCCACTGCGTGCATAGTGGCCTTGGCAATGTCTCCCTTAATGAGGGAGAAGGCTGCGCACGCTTCCTCCGTAAGGGGGAAGGATGTGGACTTCATGAGGGGTCTGGCTTTGTCCGCATAATTGGGCACCCATTGGGCATAGTAGGCGAAGAGCCCCAGGGTTCTCTTAAGTGCCTTAGGGCAGTGGGGGAGGGGTAGCTCCATGAGGGGGCGCATTCTTTCGGGGTCGGGGCCGATGAGTCCGTTCTCTACTACACAGCCAAGGATGGCAAGGCGCGAGGTGTTAAACACACATTTCTCCTTATTGTAGGTGAGGTTCAGCCGTTGGGCTGTACGGAGGAATTTCTCCAGATTCACGTCGTGGTCCTGCCGGTCGCGGCCGCAGATGGTGACGTTATCTAGGTAGGGGAATGTGGCCTGCAGTCCGTTCTGGTCAACCATCCGGTCCATCTCCCTTTGGAAGACCGAGACCCCGTTGGTGACACCGAAGGGGACCCTAAGGAAGTGGTATAGGCGCCCATTCGCCTCGAAGGCGGTGTACTGGCGGTCCTCGGGGTGGATAGGGAGTTGGTGGTAGGCCGACTTAAGGTCGATGGTCGAGAATATGCGGTATTGTGCAATCTGATTGACCATGTCAGATATGCGGGGAAGGGGGTATGCGTCCAGCTGGGTGTATCTGTTTATGGTCTGGCTGTAGTCGATGACCAGGCGATTTTTATCGCCGGTCTTAACGACCACGACCTGGGCACGCCAGGGGCTGTTGCTCCCCTCGATGATGCCCTCCTTCAGGAGACGCTGCACCTCAGAGCTAATGAAAGCTCTGTCCCCAGCGCTGTACCGCCTGCTCTTGGTAGCGACGGGTTTGCAGTCGGGGGTGAGGTTAGCGAACAGGGAAGGTGGCGGCACCTTGAGGGTGGATAGGCTGCAGGTGTTACGCGGTGGGCGGTTTAACCTTCGCTGGTTGTCGACTGTGAGTGGGGGGAGGGGTCCACCGTATGCTAGGGTTACACTTTGGAGGTGGGATTGGAAGTCCAGCCCTAGTAGGACGGCAGCGCAGAGCTGGGGGAGGACGAGGAGTTTAAAGTTTTTATACTCTGTACCCTTAACCGACAAGGTCACAGCACAGTAGCCGCTAATGTCCGTGGCGTGGGACCTCGATGCCATCGAGATTCGGTTGCGCGTTGGCAGGACAGGGAGGGAGTAGTGGCTCACCGTGTCTGGGTGGATGAAGCTCTCCGTGCTTCCGCTGTCGAACAGGCAGGTCGTGGCGTGGCCGTTTACTTTGATGTCCATCATCGACTTGGACAGGTGGTGTGGGCGGGCTTGATCCAGAGTGACGGAGGCTAGCGTGTAGGTAAGCGAGTCGTTGTCGTCTGCGGGCGAGGCGGTCGTCGGGTCCGGGGGCCCGGTGGCAGTCGGGCGTGGTGGGTAAAATGGCGTCTCCCACGAGGTAGGACAAAATGGCGGAGAAGATGGCTGCCCCCATAACTCACATGAGGCACTATTGGGGTCGGTTGCCTTGATCAAAGATGGCCGCCCCCATGACTCACGTGTGGGGATACTGGCCTCAGTTGCCGTGAAAGAAGATGGCCGCCCCCACAGTTCGCATGAGGCACTGCTGGCCTCTGAAGATCCGCTCCTGCAGGCCTTAGAGAAATGGCCTTTCTTCCTGCAGGTTGTGCAGGTAGAGTTCCTGGCTGGGCAGCGCGACCTCGGGTGCTTCTCCTGGCCGCAAAAGAAGCAGCCGGCGGCCCGATCGCGGGTGCCCGATGTCGGAGCCGGTACCGGGGGTGGCGGGCCCGGTCGGGTCCGGGACGCCGACGCTGAGGTAGGTCCCGGGGGCGGCGCTGCGAAGGGTATTGCGGTAGGGGTCGGGCCCGAGTCCCAGGGTCGTGAGCAGTACCTGGAAAACGCCTCCTGGTCCTGATGGGCCACCTCCAGGGAGAGAGCGAGGGCTTCAGCTTTGTCCAGGTCGAGGTCTTTAGCTTCAAGCAGTCTTTGCCGTGAGTAGTCGGACTGTAGGCCTTTCACAAAGGCATCGCGGATATTATCTTCCGTATTTTCAACAGCCGTCACCGCTTTAAAGTCACAGTTCCTGCCGAGTGCTCTTAGCGCCCGTAAAAATTCAGCTACAGACTCTCCTGGCTGTTGCGGGCGGGATCTTAGGAGGTGCCTGGTGTACATGTAATTTACCGGGCTGCGGTACTGCTGTTTCAGTAGGTTGATAGCGGCCTCGTACGTAGTCGTGTCCTGTATGAGTGCGTATACTCTCGGGCTCGCTTGGGCGTTCAGAAGTCTTAGTTTGGATCTCTGCGGGGCGCCGGATTCTTCCAGGTAGGATTCGAAGCAGTCCAGCCAGTGTTTGAAGTTGAGGGCTGCGTTTGCTGCCTGTGGGTTTAGATCCAGGTACGGTGGTTTGAGGGCTTGCAGCCAAGCCGGCTGGTGTGGCTGTGCTTCTGGGAGGGCTTCTGGCTGGCCAGTAGTAGACATCTTTAAAATTTAGTCAATAAAATTGATATACCTATCAATTCGTCCAATAAAAGGCGACGAGTTAGGAACGTAACTAAAGGTTTTTATTGACTAAATAACAGAGCCCACCCTCGTGGGTGATCGGGTCCAACAAGGAGGAATACCAGCCAGTCGACTACCTTTATACCTGGGCAGGTAGGTGGAGCCATGGGCGGAGTCGGAGGTGGTCAGCCCAGGTATAACAGCGCGACAAGAGGCGACCTCGTATCGTGATACAACGGTGATAACAATACAACAGTGATAACTATAGTGTAACGATAAAGTGGTTTACCACACTTTTATTAATGGATTACTGTCTAGATCAATTCGTCAGCGGTTGTTAGAAAATAAGACTCTGGGTCTTAAAAGTGCTTTTGAGCAAGCTTCTACATTGGTTGTGGCTCAGAGAAGTTCGGATTCTTATGCTCTTTTTAATCGGCCTGCGACTATGGTTTCGGCAGTTTCGGATGAAAAGGAATTATGTGGACTTAATGGGAGTGGTTTACTAGATTTTGAAACAGTTTCTACTTCGGCGGCCGTTGCCCCTAGGATTCAGAAGTGTTATTTTTGTGGGAATATCCGGCACCCTCGTCTGAAGTGTCCGGCTCGGGAGGCTGTGTGTAGTAAATGCGGCAAGAGAGGTCATTATGCACGTGTGTGCAAATCATCAGGTTCAATTACCTTCCCTTCTGGTGTGGGAGGGTCTTCCTCCACTACCTCTTCTGTGACTATTCAGCCTTTAGATAGGGCGTTTATTGCATCAATTTCTGCTGCATTTGCTCATGGCCTAAACAAAGCTATAGTTACGGCTCAAGTTAATGGGTTGGAAGTGAAGGCCCTTATAGATACGGGCAGTACTGAGAGTTTTATAAGTCTTCAGTTTGCGAAGGAGAAGCATTTGAAAATTTCGCCTGTTACGTATCAGGTGTGTATGGCTCAGACGACCCTTATTTCACAAATAGCTGGTTGTTGCTTTGTGAAAATGGTTCTTCTAGGTAATACGTATACTGATATACGCCTATCTGTTTTGCCTAATCTCTGTGCGGATATTTTGATTGGACATGATGTGCTTCAGTTACACGAGTCTCTTAGCCTTTCATTTGGAGGGACTAAGCCACCTTTATCTATTTGTGGATTAACCTCTTTATCTATTCCTCCATTATCACTTTTTTCAAATTTGATGTCGGATTGTAAGCCAATTGCTACCAAGTCAAGAAGATATAGTAGTCAGGATAGAGAATTTATTAATTCTGAAGTTCAACGTCTCTTATTGGAAGGAATCATTGAACCTAGTTGTTCACCTTGGCGAGCACAGGTAGTTGTCACGACTAATGAGAGACACAAGAAACGAATGGTGATAGACTATTCCCAAACTATTAATAGGTATACTCAATTAGACGCGTACCCTTTGCCTAAGATTGATGAGCTTATCAATAAAGTATCTCAGTATAAAGTTTTTAGCACTATTGATTTAAAGAGTGCTTATCATCAGATTCCTATTGTTAAGAAGGATCAACCATATACGGCCTTTGAGGCTGGTGGAAAGCTGTATCAGTTTTGCCGAATACCATTTGGTGTTACTAATGGTGTTGCTTGTTTTCAACGGGCAATGGATGCTTTTATAAGTGATAACTCCCTCTCTGACACCTTTTCATACTTAGATGACATCACAGTGTGTGGCAAATCAAGGGTGGAGCATGATTCTAATTTAAAAAGATTCCTTCAAGCTGCGGAAAAAGTTGGTTTAACTTTTAACAAAGAGAAATGTGTCTTTTCGACTACTGAGGTAAATCTATTGGGGTATATTATTTCGGGAAATAAGATTAAACCAGATCCAGAACGTCTGCGACCATTGATCGATTTACCTTGTCCTACTAATTCTAAGGCTTTGCAACGAGTTGTTGGACTGTTTTCTTATTATTCTAATTGGATTGCAAATTTTTCACGGAAGATCCGGCCTCTTATTCGGGTTACGACATATCCTCTATCATGGGAGGCCAGGACATGTTTTGAGAATTTTAAAAAGGATATTTTAGGAGCAGTTGTGCATTCCATTGATGAGCAGGTTCCCTTTGTGATTGAGACGGATGCTTCGGATTTTGCAATTGGGGCTACTTTGAACCAAAATGGAAGACCTGTGGCCTTTTTCTCACGTGCTTTGAATAATAGTGAAAAAAGACATTCCTCAATAGAAAAAGAGGCATACGCAATAGTAGAAGCATTGCGTAAATGGAGACATTATTTATCGGGGCGACATTTCACACTGGTAACTGACCAAAAATCTGTGTCCTTTATGTTTGATGTTAAACATTTTGGAAAGATTAAAAATGATAAAATAATGAGATGGAGGATTGAGTTGGCATGTTACCATTTTGACATAGTTTATCGTCCGGGGAAGGATAATGTTGCTGCTGATGCACTGTCGAGGGCTTATTGTTCGGTGATTCACGGAGATATGCTTATTAATCTTCACAATGCCTTATGTCATCCTGGGGTTACGAGGATGATACACTTTGTACGCAGTAAGAACTTGCCTTTTTCAGTTGAAGACGTCAAGCGGATGACTTCATCATGTTCTATCTGTGCTCGGTATAAACCGAATTTCTTTAAGCCTCAACGAGCTCATCTTATAAAGGCTACTTCTCCTTTTGAACGTTTGAGTGTTGATTTTAAGGGACCTCTTCCTTCAACTACTCAAAACCGATATATATTTACTGTTGTGGATGAGTTTTCAAGGTTCCCTTTTGCTTTTCTTTGTGCAGATGTATCAGCTGCTACAGTTATTAAATGTTTGACTCAACTTTTTGTCATCTTTGGGATGCCTGCGTATATCCATTCGGATCAGGGAAGTTCTTTTATGTCTTCCCAGTTGAAGGAATACCTTCAGAGTCGGGGAATTTCTACTAGTAGAACTACCCCGTATAATCCCCAGGGTAATGGACAGTGCGAACGATACAATGGGGTGATCTGGAAGGCAGTTATGTTGGCGTTGACATCCCGGAACCTTAAGAATACACAGTGGGAAATGGTGCTGCCTGATGCCCTGCATTCCATTAGATCATTGCTTTCAACGGCTACTAATGTGACCCCCCATGAAAGGCTCTTTAACTATCCGCAGAGACCTACTACAGGATATTCGGTACCTTCATGGCTTACTATGCAGGGACCTGTGTTGCTTCGACGCCATGTTAGATTGTCAAAATATAACCCCTTGGTGGAGGAGGTGGAGCTGTTGGAGGCAAATTCCCAATATGCTCATATTCGATTCCAAGATGGGAAAGAAAGTACTGTTTCAATTAAAGACTTGGCTCCTTGTGGGGGCCAGCCCTCTTCTGAGGATATTAATAATGGTCATGATTCGGATAAGGTGGATGCTGTTACAGATACTATGAATATTTCCAATCCGATTGCAGATAATCATACTTCTATTAGTCAGCCTTTGATAGATGTTTATGACCGTCCCAGTTCATCTTCTGATGGGATTTCTAATCCGGAAACCGTTGAGAATCGGGATATGGATAGCCTTCCTGTTGAAGATACTTCTGTGCCTTCTGGCGTGGGAGGGCAAGGAATTTCACCAAGGTTAAGAAGGTCGACACGAACAAGATATCTGGTCGACCGATTGAAAATGGACTTTTAAATTGATAATGTTTTAAAAATTGTTGAAATATTATAGTATATTGTTTTAGTTGAGAGATACTTAATACTTATGCGTAATGTTATTATTTGTTGTTGTTCATTTAGTATTGTGTTATGTAAATAGTTTTATTCTCGTGCATAGTTTAGTTGTAAATAATTAATTGTAAATTGTAAAAGTTATTAGGTTGGAGTATATTTTAAAAGGAGGGGTGAATGTGGTGATTATTCCTTGATTAGTAAAATTATTATGATTCGTTGTTTGTTAACTGCCTTGGGATATGTGTTGTAATCTCATTGGTAGTTGATGATCACATGATGTGTTGTGGCTACCTTAAATTCAGTCCTTTTCTAGCCTTAGTTGGGACTGGATGTAGAAAGATATGCTGCTAATTTTAAAGTTAATAAAGCCTAACTTTGGAAGGCAAATCTATTCTTTATTTCACCGCTGCTTTAGTCGCACCAAACTCTGGCTCTCTCCTGGCTTCCCGCTGCTTTAGTCACACCGAACTTTGGCTCTCTCCTGGCTTCCCGCTGCGTTAGTCGCACCGAACTCTGGCTCTCTCCTGGGTTCCCACTGCTTTAGTCGCACCAAACTCTCGTTCTCTCCTGGGCTCCCGCTGCTTTATTCGCACCAAACTCTCGCTCTCACCTGGGTCCCCGCTGCTTTAGACGTACGGAACTATTGCTCTCTCCTGGGCTCCCACTGCGTTAGTTGCACTGAACTCTCAATCCCTCCTGGGCTACCGCTGCTTTCGTCACACCGAACTCTCACTCTATCCTGGGCTCCTGCTGTTTTAGTCGCGCTGAACTCTCACTCTCTCCTGGGCTCCCGCTGCATTAGTCACACTGAACTCTCGAGCTCTCCTGGGCTCCCGCTGCTTTAGTCGCGCCGAGGTCGCGCCGAGGTCTCGCTCCCTCCTGGGCTCCCGCTGCTTTAATCGCGCCGAACACTCGCTCTCTCCTGGGCTCCGGCTGCATTAGTTGCACCGAACTCTCGCTCTCTCCTGGGCTCTCGCTATTTTAGTTGCACCGAGCTCTCCCTCTCACTTGGGCTCCCACTGCTTTAGTCGCGCCGAACTCTGGCTCTCTCCTGGGCTCCCGCTGCTTTAGTCGCACCGAACTCTGGCTCTCTCCTGGGCTCCCGCTGCTTTAGTCGCACCGAACTCTGGCTCTCTCCTAGGTTCCCGCTGCTTTAGTCGCACCGAACTCTCGCTCTCTCCTGGGTTCCCGCTGCTTTAGTCGCACCGAACTCTCGCTCTCTCCTGGGCTCCCGCTACTTTAGTCACACCAAACTCTCGCTCTCACGTGGGTTCCCGCTGCTTTAGTAACATCGAACTCTCGCTCTCTGCTCGGCTCCCGCTGCTTTACTCGCACCGATCTCTCGCTCTCACCTGGGCTCCCACTGCTTTATTCGCACCGAACTCTTGCTCTCTCCTGGGCTCCCGCTGCTTTAGTCGCGCCGGACTCTCGCTCTCACCTGGGCTCCTGTAGCTTTAGTTGCGCTTAACTCTCGCTCTCTCCTGGGTTCCTGGTGCTTTACTAGCACAGAACTCTCTCTCTCTCCTGGGCCCCCGGTGCTTTAGTCGCATCGAACTCTCGCTCTCACCTGGGTCCCCACTGCATTAATCGCACTGAACTCTCGCTCTCAAATGGGCTCCTGCTGCTTTAGTCGCACCGAATTCTCTCGCTCTCCTGGGAGCCCGCTGCTTTAGTCGCGCCAAACTCTCACTCTCTCCTGGGCTCCCGCTGCAGTAGTTGCACCGAACTCTCACTCTCTCCTGGGCTTCCGCTGTTTTAGTCGCACTGAACTCTCGTCTCTCCTGGGTTCCCGCTGCTTTAGTCGCACCGAACTCTCTCTCTCTCCTGGGCTCCCGCTGCTTTAGCTGCACCAAACTCTCGCTCTCTCCTGGGCTCCTGCTGCTTTAGTTGCACCGAACTCTCTCGCTCTCCTGGGCTCCCGCTGCTTTGTTCACGCCAAACTCTCGCTCTCTCCTGGGCTCCTGCAGCTATAGTCGCGCCGAACTCTTGCTCTCTCCTGGGCTCCCGCTGCGTTTTTTGCACCGAACTCTCGATCTCTCCTGGGCTACCGCTGCTTAACTCGCTCCGAACTCTCGCCTTCTCCTGGGCTCACGCTGTTTTATTCGCTCCGAACTCCCTCTCTCACCTGGGCTCCTGCTGCTTATTCGCACCAAACTCTCTCGCTATCCTGGGCTCCCGCTGCTTCAGTCGGCCTGAGCTCTCGCTCTCTAATGGGCTCCTGCTGCTTTAGTCGCACCGAACTCTCGCTCTCTCCTGGGCTCCCACTGCTTTAGTTGTACCGAACTCTCGCTCTCACCTGGTCTCCTGCTGCTTTAGTCGCACCGAACTCTCGCTCACCTGGGCACCCGCTGCTTTAGTTGGACCAAGCTCTCGCTCTCTCCTGGGCTCCTGCAGCTTTATTCGCGCCGGACTCTCACTCTCACCTGGACTCCCGTTTCTTTAGTCGCACCGAACTCTCGCTCTCTCCTGTGCTCCTGCTCTTTTAGTAACGCCGGACTCTCACTCTCTCCTGGGCTCCCGCTGCTTTATTCGCACTGAACTCTCGCTCTCTCCTGGGCTCCCGCTGCTTTATTCGCACTGAACTGTCGCTCCCTCCTGGGCACTGGCTGCTTTATTCGCACCGAACTCTCACTCTCTCTTGGGCTCCCACTGCTTTAATCGCACCGAACTCTCACTCTCACCTCGGCTGCCACTGCATTAGTCGCGCCGAACTCTGGCCCTCTCCTGGGCTCCCACTGCTTTAGTTGCACCAAACTCTGGCTCTCTCCTGGGTTCCCGCTGCTTTAGTCGCACCGAACTCTGGCTCTCCCCTGGGTTCCCGCTGCTTTAGTCGCACCGAACTCTCACTCTCTCCTGGGCTCCCGCTGCTTTAGTCGCGCCGAACACTCGCTCTCTCCTGGGCTCCGGCTGCATTAGTTGCACCGAACTCTCGCTCTCTCCTGGTTTCCCGCTGCTTTTGTCGCACCGATCTCTCGCTCTCATCTGGGCTCCCGCCGCTTTATTCGCACCGAACTGTCGCTTTCTCCTGGGCACCCCCTGCTTTATTCGCACTGAACTCTCACTCTCTCCTGTGCTCCCGCTGCTTTAGTCACGCCGGACTCTCGCTCTCACCTGGGCTCCCGCTGCTTTAGTCGCTCCGAACTCTCACTCTCTCCTGGGCTCCTGCTGCTTAAGTTGCGCCGAACTCTTGCCCTCTCCTGGGCTCCTGTAGCTTTAGTCGCACCAAATTGTCGCTCTCTCCTGGGCACCCGCTGCTTTAGTCACACCGAACTCTCACTCTCTCCTGGATTCCCGCTGATTTAGTCGCACCAAATTCTCACGCTCGTCTGGGCTCCCGCTGCTTTAGTCACGCTGAAATCGCGCTCTCCCCTGGGCTCCCGCTGCATCAGTCACATCGAACTCTCGCTCTCACCTGGGTCCCCGCTGCATTAATCGCACTGATCTCTCGCTCTCAACTGGGCTCCTGCAGCTTTAGTCACACCGAACTCTCTCGCTCTCCTGGGCACCCGCTGCTTTAGTCGCGCCGAACTCGCTCTCTCTCCTGGGCTCCCGCTGCATTAGTTGCACCGAACTCTCACTCTCTCCAGGGCTTCCGCTATTTTAGTCGCACCGAACTCTCTCTCTCTCTCCTGGGTTCCCGCTGCATTAGTCGCACCGAATTCTCGCTCTCTCCTGGATTCCCGCTGCATTAGTCGCACCGAACTCTCGCTCTCTCCTGGGTTCCCGCTGCATTAGTCGCACCGAACTCTCGCTCTCCCCTGGGTTCCCGCTGCTTTAGTCGCACCAAACTCTCGCTCTCTCCTGGGCTCTCGCTGCTTTAGTCGCACCGAACTCTGGCTCTCTCCTGCGTTCCCGCTGCTTTAGTTGCACCGAACTCTCGCTCTCTCCTGGGCTCCCGCTGCTTTAGTCACACCAAACTCTCGCTCTCTCCTGGGCTCCCGCTGCTTTAGTCGCACCGAACACTCGCTCTCTCCTGGGCAGCCGTTGCTTTAGTCATGCCGAACTCTCGCTCTCTCCTGGGCTCCCACTGCTTTAGTCGCGCTGAGCTCTCGCCCTCTCCTGGGCACCCGCTGCTTTAGTCGTGCCGAACACTCGCTCTCTCCTGGACTCCGGCTGCATTAGTTGTACCGAACTCTCGCTCTCTCCTGGGCTCCCGCTATTTTAGTTGCACCGAACTCTTGCTCTCTCATGGGCTCCCGCTGCGTTAGTCGCACCGAACTCTCGCTCTCTCCTGGGTTCCCGCTGCTTTAGTCACACCAAACTCTCGCCCTCTCCTGCGCTCCCGCTGCTTTACTCGCACTGATCTCTCACTCTCACCTGGGCTCCCGCTGCTTTATTCGCTCCGAACTCTCGCTCTCTCCTGGGCTCCCGCTGCTTTATTCGCACTGAACTCTCGCTCTCTCCTGGGCTCCCGCTGCTTTAGTCGCGCCGGACTCTCACTCTCACCTGGGCTCCCGCTGCTTTAGTCGCTCCGAACTCTCACTCTCTCCTGGGCTCCCGCTGCTTTTGTCGCGCTGAACTCTTGCTCTCTCCTGGGCTCCTGTAGCTTTAGTCGCACCAAACTGATGCTCTCTCCTGGGCTCCCGCTGCTTTAGTCACACCGAACTCTCACTCTCTCCTGGATTCCCGCTGTTTTAGTCGCACCAAATTCTCGCGCTCTTCTGGGCTCCCGCTGCTTTAGTCACGCTGAACTCGCGCTCTCCCCTGGGCTCCCGCTGCATCAGTCGCATCGAACTCTCGCTCTCACCTGGGCCCCAGCTGCATTAATCACACTGAAGTGTCGCTCTCAACTGGGCTCCTGCTGCTTTAGTCGCACCGAACACTCTCGCTCTCCTGGGCACCCGCTGGTTTAGTCGCGCCGAACTCGTGCTCTCTCCTGGGCTCCCGCTGCATTGGTTGCACCGAACTCTCACTCTCTCCTGGGCTTCCGCTGTTTTAGTCGCACCAAACTCTCGCTCTCTCCTGGGTGCCCACTGCATTAGTCGCACCGAACTCTCGCTCTCTCCTGGATTCCCGCTGCTTTAGTCGCACCGAACTCTCGCTCTCTCCTGGGTTCCCACTGCATTAGTCGCACCGAACTCTCGCTCTCCCCTGGGTTCCCGCTGCTTTAGTTGCACCAAACTCCTTCTCTCTCCTGGGTTCCCGCTGCTTTAGTCGCACCAAACTCTCACTCTCTCCTGGGCTCTCGCTGCTTTAGTCGTGCCGAACACTCGCTCTCTCCTGGGCTCCGGCTACATTAGTTGCACCGAACTCTCGCTCTCTCCTGGGTTGCCGCTATTTTAGTTGCACCGAACTCTCCCTCTCACCTGGGCTCCCACTGCTTTAGTCGCGCTGAACTCTCTGTGATGAAATATGTCATTCATCAGACTCTGTATTTAACTACATATATTGTATTGCCTGCTCCTGTGTTTGTATTGCCTGCTCCTGTGTTTTACCTTGTATTGTATATAGTGCACCGCCCCCTTTCTCCCCATTGGGTGTGTCGGCTCCGCCCATACCTGGCCCTACTTAAGACAAGCCCAGGCTTCTCTTGCAGCAGAACAGCAGAATGCTAGTTGAAGCTAGGTGAAGACACAGGCATCTTTCTTTGCTAATAAAAGCCTTGTTTTATCCAGTTAACTTTGAGCCTTGAAGTTATTGAGGCGCATCAATTTTATTAGCAAACTTTCAAAGATGGATCTACTTTTGAAACCAGAATGCTTGGATTTGGACCCGCATGCTTCGGATGCACCGGCATGGTTTGGACACTGGTTCCAGTGCTTGGAATTTTTTATGGCCAACTCCGAAGCCGTCACAGCCTCTAAAGCCACCGGAGATGTGAAACTCGGGATCCTGCAGAATCGGGTAAGCCACCGGGTTTTTCCATTCATCCAAGACGCCACCACCTACCTGGATACCTGCAACATTCTAAAGGCCCACTATCAGCGGCCTACCAACGAGGTGTACGCCAGGCATCTGCATGCTACCTGCACACAGCGACCCGGAGAGTCGCTAGAGGACTTTCTAGTCACCCTAAAAGTGCTTGGCAAAGACTGCAAATGCAAAGACGTGAAGGCCACGGTATACACAGACGAGCTTATTCGGGATGCCTTTATTGCAGGCCTTAGCTCTAATTACATCCGGCAGAGACTGCTAGAGAAAACGGGCCGAGATCTGGGGCCCAAAATGCTACTTCTGCGGGCAGCCGAAGCACACCAGGAACCTGTGCCCAGCGAAAGGCACCACCTGCTGTAAGTGCGGTAAGAAGGGGCACTTTGGGAAGGTGTGCAGAGGGAACCCCGCAGGCAAACCCGCCACCGCCGCGTGCGCGCCGTGGGAGCGGCCATCTTGGACGCCATCTTGTCTGACCTCGTGGGGTCCGCCATCTCGCGAGCAGACATCGTGGACGCCATCTTACCCGGCCTCGTGTGGCCCACCATCTTGTCCCGATCAGGGCCCTACAGTGGCGTCGATCACAGTGGACCAGTCCAGACCGCACCCACTATCCAAATCGATGGTGGACATCGAGGTAAACGGGTGCAAGGTTAAATGTTTAATTGACAGCGGGAGCACGGAGAGCTTCATTCACCCTGGTCTGGTACAATGACTCTCTCTAACTATAGTCCCTACTCAGGGCACGATCTCTATGGCCGACAAAACCCAGATATCGACTGTTGCGGGTTACTGCGCGGTACAATTGTCCGTTAAAGGCACTGTATATAATAATTTTAAACTGTTAATTATGAAGGATTTATGTGTGAGCGTGATCTTGGGCCTGGATTTTCAGTGCCACCACCAAAGCATCACGCTCAATTTCGGTGGGTCCCAGCCGCCCCTCACAGTGTGCGGTCTGGCTACCCTGAAGGTAAAGCCGCCTTCGCTATTCGCGAACCTTACCCCTAACTGCCGGCCAATGGCGACCAAAAGCAGGAGGTACAGCTGGGAGGACAGGCGGTTTATCGCGACCGAGGTAGACAGGCTCCTGAGGGAGCGCATTATTGAACGCAGCAACAGCCCGTGGCGCGCCCAAGTGGTGGTGGTGAGGGGTAGCGAGAAGAAGCGGATGGTGATTGACTATTGTCAAACAGTCAACATCTATACCCAACTAGACGCCTACCCGCTACCCCGCATATCCGAGATGGTGAACCAAATTGCCCAATACCGGGTGTTCTCCACTATCGACCTCAAGTCAGCGTACCACCAGCTCCCTATCAGACCAGAGGACCGTTCGTACACCGCCTTCGAGGCAAACGGACGCCTCTACCAGTTCCTCAGAGTCCCCTTTGGGGTGACGAATGGGGTCTCGGTCTTTCAGAGGGAGATGGACCGCATGGTCGATGACCACCACTTGCAGGCAACCTTCCCCTATCTCGACAACGTCACCATCTGCGGCCACAACCAACAGGATCACGACTCAAACCTCGCGAGGTTTCTGAAAACCGCACAAGAACTCAACCTCACTTACAACGAGGACAAGTGCATTTTCAACACCACGCGCCTCTGCATACTAGGCAGCGTGGCGGAGAATGGGGAAATCGGACCAGACCCCGACCGATTGCGCCCCCTACGGGAGCTGCCCCTGCCCAACACTCCCAAAGCCCTGAAAAGGTGCCTGGGGTTATTCTCGTATTATGCCCAATGGGTCACTAACTACTCCGATAAAGCCCACCCCCTCTTGAAAGCATCCTCTTTCCCGCTCTCTGCTGAGGCCCATGCTGCCTTCAAAAGCATTAAGCAGGATATTGAGTGGGCCACGCTACAGGCAGTGGACGAGAACACTCCCTTTCAAGTGGAAAGTGATGCGTCTGACTTTGCCTTGGCGGCCACCCTCAACCAGGCGGGGCGGCCCGTAGCTTTCTTCTCGAGGACCCTCCAGGGGCCCGAGATCAGACACTCCTCCGTGGAAAAGGAGGCCCAAGCCATCGTGGAGGCAGTGCGCCACTGGCGGCGCTACCTAGCCGGCAAACGCTTCACCCTACTTACCGACCAGCGGTTGGTAGCGTTTATGTTCAATAATAAAACGAGAGGGAAGATTAAAAATGATAAGATTCTTAGGTGGCGGATCGAGCTCTCCACCTTCGAGTATGACATCATATACCGGCCGGGGGCCCTTAACGAATCCCCCGACGCCCTCTCATGAGGGATGTGTGCCAACGCCACCGGGGATCGGCTACAGACCCTCCACAACGATCTCTGCCACCCAGGGGTCACACGGCTGTTCCACTTCATAAAGTCCCGCAACTTACCCTACTCGATTGAGGAAGTTCGGTCTCTGACCAGGAACTGCCGCACTTGCGCTGAGTGCAAGCCTCGGTTCTACCGCCCTGATAGAGCCCACCTAATCAAAGCTACACGGCCCTTTGAGCAGCTTAGCTTAGATTTCAAGGGCCCCCTCCCGTCCGTCGACCGCAATGTTTACTTCCTGAACATTGTGGACGAATACTCCCGTTTCCCATTCGCCTTCCCCTGCCCAGACATGACCAGCGCCACGGTCATTAAATGCCTCAACAGCCTGTTCTGCCTGTTCGGTGTGCCAAGCTATATCCACACGGATAGCGGGGCGTCCTTCATGAGTGAAGAGCTACGCCAGTACATGCTGTCCAAGGGGATTGCCACGAGCCGTACCACCAGCTACAACCCCCGGGGTAACGGTCAGGTGGAGCGAGAGAACGGGACAGTATGGAGGGCAGTCACTCTAACTCTAAGGACCAAGGGCCTCCCTATCTCCCGCTGGCAGGAAGTCCTCCCAGATGTGCTCCACTCAATACGGTCACTATTGTGTACCGCCACTAATGCCACGCCTCATGAGCTAATGTTTGTGTTTCCCCGGAAATCCACCTCAGGCGTATCGATACTGTCATGGCTCTCCACCCCAGGTCCGGTACTTTTGCGGAAGCATGTGAGGGGCCACAAGATGGACCCTCTCGTGGAGCCAGTGCACTTGCTCCACGCCAACCCACAATATGCGTATGTCCGGCACGCCGACGGACGGGAGGACACTGTGTCCATAAAAGACCTCGCCCCAGCCAGTAACAACAGCAACAACGACAACGACTACAACAACAACAGCAACAACGACAACAACCACAACAACTATTACCCACCCACTCCACCCACTATTCTTTCATCACCCCCGGAAGAACACCAGCCAACGGTACGCCCCCCACCTACTCCTTCAACAACCTCGGTGGCGCCCCCGGCAGAGACCCAGGAGGTCACCTGGGACACCCAGCCAGCACCCGCGGCACCGCAACCGTTACGTCGGTCACAGAGGACTATCACACCCCCGGACAGACTAAATCTGTAGAAGGGGTGAATGTGATGAAATATGTCATTCATCAGACTCTGTATTTAACTACATATATTGCATTGCCTGCTCCTGTGTTTGTATTGCCTGCTCCTGTGTTTTACCTTGTATTGTATATAGTGCACCGCCCCCTTTCTCCCCATTGGGTGTGTCGGCTCCGCCCATACCTGGCCCTACTTAAGACAAGCCCAGGCTTGTCTTGCAGCAGAACAGCAGAATGCTAGGTGAAGCTAGGTGAAGACACAGGCATCCTTCTTTGCTAATAAAAGCCTTGTTTTATCCAGTTAACTTTGAGCCTTGAAGTTATTGAGGCGCATCACTATCGCTCTCTCCTGGGCTCCCGCTGTTTTAGTTGCACCGAACTCTCGCTCTCTCCTGGGCTCCCGCTTCTTTAGTCGCACCGAACTCTGGCTCTCTCCTGGGTTCCCGCTGCTTTAATCGCACCGATCTCTCGCTCTCTCCTGGGCTCCCGCTACTTTAGTCACACCGATCTCTCACTCTCACCTGGGCTACAACTGCTTTATTAGCACCGAACTCTCGCTCTCTCCTGGGCTACCGCTGCTTTAGTCGCGCCGGACTCTCGCTCTCACCTGGGCTCCTGTAGCTTTAGTTGCGCTTAACTCTCGCTCTCTCCTGGGTTCCCGCTGCTTTAGTCGCACCGAACTCTCGCTCTCTCCTGGGCTCCCGCTGCTTTAGTCGCACAGAACTCTCGCTCTCTCATGTGTTCCCGCTGCTTTATTCACACCAAACTGTCGCTCACTCCTGGGCTCCCACTGCGTTTTTTGCACCGAACTCTCGCTCACTCCTGGGCTCCCGCTGCTTTAGTCACACCAAACTGTCGCTCTCTCCTGGGTTCCCGCTGCTTTAGTCACACCGAACTCTGGCTCTCTCCTGGGTTCCCACTGCTTTAATCGCACCGAACTCTCGCTCTCTCCTGGGCTCCCGCTACTTTAGTCACACCAATCTCTCGCTCTCACCTGGGTTCCTGCTGCTGTAGTCATACCAAATTCTCGCGCTCTTCTGGGCTCCCGCTGCTTTAGTCACGCTGAACTCGCACTCCCCCCTGGGCTCCCACTGCATCAGTCGCATCGAACTCTCGCTCTCACCTGGGCCCCCGCTGCATTAATCGCACAGAGCTCTCGCTCTCAACTGGGCTCCTGCTGCTTTAGTCGCGCCGAACTCGCTCTCTCTCCTGGGCTCCCGCTGCATTAGTTGCACCGAACTCTCACTCTCTCCAGGGCTTCCGCTGTTTTAGTCGCACTGAACTCTCGCTCTCTCCTGGGTTCCCGCTGCATTAGTCGCACCGAACTCTCGCTCTCTCCTGGATTCCCGCTGCTTTAGTCGCACCGAACTCTCGCTCTCTCCTGGGTTCCCGCTGCATTAGTCGCACCGAACTCTCGCTCTCCCCTGGGTTCCCGCTGCTTTAGTCGCACCAAACTCTCGCTCTCTCCTGGGCTCTCGCTGCTTTAGTCACACCAAACTCTCGCTCTCTCCTGGGCTCCCGCTGCTTTAGTCGCACCGAACACTCGCTCTCTCCTGTGCAGCCGCTGCTTTAGTCATGCCGAACTCTCGCTCTCTCCTGGGCTCCCGCTGCTTTAGTCGAGCTGAGCTCTCGCTCTCTCCTGGGCACCCGCTGCTTTAGTTGTGCCGAACACTTGCTCTCTCCTGGACTCCGGCTGCATTAGTTGTACCGAACTCTTGCTCTCTCCTGGGCTCCCGCTATTTTAGTTGCACCGAACTCTCCCTCTCACCTGGGCTCCCACTGCCTTAGTGACGCCGAACTCTCGCTCTCTCCTGGGCTCCTGCTGCTTTAGTCGCACCGAACTCTCGCTCTCTCCTGGGCTCCCGCTGCTTTACTCGCACCGATCTCTCGCTCTCACCTGGGCTCCCAGTGCTTTATTCGCACCGAACTCTCGCTCTCTCCTGGGCTCCCGCTGCTTTAGTCGCGCCGGACTCTCGCTCTCACCTGGGCTCCTGTAGCTTTAGTTGCACTTAACTCTCGCTCTCTCCTGGGTTCCTGGTGCTTGAGTAGCACAGAACTCTCGCTCTCTCCTGTGTTCCCGCAGCTTTATTCACACCAAACTGTCGCTCTCTCCTGTGCTCCGGCTGCATTAGTTGCACCGAACTCTCGCTCTCTCCTGGGCTCCCGCTATTTTAGTTGCACCGAACTCTCCCTCTCACCTGGGCTCCCACTGCTTTTGTCGCGCTGAACTCTCGCTCTCTGCTTGCTCCCGCTGCTTTAATCGCACCGAACTCTCGCTCTCTCCTGGGCTCCCGCTACTTTAGTCACACCAAACTCTGGCTCTCTCCTGGGTTCCCGCTGCTTTAATTGCATCGAACTCTCGCTCTCTCCTGGGCTCCCGCTACTTTAGTCACACCAAACTCTCGCTCTCACCTGTGTTCCCGCTGCTTTAGTCACACCAAACTCTCGCTCTCTCCCGAGCTCCCGCTGCTTTACTCGCACCGATCTCTCGCTCTCTCCTGGGGTCCCACAGCTTTATTCGCACCGAATTCTCGCTCTCTCCTAGGCTCCCGCTGCTTTAGTCGCGCCGGACTCTTGCTCTCACCTGGGCTCCTGTAGCTTTAGTTGCGCTTAACTCTCGCTCTCTCCTGGGTTCCTGGTGCTTTTGTAGCACAGAACTCTCGCTCTCTCCTGTGTTCCCGCTGCTTTATTCGCACCAAACTGTCGCTCTCTCCTTGGCCCCCGCTGCTTTAGTCGCATCGAACTCTCCCTCTCACCTGGGCCCCCGCTGCATTAATCGCACTGAACTCTCGCTCTCAAATGGGCTCCTGCTGCATTAGTCGCACCGAACTCTCTCGCTCTCCTGGGCTCCCGCTGCTTTAGTCGCGCCGAACTCTCGCTCTCTCCTGGGCTCCCATTGCATAAGTTGCACCGAACTCTCACTCTCTCCTGGGTTCCCGCTGCTTTAGTCGCGCCGAACTCTCGCTCTCTCCTGGGCTCCCGCTGCTTTAGTTGCACCAAACTCTCGCTCTCTCCTGGGCTCCCGCTGCTTTAGTTGCACCGAACTCTCGCTCTCTCCTGGGCTACCACTTCTTTACTCGCACCAAACTCTCTCGCTCTCCTGGGATCCCGCTGCTTTGGTCACGCCGAACTCGAACTCTCTCCTGGGCCCCTGCAGCTATAGTCGCACAGAACTCTTGCTCTCTCCTGGGCTCCCACTGCGTTTTTTGCACCGAACTCTCGCTCACTCCTGGGCTCCTGCTGCTTTATTCGCGCCAAACTCTCGCTCTCTCCTGGGCTACCGCTGCTTAACTCGCACCGAACTCTCGCTCTCTCCTGGGCTCATGCTGTTTTATTCGCTATGAACTCCCACTCTCACCTGGGCTCCTGCTGCTTTAGTCGCACCAAACTCTCTCGCTCTCCTGGGCACCTGCTGCTTCAGTCAGCCTGAACTCTCGCTCTCTCCTGGGCTTCTGCTGCTTTAGTCGCACCGAACTCTTGCTCTCTCCTGGGCTCCCACTGCTTTCGTCGTACTGAACTCTCGCTCTCACGTGGTCTCCTGCTGCTTTAGTCGCACCGAACTCTCGCTCTCCTGGGCTCCTGCAGCTTTAGTCGCACCGGGCTCTCACTCTCACCTGGGCTCCCGTTGCTTTAGTCGCACCGAACTCTCGCTCACTCCTGGGCTCCTGCTGCTTTAGTAGCGCCGAACTCTCGCTCTCCCCTGGGCTCCCGCTGCTTTAGTCGCTCTGAACTCTCGCTCTCTTCTGGGCTCCGTCTGCTTTATTCACACCGTACTCTCACTCTCACCTGGGCTCCCGCTGCTTTAGTCGCGCCGAACTCTCGCTCTCTCCTGGGCTCCCACTGCTTTAGTCGCACCGAACTCTCACTCTCACCTGGGCTCCCGCTGCTTTAGTCGCACCATACTCTCGCTCTCTTCTGCGCTCCTGCTGCTTTAGTCGCACCATACTCTCGCTCTCTCCTGGGTTCCCGCTGCTTTAGTCGCACCGAACTCTGGCTCTCTCCTGGGTTCCCGTTGCTTTAGTCGCACCGGACTCTGGCTCTCTCCTGGGTTCCCGCTGCTTTAATTGCACCGAACTCTCGCTCTCTCCTGGGCTCCTGCAACTTTAGTCACACCAAACTCTCGCTCTCACCTGGGCTCCCACTGCTTTAGTCGCGCCGAACTCTCGCTCTCTCCTGGGTTCCCGCTGCTTTAGTCACGCCGAACTCTGGCTCTCTCCTGGGTTCCCACTGCTTTAATCGCACCGAACTCTCCCTCTCTCCTGGGCTCCCGCTACTTTAGTCACACCAAACTCTCGCTCTCTCCTGGGCTCCCGCTACTTTAGTCACACCAAACTCTCGCTCTCTCCTGGGCTCCCGCTGCTTTACTCGCACCGATCTCTCGCTCTCTCCTGGGCTCCCGCTGCTTTACTCGCACCGATCTCTCGCTCTCTCCTGGGCTCCCGTTGCTTTATTCGCACCGAACTTTTGCTCTCTCCTGGGCTCCCGCTGCTTTACTCGCACCGATCTCTCGCTATCTCCTGGGCTCCTGTTGCTTTATTCGCACTGGACTCTTGCTCTCTCCTGGGCTCCTGTAGCTTTAGTCGCACCAAACTGTCGCTCTCTCCTGGATTCCCGCTGATTTAGTCGCAATAAATTCTCGCACTCTTCTGGGCTCCCGCTGCTTTAGTCACGCCGAACTCGCGCTCTCCCCTGGGCTCCCGCTGCATTAGTCGCATCGAACTCTCGCTCTCACCTGGGCGCCCGCTGCTTTAGTCGCACCAAACTCTCTCGGTCTCCTGGGCACCCGCTGCTTTAGTCGCGCCGAACTCTCGCTCTCTCCTGGGCTCCCGCTGCTTTAGTTGCACTGAACTCTCGCTCTCTCCTGGGCTCCCGTTGCTTTAGTTGCACCAAACTCTCGCTCTCTCCTGGGCTCCTGCTGCTTTAGTTGCACCGAACTCTCGCTCTCTCCTGGGCTACCGCTGCTTTACTCGCACCGAACTCTCGCTCTCTCCTGGGCTAACGCTGCTTTATTCGCTCTGAACTCCCACTCTCACCTGGGCTCCCGCTGCTTTAGTCGCACCGAACTCTCTCGCTCTCCTGGGCTTCCGCTGCTTTTGTCGAGCCGAACTCTCGCTCTCTCCTGGGCTCCTGCAGCTATAGTCGCACTGAATTCTCGCTCTCTCCTGGGCTCCCGCTGCGTTTTTTGCACCGAACTCTCGCTTGCTTATGGTTTCCTGTTGCTTTAGTCGCACCGATGTCACGCTCTCACCTGGGCTCCCGTTTTATTAGTCGCACCGAACTCTCGCTCTCTCCTGGGCTCCTGCTGCTTTATTCGCGCCAAACTCTCGCTCTCTCCTGGGCTACCGCTGCTTAACTCGCACCGAACTCTCGCTCTCTCCTGGGCTCATGCTGTTTTATTCGCTATGAACTCCCACTCTCACCTGGGCTCCTGCTGCTTTAGTCGCACCAAACTCTCTCGCTCTCCTGGGCACCTGCTGCTTCAGTCAGCCTGAACTCTCGCTCTCTCCTGGGCTTCTGCTGCTTTAGTCGCACCGAACTCTTGCTCTCTCCTGGGCTCCCACTGCTTTCGTCGTACTGAACTCTCGCTCTCACGTGGTCTCCTGCTGCTTTAGTCGCACCGAACTCTCGCTCTCCTGTGCTCCTGCAGCTTTAGTCGCACCGGGCTCTCACTCTCACCTGGGCTCCCGTTGCTTTAGTCGCACCGAACTCTCGCTCACTCCTGGGCTCCTGCTGCTTTAGTAGCGCCGAACTCTCGCTCTCCCCTGGGCTCCCGCTGCTTTAGTCGCTCTGAACTCTCGCTCTCTTCTGGGCTCCATCTGCTTTATTCACACCGAACTCTCACTCTCACCTGGGCTCCCGCTGCTTTAGTCGCGCCGAACTCTCGCTCTCTCCTCGGCTCCCACTGCTTTAGTCGCACCGAACTCTCACTCTCACCTGGGCTCCCGCTGCTTTAGTCGCACCATACTCTCGCTCTCTTCTGCGCTCCCGCTGCTTTAGTCGCACCATACTCTCGCTCTCTCCTGGGTTCCCGCTGCTTTAGTCGCACCGAACTCTGGCTCTCTCCTGGGTTCCCGCTGCTTTAGTCGCACCGGACTCTGGCTCTCTCCTGGGTTCCCGCTGCTTTAATTGCACCGAACTCTCGCTCTCTCCTGGGCTCCTGCAACTTTAGTCACACCAAACTCTCGCTCTCACCTGGGCTCCCACTGCTTTAGTCGCGCCGAACTCTCGCTCTCTCCTGGGTTCCCGCTGCTTTAGTCACGCCGAACTCTGGCTCTCTCCTGGGTTCCCGCTGCTTTAATCGCACCGAACTCTCCCTCTCTCCTGGGCTCCCGCTACTTTAGTCACACCAAACTCTCGCTCTCTCCTGGGCTCCCGCTGCTTTACTCGCACCGATCTCTCGCTCTCTCCTGGGCTCCCGCTGCTTTACTCGCACCGATCTCTCGCTCTCTCCTGGGCTCCCGTTGCTTTATTCGCACCGAACTCTTGCTCTCTCCTGGGCTCCCGCTGCTTTACTCGCACCGATCTCTCGCTATCTCCTGGGCTCCTGTTGCTTTATTCGCACTGGACTCTTGCTCTCTCCTGGGCTCCTGTAGCTTTAGTCGCACCAAACTGTCGCTCTCTCCTGGATTCCCGCTGATTTAGTCGCAATAAATTCTCGCACTCTTCTGGGCTCCCGCTGCTTTAGTCATGCCGAACTCGCGCTCTCCCCTGGGCTCCCGCTGCATTAGTCGCATCGAACTCTCGCTCTCACCTGGGCGCCCGCTGCTTTAGTCGCACCAAACTCTCTCGCTCTCCTGGGCACCCGCTGCTTTAGTCGCGCCGAACTCTCGCTCTCTCCTGGGCTCCCGCTGCTTTAGTTGCACTGAACTCTCGCTCTCTCCTGGGCTCCCGTTGCTTTAGTTGCACCAAACTCTCGCTCTCTCCTGGGCTCCTGCTGCTTTAGTTGCACCGAACTCTCGCTCTCTCCTGGGCTACCGCTGCTTTACTCGCACCGAACTCTCGCTCTCTCCTGGGCTAACGCTGCTTTATTCGCTCTGAACTCCCACTCTCACCTGGGCTCCCGCTGCTTTAGTCGCACCGAACTCTCTCGCTCTCCTGGGCTTCCGCTGCTTTTGTCGAGCCGAACTCTCGCTCTCTCCTGGGCTCCTGCAGCTATAGTCGCACTGAATTCTCGCTCTCTCCTGGGCTCCCGCTGCGTTTTTTGCACCGAACTCTCGCTTGCTTATGGTTTCCTGTTGCTTTAGTCGCACCGATGTCACGCTCTCACCTGGGCTCCCGTTTTATTAGTCGCACCGAACTCTCGCTCTCTCCTGGGCTCCTGCTGCTTTATTCGTGTCAAACTCTCGCTCTCTCCTCGGCTCCCGCTTCTTTAGTCACACCAAACTCTCACTCTCTCCTGGGCTACCGCTGCTTTACTCGCACCGAACTCTCGCTCTCTCCTGGGCTCACGCTGCTTTATTCGCTCCGAACTCCCACTCTCACCTGGGCTCCCGCTGCTTTAGTCGCACCGAACTCTCGTTCTCTCCTGGGCTCACGCTGCTTTAGATACACCGACCTCTCACTCTCTCCTGGGCTCCCGCTGCTTTAGTCGCACCGATCTCTCAATCTCTCCTGGGCTCCCACTGCTTTAGTCGTACTGAACTCTCACTCTCACCTGGTCTCCCGCTGCTTTAGTCGCACCGAACTCTCGCTCACCTGGGCCCCTGCTGCTTTAGTTGCACCAAGCCTTCGCTCTCTCCTGGGCTCCTGCAGCTTTAGTCATGCCCTACTCTCACTCTCACCTGGGATCCATTTGCTTTAGTCGCACCGAACTCTCACTCTCTCCTGGGCTCCTGCTGCTTTAGTAGCACCGAACTCTCGCTCTCTCCTGGGCTCCCGCTGCTTTAGTCGCACCGAACTCTCGCTCTCTCCTGGGCTCCCGCTGCTTTCGTCGCACCGAACTCTCGCTCTCTCCTGGGCTCCTGCAGCTTTAGTCATGCCCTACTCTCACTCTCACCTGGGCTCCTGCTGCTTTAGTAGCACCGAACTCTCGCTCTCTCCTGGGCTCCCGTTGCTTTTGTCACGCCGGACTCTCGCTCTCACCTGGGCTCCCACTGCTTTAGTCGCACCGACCTCTCGCTCTCACCTGGGCTCCCACTGCTTTCGACGTACTGAACTCTCGCTCTCTCCTGGGCTCCTGCTGTTTTAGCAGCACCGAACACTTCGCATTTCTGTATTGGCAGGTCTGTGGTGATTGATTTCCATTGCAGCGATAACAATTCACTGGACTGCTCTCACCGTCATGCTCTTGACTTAGTCTCACAGCTTTAGGTTTGGCATTGTCTTTGTGATTGTAGACCTCAGCTGCACTAGTCACTCGAGTTGGATGGAGCTCACTAGCATTCTTAGACACCATCTCCATAGATGGGGCAATTTTGCATGCTATGTCAAATGTTAGGTTCAGAGTATTCAGTAACTTGGACTGTGTGCGCTCATCCACTAGTCCACCCACAAACTTATCTCACAAAGCACGATCCAAAAATTTGCTGAACTTACAATACAAAGATAGGTTCTTAAGAGCTACAATGTACTCACAGATGGTTTCACTTTGTTTTTGGTTTCTGGCACCAAGCTTATAGTTCTCTGCTATTTCTAATGTCTTTGGGTCGAAATGATCCTCGAGTTTCTCGACAATGTCTTCAAATGACACATCCTTCGCTTTCCCTGGCGCAAATAGCTTTGTCAATGTTCCATAGACATCTGGCCTGATGTTGATTAGAAAAACTGCTTTTTCCATTCACAAATTACTTTATTTTGAGCTTGAACATTCTCCTCTGCACCTTCGGTCTCAATAATATTGGCCTAAAAATCATCTCCATCTGCTCAACGAATGGTTTGCAAGCTCAGTCATACATGCTGAGGCTTCCGATGAATCCCATAGGTGTAGCCGTGATTGTCCCGATCCCGTCGAAGAGTGGCTCAGCACGCTATCTGTGTACCTGTGTGAATCAATGCTTCTGTTGCTGTGTAAACATACACACAAAAGCGAAGCACAGATGATTCTGCACGAGCTTTAATGGTAAAACATTGCAAAAATTCAGTAGTACGTGTCAGACATTTACCTTAACCTTGTCCACTCAAAGGTTGAGCACTATGGGGAAAAATTCGGTGACACCCCCTTTGAAACATAGAAACATAGAAAATAAGAGCAGGAGTAGGCCATTCAGCCTCTCGAGCCTGCTCCACCATTTAATGAGATCATGGCTGATCATCCAAATTCAGTGCCCTGTCCCTGCTTTCTCCCCATATCCCTTGATCCCTTTAGCCTTAAGAAATATATCTAACTCCTTCTTGAATATATTTAATGAATTGGCCTCAACTGCCTTCTGTGGCAGAGAATTCCACAGGTTCACCACTCTCTGGGTGAAGAAATTCCTCCTCATCTCTGTCCTAAATGGCTAATCCCTTATCCTTAGAATGTGACCCCTGGTTCTGGACTCCCCCACCATCGGGAACAACCTTCCTGCATCTAGTCTGTCTAGTCTTGTTAGAACTTTATAAGTTTCAATGAGATCCCCTCCCATTCTTCTAAACTCCAGCAAATATAAGCCCAATTGACCCAATCGGTCCTCATACATCATTCCTGCCATCCCAGGTATCAGTCTGGTGAATCTTCGCTGCACTCCCTCCATGGCAAGAACAACCTTCCTCAGATACGGCGACTAAAACTGCACACAATACTTAAGGTGTGGTCTCACCAAGGCCCTGTACAACTGCAGCAAGACATCCTTGCTCCTGTACTCGAATCCTCTCGCTATGAAGGCCAACATACCATTTGCCTTCTTAACCGCCTGCTGCAGCTGCATGCTTACCTTCACCGACTGGTGCATAAGGACACCCAGGTCTCGTTGCACTTCCCCTTTCCCAATCTATTGCCATTCAGATAATAATCTGCCTTCCTGTTTTTGCCACCAAAGTGGATAACCTCACATTTATCCACATTATACTGCATCTGCCATGCATCTGCCCAATCACTCAACCTATCCAAATCATACTGGAGTTTCTCAGCATCCTCCTCACAGCACACACGCCCACCCACCTTTGTGTCATCTGCAAACTTGGAGATATTGCATCTAGTTCCCTCATCTAGATCATTAATATATATTGGGGGAGAAATTCAGTGGAGCCGCAAACGGGCGCCCAGCTCGCCTGGGCGCCGGAATTACCACTGCGATCGGAGCAGTTGTGACCACCGGAAATTCAGCTTGTGCGCCCCAAGAGGGACACGGGGCGCTGCTCGAGGCGCTCTGCGTCCCTCTTAGGGCGCTGAAACTGAATATCGCAGCGCAACAGGCGCGCTGCGGTGCTGCAGGCCTTCCTCCCATTCTTAAGGAGGAGGGGCCTGCACCAGCGCGATCAGAGATCGCGAGTGCCGGCAAAAGAGCCCGGCACCAAGGAGAAGTGCCGGGCTCTCGGAAAACAGCTGGCACTGCCGCGGGGGGAGATCAGGAGCCCGGGGATGGAGGTGCTGGCAGGCGGCCGCCGAAATAAATGGCCGCCCCGCACCTCCACCTTAATTTGCACCACTCCCACCACAGGTAGGCCCCGTGAACTAGGCGCGATTTGCGAACGGTGCTACAGAGGCGGGCGCTATCAAGTATCGCAATCAGGGCAGTAACGGGGCGCTGCGCACACCGATGACGTCATCGGTGGCGGTGCAGCGCAACAGGCTAACGCTGCCATTAGCGCCCCAGCTAAATATCGCGGGAGGCGTGGCCAGTGGCGCTAAAGCCACTGAGTGCCCTCTTTAGGCGCTAACTGGTGGCGCAGCCCACTGAATTTCTAGGCCATTGTGAATAGCTGGGGTCCTAGCACTGATCCCTGCGGTACCCCACTAGTCACTGCCTGCCACTCAGAAAAAGACCCGTTTATTCCAACTCTTTGCTTCCTGTCTGCCAACCAGTTCTCTATCCAAGTCAATACCTTACCCCCAATCCCATGTGCTTTAACATTGCACGCTAATCTCTTATGCGGGACCTTATCGAAAGTTTTCTGAAAGTCCAAATCCACAACATCCACTGGTTCTCCCTTATCTATTATACCAGTTACATCCTCAAAAAATTCCAGTAGTTTAGTCAAGCATGATTTACCTTTTGTAAATCCATGTTGACTTTGTCAGATCCTGTCACTGTTTTCCAAGTGCACTGCTATTATATCTTTTATAATTGACTCCAGCATTTTCCCCACTACCGATGTCAGGCTTACCAGTCTATAATTCCCGGCTTTCTCTCTACCACCTTTTTTAAATAGTGGGGTAACATTAGCTACCCTCCAATCCATGGGAACTGTGCCAGAGTCTATAGAATTTTGGAAGATGACCAGCAATGCATCTACTATTTCTAGGGCCACTTCCTTAAGCACCCTAGGATGTAGAGATTATCAGGCCCTGGGAAGTTATCGGCCTTCAATCCCGTCAATTTCCCTAACACCATTTCCCTACAAATACTGATTTCATTCAGTTCCTCCTTCTCATCAGACCATATGTTCCCTGACATCTTTGCGAGGTTATTTGTGTCCTCCATTGTGAAGACAGAACCAAAGTATGTATTTAATTGGTCAGCCACTTTTTGTTCCCCATTATAAATTCCCCTGATTCTGACTGCAATGGATCTATGCTTGACTTCAGCAATCTTTTTCTCTTCACACATCTATGGAAGCTTTTACAATCAGTTTTTATGTTCCCTGAAAGTTTACTCTCATACTCTATTTTCCACCTCTTAATTAATCCCTTTGTCCTCCTTTGCTGAATCCTAAGCTGCTCCCAATCCTCAGGTTTGCTGCTTTTTCTGGCCAATTTATATGTCCTCTCCTTGGATCTTATGCTATCCCTAATTTCCCTTGTTAGCCACGGTTTGGCCACCTTTTCTGTTTTATTTTTATTCCAGACACTGGATGAACAAATTCTGTAGTTCATCCATGCGATCTTTAAATATTTGCCATTGTCTATCCACCGTCAACCCTTTAAGTAACATTCCCCAATCCATCCTAGCCAACTCGCGCTTCATACCATTGTAGTTTCCTTTATTTAAATTCAGGACTCTAGTCTCTGAGTCAACTATTTCACTCTCCTTCTTAATGAAGAATTCTTTCATATTATGATCGCTCCTCCCCAAGGGGCCTTGCACAAAAAGATTGCTAATTAATCCTTTCTCATTACATAATACCCTGTCTAAGATGTTCTGATCTCTAGTTGGTTCCTCGACAAATTGGTCCAGGAAACCATCCCATTTACACTCTAGGAATTCCTCCCCCACAATATTGTTACTAATTTGGTTAGCGCAATCTATATGTAGATTGAATTCACCCATGATAACTGCTGTGTCCTTATTGCATGCATCTCTAATTTCCCATTTAGTGCCATCCCCAAACTCAGCATTACTCTTTGGGGGTCTGAATACAACTCCCACTAACAATTTCTGCCCCATGTTTTTTCTCAGCTCTGCCCATACAGATTCCACATCATCAGAGCTAATATCCGTCCTTATTATTGCTTTAATCTCCTCTTTAACCAGCAATGCTACCCATCTCCTTTTCCTTTTTGCCTGTCCTTCCTGAATATTGAATACCCCTGGATGTTGAATTCCCAGCCTTGGTCACCCTGGAGCCATGTCTCCTTAATCCCAATTATATCATATCCGTTTACATCTATTTGCACATCTAATTCATTAACCTTATTACGAATGCTCCTCACATTAAGACACAAAGCCTTCAAGCTTGTTTTTTTCACACTCTTCGTCCTTTTAGATTCATTATTTACTGTGGCCCTCTGGTTTGATTTACACCCTTGATTTCTCTGCCTATCACTTTTGTTTTTCTCCTTCCTGTCTTTTGCTTCTATCCTTGCTTCCCTTTCCTCTGTCTCCCTGCACAGATTCCCAATCCCCTGCCATTTTAGTTTAAACCCTCCCCAACAGCACTAGCAAACACTCCCCCTAGGACATCAGTCCCGGTCCTGCCCAGGTTCAAACTGTCCAGTTTGTACTGGTCCCACCTCCCCCAGAACCGGTTCCAATGTCTCAGTAATTTGAATCCCTCCCCCTTGCACCATTCCTCTTGCCACGTATTCATCTGAAATATCCTTCTATTTCTACTCTGACTAGCACGTGGCACTGGTAGCAATCCTGTGATGACTAACTTTGAGGTCCAATTTTTTAATGTACCTCCTAACTCCCTATATTCAGCTTGTAGGACCTCATCCCATTTTTTACCTATATCATTGGTACCTATATGCACCACGACAGCTGTCTGTTCACCCTCCCTCTCCAGAATGCCCTGCAGCCAGTCTGAGCTATCCTTGACCCTTGCACCAGGGAGATAATATACCATCCTGGAGTCACGTTTGTGACTGCAGAAATGCCTATCTATTCCCCTTGCAATAGAACCCCCTATCACTATAGCTCTCCCATTCTTTTTCCTCCCCTCCTGTGCAGCAGAACCACCCATGGTGCCAGGAAGTTGGCTACTGCTGCCTTCCCCCGATAAGTCATCTCCCCCAACAATATCAAAAGCGGTATATCTGTTTCAGAGGGGGATGCCCACAGGGGACCCCTGCACTACATGCCTGCACCTATTACTTTGCCTGGTGGTCAACCATTCCCTTCCTACCTGTGCAGCCTTTACCTGCGGTGTGACTAACTCCCTAAACATGCTATCCACGATGTCCTCAGCATCGTGAATGCTCAAGTATGTATCGATTCAGAGCTCCAGCGCCGCAATGCGGTCTGCCAGTAGATGCAGCTGGATACACTTACTGCACACACGGTTACCAGGGACACAGGAAGTGTCCCTGATTTCCCACATAGTGCAGGAGGAGCATGCCACGGGGCCGAGCTGTGTTGCCATGACTTAACCTTTAATTAATTCAAATTACATTAAATCAAATCAATACCACCAATTGCACTGCAATTAAATGATATGCTCAAGGGCCCTTGTTTACTAGCACTCCCCGTTACACAACAGAGACCTTAGAAACCATAAACCATAAAAATTAAGTTTTGATAAAAGTGAGAAAGAGAGAAATAATCGCCAGCCAATCACTTACCTGCTGTCTGGTGATGTCACACTTTGATTACTTTTTTACTTCTTTACAATCACTGGTCCGTTGTAGCCCCGGCTCACCTTTGAAATCTCCCGAGGTTTGGCGCTCTCCAGCCGCTCTCGCTCACCTTTGAAATCTCTCGAGGTTTGGCGCTCTCCAGCCGCTCTCGCTCACCTTTGAAATCTCCCGAGGATTGACGCTCTCTAGCCGCTCTCGCTCACCTTTGAAATGTCCCACGGTTTGGCGCTCACCAGCCGCTCTCGCTCACCTTGGAAATCTCCCGAGGATTGGCGCGCTCCAGCCGCTCTCGCTCACCTTTGAAATCTCCCGAGGTTTGGCGCTCTCCAGCCGCTCTCACTCACCTTTGAAATCTCCCGAGGTTTGGCGCTCTCCAGCCGGTCTCGCTCACCTTTGAAATCTCCCGAGGTTTGGCACTCTCCAGCCGCTCTCGCTCACCTTTGAAATCTCCCGAGGTTTGGCGCTCTCCAGCCGCTCTCGCTCATTTTGAAATCTCCCGATGTTTGGCGCTCTCCAACCGCTCTTGTTCACCTTGGGAATCTCCCGAGGTTTGGCGCTCTCCAGCCGCTCTCGCTCACCTTTGAAATCTCCCGAGGTTTGGCGCTCTCCAGTCGCTCTCGCTCACCTTTAAATCTCCCGAGCTTTGGCGCTCTCCAGCCGCTCTCGCTCACCTTTGAAATCTCCCGAGGTTTGGCGCTCTCCCGCCGCTCTCGCTCACCTTTGAAATCTCCCGATGTTTGGCGCTCTCCAGCCGCTCTTGTTCACCTTGGAAATCTCCCGAGGTTTGGCGCTCTCCAGCCGCTCTCGCTCACCTTTGAAATCTCCCGAGGTTTGGCGCTCTCCAGTTGCTCTGGCTCACCTTTAAATCTCCCGAGGATTGATGCTTTCCAGCTGCTCTCGCTCACCTTTCAAATCTCCCGAGGTTTGGCGCTCTCCAGCTGCTCTCACTCAGCTTTGAAATCTCCCGAGGTTTGGCGCTCTCCAGCCGCTCTCGCTCACCTTTGAAATCTCCCGAGGTTTGGCGCTCTCCAGCCGCTCTCGCTCACCTTTGAAATCTCCCAAGGTTTGGCGCTCTCTAGCCGTTCTCGCTCACCGTAGAAAACTTCCGAGGTTTGGCGCTCTCCAGCCGCTCTCGCTCACCTTTGAAATCTCCCGAGGTTTGGCGCTCTCCAGCTGCTCTCGCTCACCTTTGAAATCTCCCGAGGTTTGGCGCTCTCCCGCCGCTCTCGCTCACCTTTGAAATCTCCCGAGGTTTGGCGCTCACCAGCCGCTCTTGCTCACCTTTGAAATCTCCCAAGGTTTGGCGCTCTCCAGCTGCTCTCGCTCACCTTTGAAATCTCCCGAGGTCTGGCGCTCTCCAGCCACTCTCGCTCACCTTTGAAATCTCCCGAGGTCTGGCGCTCTCCAGCCGCTCTCGCTCACCTTTGAAATCTCCCGAGGATTGGCGCTCTCCAGCCGCTCTCGCTCACCTTTGAAATCTCCCGAGGTTTGGCGCTCTCCAGCCGCTCTCGCTCACCTTTGAAATCTCCCGAGGTTTGGCGCTCTCCAGCCGCTCTCGCTCACCTTTGAAATCTCCTGAGGTTTGGCGCTCTCCAGCCGCTCGCGCTCACCTTTGAAATCTCCCGAGGTCTGTCGCTCTCCCGCCGCTCTCGCTCACCTTTGAAATCTCCTGAGGTCTGGCGCTCTCCAGCCGCTCTCGTTCACCTTTGAAGCCTTCCGAGGTTTGGCGCTCTCCAGCCGCTCTCGTTCACCTTGGAAATCTCCCAAGGTTTCGCGCTCTCCCGCCGCTCTCGCTCACCTTTGAAATCTCCCGAGGTTTGGCGCTCTCCAGCCGCTCTCACTCACCTTGGAAATTTCCCAAGGTTTTGCGCTCTCCTGCCGCTCTCGCTCACCTTTGAAATCTTCCGAGGTTTGGCGCTCTCCCGCCGCTCTCGCTCACCTTTGAAATCTCCCGAGGTTTGGTGTTCTCCCACCGCTCTCGCTCACCTTTGAAGTCTCCCGAGGTTTGGCGTGCTCCAGCCGCTCTCGCTCACCTTTGAAATCTTCCAAGGTTTGGCGCTCTCCAGCCGCTCTCGCTCACCTTTGAAATCTCCCGAGGTTTGGCGCTCTCCAGCCGCTCTCGCTCACCTTTGAAACCTCCCGAGGTTTGGTGCTCTCCAGCCGCTCTCGTTCACCTTTGAAATCTCCCAAGATTTCGCGCTCTCTCGCCGCTCTCGCTCACCTTTGAAATCTCCCGAGGTTTGGCGCTCTCCAGCCGCTCTCGCTCACTTTGGAAATCTCCGAGGGGTTTTGCGCTCTCCCGCCGCTCTCGCTCACCTTTGAAATCTCCCGAGGTTTGGCACTCTCCCGCCGCTCTCGCTCACCTTTGAAATCTCCCGAGGTTTGGCGTTCTCCCTCCGCTCTCGCTCACCTTTGAAATCTCCCAAGGTTTGGCGCTCTCCAGCCGGTCTCGCTCACCTTTGAAATCTCCCGAGGTTTGGCGCTCTCCAGCCGCTCTCGCTGACCTTTGAAACCTCCCGAGGTTTGGCGCTCTCCAGCCGCTCTCGCTCACCTTTGAAATCTCCCGAGGTTTGGCGCTCTCCAGCCGTTCTCGCTCACCTTTGAAATCTCCCGAGGTTTGGCGCTCTCCAGCCACTCTCGCTCACCTTTGAAATCTCCCGAGGTTTGTCGCTCTCCAGCCGCTCTCGCTCACCTTTGAAATCTCCCGAGGTTTGGCGCTCTCCAGCCGCTCTCGCTCACCTTTGAAACCTCCCGAGGTTTGGCACTCTCCAGCCGCTGTCGCTCACCTTTGAAATCTCCTGAGGTTTGGTGCTCTCCAGCCGCTCTCGCTCACCTTTGAAATCACCCGAGGTTTGGTGCTCTCCAGCCGCTCTCGCTCACCTTTGAAATCTCCCGAGGTTTGGCGCTCTCCCGCCGCTCTCGCTCACCTTTGAAATCTCCCGAGGTTTGGCCTCTGCAGCCGCTCTCGCTCACCTTTGAAATCTCCCGATGTTTGGCGCTCTCCAGCCGCTCTCGCTCACCTTTGAAACCTCCCGAGGTTTGGCGCTCTCCAGCCGCTCTCGTTCAGCTTGGAAATCTCCCAAGGTTTCGCGCTCTCCCGCCACTCTCGCTCACCTTTGAAATCTCCCGAGGTTTGGCGCTCTCCAGCCGCTCTCACTCACCTTGAAAATTTCCCAAGGTTTTGCGCTCTCCTGCCGCTCTTGCTCACCTTTGAAATCTCCCGAGGTTTGGCGCGCTCCCGCCGCTCTCGCTCACCTTTGAAATCTCCTGAGGTTTGGCGCTCTCCCACCGCTCTCGCTCACCTTTGAAATCTCCCGAGGTCTGGCGCTCTCCAGCCGCTCTCGTTCACCTTTGAAATCTCCCGAGGTTTGGCGCTCTCCCGCCGCTCTCGCTCACCTTTGAAATCTCCCGAGGTTTGTCGCTCTCCAGCCGCTCTCGCTCACCTTTGAAATCTCCCGATGTTTGGCGCTCTCCAGCCGCTCTCGCTCACCTTTGAAACCTCCCGAGCTTTGGCACTCTCCAGCCGCTGTCGCTCACCTTTGAAATCTCCTGAGGTTTGGTGCTCTCCAGCCGCTCTCGCTCACCTTTGAAATCTCCCGAGGTTTGGTGCTCTCCAGCCGCTCTCGTTCACCTTTGAAATCTCCCAAGGTTTCGCGCTCTCTCGCCGCCCTCGCTCACCTTTGAAATCTCCCGAGGTTTGGCGCTCTCCAGCCGCTCTCGCTCACTTTGGAAATCTCCGAAGGTTTTGCGCTCTCCCGCCGCTCTCGCTCACCTTTGAAATCTCCCGAGGTTTGGCACTCTCCCGCCGCTCTCGCTCACCTTTGAAATCTCCCGAGGTTTGGCGTTCTCCCTCCGCTCTCGCTCACCTTTGAAATCTCCCAAGGTTTGGCGCTCTCCAGCCGGTCTCGCTCACCTTTGAAATCTCCCGAGGTTTGGCGCTCTCCAGCCGCTCTCACTCACCTTTGAAATCTTCCAAGGTTTGGCGCTCTCCAGCCGCTCTCGCTCACCTTTGAAATCTCCCGAGGTTTGGCGCTCTCCAGCCGCTCTCGCTCACATTTGAAACCTCCCGAGGTTTGGCGCTCTCCAGCCGCTCTCGCTCACCTTTGAATTCTCCCGAGGTTTGGTGCTCTCCAGCCGCTCTCGTTCACCTTTGAAATCTCCCAAGGATTCGTGCTCTCCCGCCGCTCTCGCTCACCTTTGAATTCTCCTGAGGTTTGGCGCTCTCCAGCCGCTCTCGCTCACTTTGGAAATCTCCGAAGGTTTTGCGCTCTCCCGCCGCTCTCGCTCACCTTTGAAATCTCCCGAGGTTTGGCGCTCTCCCGCCGCTCTCGCTCACCTTTGAAATCTCCCGAGGTTTGGCGTTCTCCCGCCGCTCTCGCTCACCTTTGAAATCTCCCAAGGTTTGGCGCTCTCCAGCCGGTCTCGCTCACCTTTGAAATCTCCCGAGGTTTGGCGCTCTCCAGCCGCTCTCGCTGACCTTTGAAACCTCCCGAGGTTTGGCGCTCTCCAGCCGCTCTCGTTCACCTTTGAAATCTCCCGAGGTCTGGCGCTCTCCAGCCGCTCTCGCTCACCTTTGAAATCTCCCGAGGTTTGGCGCTCTCCAGCCGTTCTCGCTCACCTTTGAAATCTCCCGAGGTTTGGCGCTCTCCAGCCGCTCTCGCTCACCTTGTAAATCTCCCGAGGTTTGGCATTCTGCAGCCACTCTCGCTCACCTTTGAAATCTCCCGAGGTTGGCGCTCTCCCACCGCTCTCGCTCACCTTTGAAATCTCCCGAGGTCTGGCGCTCTCCAGCCGCTCTCGTTCACCTTTGAAATCTCCCGAGGTTTGGCGCTCTCCCGCCGCTCTCGCTCACCTTTGAAATCTCCCGAGGTTTGTCGCTCTCCAGCCGCTCTCGCTCACCTTTGAAATCTCCCGATGTTTGGCGCTCTCCAGCCGCTCTCGCTCACCTTTGAAACCTCCCGAGGTTTGGCACTCTCCAGCCGCTGTCGCTCACCTTTGAAATCTCCTGAGGTTTGGTGCTCTCCAGCCGCTCTCGCTCACCTTTGAAATCTCCCGAGGTTTGGTGCTCTCCAGCCGCTCTCGTTCACCTTTGAAATCTCCCAAGGTTTCGCGCTCTCTCGCCGCCCTCGCTCACCTTTGAAATCTCCCGAGGTTTGGCGCTCTCCAGCCGCTCTCGCTCACTTTGGAAATCTCCGAAGGTTTTGCGCTCTCCCGCCGCTCTCGCTCACCTTTGAAATCTCCCGAGGTTTGGCACTCTCCCGCCGCTCTCGCTCACCTTTGAAATCTCCCGAGGTTTGGCGTTCTCCCTCCGCTCTCGCTCACCTTTGAAATCTCCCAAGGTTTGGCGCTCTCCAGCCGGTCTCGCTCACCTTTGAAATCTCCCGAGGTTTGGCGCTCTCCAGCCGCTCTCGCTGACCTTTCAAACCTCCCGAGGTTTGGCGCTCTCCAGCCGCTCTCGCTCACCTTTGAAATCTCCCGAGGTTTGGCGCTCTCCAGCCACTCTCGCTCACCTTTGAAATCTCCCGAGGTTTGTCGCTCTCCAGCCGCTCTCGCTCACCTTTGAAATCTCCCGAGATTTGGCGCTCTCCAGCCGCTCTCGCTCACCTTTGAAACCTCCCGAGGTTTGGCACTCTCCAGCCGCTGTCGCTCACCTTTGAAATCTCCTGAGGTTTGGTGCTCTCCAGCCGCTCTCGCTCACCTTTGAAATCACCCGAGGTTTGGTGCTCTCCAGCCGCTCTCGCTCACCTTTGAAATCTCCCGAGGTTTGGCGCTCTCCCGCCGCTCTCGCTCACCTTTGAAATCTCCCGAGGTTTGGCCTCTGCAGCCGCTCTCGCTCACCTTTGAAATCTCCCGATGTTTGGCGCTCTCCAGCCGCTCTCGCTCACCTTTGAAACCTCCCGAGGTTTGGCGCTCTCCAGCCGCTCTCGTTCAGCTTGGAAATCTCCCAAGGTTTCGCGCTCTCCCGCCACGCTCGCTCACCTTTGAAATCTCCCGAGGTTTGGCGCTCTCCAGCCGCTCTCACTCACCTTGAAAATTTCCCAAGGTTTTGCGCTCTCCTGCCGCTCTCGCTCACCTTTGAAATCTCCCGAGGTTTGGCGCTCTCCCGCCGCTCTCGCTCACCTTTGAAATCTCCCGAGGTTTGGTGTTCTCCCAACGCTCTCGTTCACCTTTGAAGTCTCCCGAGGTTTGGCGCTCTCCAGCCGCTCTCACTCACCTTTGAAATCTTCCAAGGTTTGGCGCTCTCCAGCCGCTCTCGCTCACCTTTGAAATCTCCCGAGGTTTGGCGCTCTCCAGCCGCTCTCGCTCACATTTGAAACCTCCCGAGGTTTGGCGCTCTCCAGCCGCTCTCGCTCACCTTTGAATTCTCCCGAGGTTTGGTGCTCTCCAGCCGCTCTCGTTCACCTTTGAAATCTCCCAAGGATTCGCGCTCTCCCGCCGCTCTCGCTCACCTTTGAAATCTCCTGAGGTTTGGCGCTCTCCAGCCGCTCTCGCTCACTTTGGAAATCTCCGAAGGTTTTGCGCTCTCCCGCCGCTCTCGCTCACCTTTGAAATCTCCCGAGGTTTGGCACTCTCCCGCCGCTCTCGCTCACCTTTGAAATCTCCCGAGGTTTGGCGTTCTCCCGCCGCTCTCGCTCACCTTTGAAATCTCCCAAGGTTTGGCGCTCTCCAGCCGGTCTCGCTCACCTTTGAAACCTCCCGAGGTTTGGCGCTCTCCAGCCGCTCTCGCTCACCTTTGAAATCTCCCGAGGTCTGGCGCTCTCCAGCCGCTCTCGCTCACCTTTGAAATCTCCCGAGGTTTGGCGCTCTCCAGCCGTTCTCGCTCACCTTTGAAATCTCCCGAGGTTTGGCGCTCTCCAGCCGCTCTCGCTCACCTTGTAAATCTCCCGAGGTTTGGCATTCTGCAGCCACTCTCGCTCACCTTTGAAATCTCCCGAGGTTTGGCGCTCTCCCACCGCTCTCGCTCACCTTTGAAATCTCCCGAGGTCTGGCGCTCTCCAGCCGCTCTCGTTCACCTTTGAAATCTCCCGAGGTTTGGCGCTCTCCCGCCGCTCTCGCTCACCTTTGAAACCTCCCAAGGTTTGTCGCTCTCCAGCCGCTCTCGCTCACCTTTGAAATCTCCCGATGTTTGGCGCTCTCCAGCCGCTCTCGCTCACCTTTGAAACCTCCCGAGGTTTGGCACTCTCCAGCCGCTGTCGCTCACCTTTGAAATCTCCTGAGGTTTGGTGCTCTCCAGCCGCTCTCGCTCACCTTTGAAATCTCCCGAGGTTTGGTGCTCTCCAGCCGCTCTCGCTCACCTTTGAAATCTCCCGAGGTTTGGCGCTCTCCCGCCGCTCTCGCTCACCTTTGAAATCTCCCGAGGTTTGGCCTCTCCAGCCGCTCTCGCTCAGCTTTGAAATCTCCTGATGTTTGGTGCTCTCCAGCCGCTCTCGCTCACATTTGAAACCTCCCGAGGTTTGGCACTCTCCAGCCGCTCTCGCTCACCTTTGAAATCTCCTGAGGTTTGGCGCTCTCCAACCGGTCTCGCTCAGCTTTGAAATCTCCCGAGGTTTGGCGCTCTCCAGCCGCTCTCGCTCACCATTGAAACCTCCTGAGGTTTGTCGCTCTCCAGCCGCTCTCGCTCACCTTTGAAATCTCCCGAGGTTTGACGCTCTCCAGCCGCTCTCGCTCACCTTTGAAATCTCCCGAGGTTTGGCGCTCTCCAGCCGCTCTCGCTGACCTTTGAAACCTCCCGAGGTTTGGCGCTCTCCAGCCGCTCTCGCTCACCTTTGAAAGCTCCCGAGGTCTGGCGCTCTCCAGCCGCTCTCGCTCACCTTTGAAATCTCCCGAGGTTTGGTGCTCTCCAGCCGTTCTCGCTCACCTTTGAAATCTCCCGAGGTTTGGCGCTCTCCAGCCGCTCTCGCTCACCTTGTAAATCTCCCGAGGTTTGGCATTCTGCAGCCACTCTCGCTCACCTTTGAAATCTCCCGAGGTTTGGCGCTCTCCCACCGCTCTCGCTCACCTTTGAAATCTCCCGAGGTTTGGCGCTCTCCAGCCGCTCTCGTTCACCTTTGAAATCTCCCGAGGTTTGGCGCTCTCCCGCCGCTCTCGCTCACCTTTGAAATCTCCCGAGGTTTGTCGCTCTCCAGCCGCTCTCGCTCACCTTTGAAATCTCCCGATGTTTGGCGCTCTCCAGCCGCTCTCGCTCACCTTTGAATCCTCCCGTGGTTTGGCACTCTCCAGCCGCTGTCGCTCACCTTTGAAATCTCCTGAGGTTTGGTGCTCTCCAGCCGCTCTCGCTCACCTTTGAAATCTCCCGAGGTTTGGTGCTCTCCAGCCGCTCTCGCTCACCTTTGAAATCTCCCGAGGTTTGGCGCTCTCCCGCCGCTCTCGCTCACCTTTGAAATCTCCCGAGGTTTGGCCTCTCCAGCCGCACTCGCTCAGCTTTGAAATCTCCCGATGTTTGGTGCTCTCCAGCCGCTCTCGCTCACCTTTGAAACCTCCCGAGGTTTGGCACTCTCCAGCCGCTCTCGCTCACCTTTGAAATCTCCTGAGGTTTGGCGCTCTCCAGCCGCTCTCTCTCACCTTTGAAATCTCCCGAGGTTTGGCGCCCTCCAGCCGCTCTCGCTCACCATTGAAACCTCCTGAGGTTTGGCGCTCTCCAGCCGCTCTCGCTCACCTTTGAAATCTCCCGAGGTTTGCCGCTCTCCAGCCGCTCTCGCTCACCTTTGAAATCTCCCGAGGTTTGGCGCTCTCCAGCTGCTCGCGCTCACCTTGGAAATCTCCCGCGGTTTCGCGCTCTCCAGCCGCTCTCGCTCACCTTTGAAATCTCCCGAGGTTTGGCGCTCTCCAGCCGCTCTCGTTCACTTTGCAAATCTCCCGAGGTTTGGCATTCTGCAGCCACTCTCGCTCACCTTTGAAATCTCCCGAGGTTTGGCGCTCTCCCACCGCTCTCGCTCACCTTTGAAATCTCCCGAGGTCTGGCGCTCTCCAACCGCTCTCGTTCACCTTTGAAATCTCCCAATTTTGGCGCTCTCCCGCCGCTCTCGCTCACCTTTGAAATCTCCCGAGGTTTGGCATCTCCAGCCACTCTCGCTCACCTTTGAAATCTCCCGAGGTTTGTCGCTCTCCAGCCGCTCTCGCTCACCTTTGAAATCTCCTGAGGTTTGGTGCTCTCCAGCCGCTCTCGCTCACCTTTGAAATCTCCCGAGGTTTGGTGCTCTCCAGCCGCTCTCGCTCCCCTTTGAAATCTCCCGAGGTTTGGCGCTCTCCCGCCGCTCTCGCTCACCTTTGAAATCTCCCGAGGTATGGCCTCTCCAGCCGCTCTCGCTCACCTTTGAAATCTCCCGATGTTTGGCGCTCTCCAGCCGCTCTCGCTCACCTTTGAAACCTCCCGAGGTTTGGCGCTCTCCAGCCGCTCTCGTTCACCTTGGAAATCTCCCAAGATTTCGCGCTCTCCCGCCGCTCTCGCTCACCTTTGAAATCTCCCGAGGTTTGGCGCTCTCCAGCCGTTCTCACTCACCTTGGAAATTTCCCAAGGTTTTGCGTTCTACTGCCGCTCTCGCTCACCTTTGAAATCTCCCGATGTTTGGCGCTCTCCCGCCGCTCTCGCTCACCTTTGAAATCTCCCGAGGTTTGGTGTTCTCCAGCCGCTCTCGCTCACCTTTGAAGTCTTCCAAGGTTTGGCGCTATCCAGCCGCTCTCGCTCACCTTTGAAAGCTCCCGAGGTTTGGCGCTCTCCAGCCGCTCTCGTTCACCTTTGAAAGCTCCCGAGGTTTGGCGCTCTCCAGCCGCTCTCGCTCACCTTTGAATTCTCCCGAGGTTTGGTGCTCTCCAGCCGCTCTCGTTCACCTTTGAAATCTCCCAAGGTTTCGCGCTCTCCCGCCGCTTTCGCTCACCTTTGAAGTCTCTCGAGGTTTGGCGCTCTCCAGCCGCTCTCGCTCACTTTGGAAATCTCCGAAGGTTTTGCGCTCTCCCGCCGCTCTCGCTCACCTTTGAAATATCCCGAGGTTTGTCGCTCTCCCGCCACTCTCGCTCACCTTTGAAATCTCCCGAGGTTTGGCGTTCTCCCGCCGCTCTCGCTCACCTTTGAAATCTCCCAAGGTTTGGCGCTCTCCAGCCGGTCTCGCTCACCTTTGAAATCTCCCGAGGTTTGGCGCTCTCCAGCCGCTCTCGCTCACCTTGTAAATCTCCTGAGGTTTGGCATTCTGCAGCCACTCTCGCTCACCTTTGAAATCTCCTGAGGTTTGGCGCTCTCCCACCGCTCTCGCTCACCTTTGAAATCTCCCGAGGTCTGGCGCTCTCCAGCCGCTCTCGTTCACCTTTGAAATCTCCCGAGGTTTGGCGCTCTCCCGCCGCTCTCGCTCACCTTTGAAATCTCCCGAGGTTTGTCGCTCTCCAGCCGCTCTCGCTCACCTTTGAAATCTCCCGATGTTTGGCGCTCTCCAGCCGCTCTCGCTCACCTTTGAAACCTCCCGAGGTTTGGCACTCTCCAGCCGCTGTCGCTCACCTTTGAAATCTCCTGAGGTTTGGTGCTCTCCAGCCGCTCTCGCTCATCTTTGAAATCTCCCGAGGTTTGGTGCTCTCCAGCCGCTCTCGCTCACCTTTGAAATCTCCCGAGGTTTGGCGCTCTCCCGCCGCTCTCGCTCACCTTTGAAATCTCCCGAGGTTTGGCCTCTCCAGCCGCTCTCGCTCACCTTTGAAACCTCCCGATGTTTGGCGCTCTCCAGCCGCTCTCGCTCACCTTTGAAACCTCCCGAGGTTTGGCACTCTCCCGCCGCTCTCGCTCACCTTTGAAATCTCCCGAGGTTTGGCGCTCTCCAGCCGCTCTCGCTCACCTTTGAAACCTCCTGAGGTTTGGCGCTCTCCAGCCGCTCTCGCTCACCTTTGAAATCTCCCGAGCTTTGGCGCCCTCCAGCTGCTCTCGCTCACCTTGGAAATCTCCCGCGGTTTCGCGCTCTCCAGCCGCTCTCGCTCACCTTTGAAATCTCCCGATGTTTGGCGCTCTCCAGCCGCTCTCGCTCACCTTTGAAACCTCCCGAGGTTTGGCACTCTCCAGCCGCTCTCGCTCACCTTTGAAATCTCCCGAGGTTTGGCCTCTGCAGCCGCTCTCGCTCACCTTTGAAATCTCCCGATGTTTGGCGCTCTCCAGCCGCTCTCGCTCACCTTTGAAACCTCCCGAGGTTTGGCGCTCTCCAGCCGCTCTCGTTCACCTTGGAAATCTCCCAAGGTTTCGCGCTCTCCCGCCGCTCTCGCTCACCTTTGAAATCTCCCGAGGTTTGGCGCTCTCCAGCCGTTCTCACTCACCTTGGAAATTTCCCAAGGTTTTGCGTTCTACTGCCGCTCTCGCTCACCTTTGAAATCTCCCGATGTTTGGCGCTCTCCAGCCGCTCTCGCTCACCTTTGAAACCTCCCGAGGTTTGGCGCTCTCCAGCCGCTCTCGTTCACCTTGGAAATCTCCCAAGGTTTCGCGCTCTCCCGCCGCTCTCGCTCACCTTTGAAATCTCCCGAGGTTTGGCGCTCTCCAGCCGTTCTCACTCACCTTGGAAATTTCCCAAGGTTTTGCGTTCTACTGCCGCTCTCGCTCACCTTTGAAATCTCCCGAGGTTTGGCGCTCTCCCGCCGCTCTCGCTCACCTTTGAAATCTCCCGAGGTTTGGTGTTCTCCCACCGCTCTCACTCACCTTTGAAGTCTCCCGAGGTTTGGCGCTCTCCAGCCGCTCTCGCTCACCTTTGAAGTCTTCCAAGGTTTGGCGCTATCCAGCCGCTCTCGCTCACCTTTGAAAGCTCCCGAGGTTTGGCGCTCTCCAGCCGCTCTCGTTCACCTTTGAAAGCTCCCGAGGTTTGGCGCTCTCCAGCCGCTCTCGCTCACCTTTGAATTCTCCCGAGGTTTGGTGCTCTCCAGCCGCTCTCGTTCACCTTTGAAATCTCCCAAGGTTTCGCGCTCTCCCGCCGCTCTCGCTCACCTTTGAAATCTCCCGAGGTTTGTCGCTCTCCCGCCACTCTCGCTCACCTTTGAAATCTCCCGAGGTTTGGCGTTCTCCCGCCGCTCTCGCTCACCTTTGAAATCTCCCAAGGTTTGGCGCTCTCCAGCCGGTCTCGCTCACCTTTGAAATCTCCCGAGGTTTGGCGCTCTCCAGCCGCTCTCGCTCACCTTGTAAATCTCCTGAGGTTTGGCATTCTGCAGCCACTCTCGCTCACCTTTGAAATCTCCTGAGGTTTGGCGCTCTCCCACCGCTCTCGCTCACCTTTGAAATCTCCCGAGGTCTGGCGCTCTCCAGCCGCTCTCGTTCACCTTTGAAATCTCCCGAGGTTTGGCGCTCTCCCGCCGCTCTCGCTCACCTTTGAAATCTCCCGAGGTTTGTCGCTCTCCAGCCGCTCTCGCTCACCTTTGAAATCTCCCGATGTTTGGCGCTCTCCAGCCGCTCTCGCTCACCTTTGAAACCTCCCGAGGTTTGGCACTCTCCAGCCGCTGTCGCTCACCTTTGAAATCTCCTGAGGTTTGGTGCTCTCCAGCCGCTCTCGCTCATCTTTGAAATCTCCCGAGGTTTGGTGCTCTCCAGCCGCTCTCGCTCACCTTTGAAATCTCCCGAGGTTTGGCGCTCTCCCGCCGCTCTCGCTCACCTTTGAAATCTCCCGAGGTTTGGCCTCTCCAGCCGCTCTCGCTCACCTTTGAAACCTCCCGATGTTTGGCGCTCTCCAGCCGCTCTCGCTCACCTTTGAAACCTCCCGAGGTTTGGCACTCTCCCGCCGCTCTCGCTCACCTTTGAAATCTCCCGAGGTTTGGCGCTCTCCAGCCGCTCTCGCTCACCTTTGAAACCTCCTGAGGTTTGGCGCTCTCCAGCCGCTCTCGCTCACCTTTGAAATCTCCCGAGCTTTGGCGCCCTCCAGCTGCTCTCGCTCACCTTGGAAATCTCCCGCGGTTTCGCGCTCTCCAGCCGCTCTCGCTCACCTTTGAAATCTCCCGAGGTTTGGCGCTCTCCAGCCGGTCTCGCTCACCTTTGAAATCTCCCAATGTTTGGCGCTCTCCAGCCGCTCTCGCTCACCTTGGAAGTCTCCCGCGGTTTTGCGCTCTCCAGCTGCTCTCACTCACCTTTGAAATCCCCCGAGGTTTTATGCTAACGTAACGGGGGCTAATCCCGAAAAAGTTAGCACCTCTGTGCCGTAAGTTCTGTAGTAGCACCCCAAGCAGGAGGCGGGGCACTACTGGAAATTGCTCCTCCTCCTGATTGGGGCGCTACCAGTGAATTTTCCAGCACTTCAATTAAAGGGGAGGGGCCTAGCACTGCGTGCACTGGGGCTCTGCTGGACCACTTGGGAGCGGGTTGCCAGGAAAACAGCCCGGCACTCAAGAGGAGTGCCGGGCTGAGCGGTCGCGGCCGGCACCTCACATATAGATGCAAGAGGCAAGAGGCCTAAAGAAAAATGGCTGCCTGGCACCTGCCCTTTAAGTTGCACCGCTGCTGCTGCCAAAAGGCCCCCTGAACCGGTCAGACATATCGTTCGGCGATAGGTCAGAGGGCACAAGGGAAGTTTGTGGCTGGGGCGCAAGTGGGGCGCTGCGCACAGCGATGATGTAATCGTCGGTGATTCAACGCCACGGGGCACTACCGGCTACCACCGCCGCTAACCTCCTGCTGAATTTCACTCACGGCGTTAGCGGGAACGCTAACAGGAGGCACAAAGCAACCCAATTTTCCCCCTATGTCCTTTGATGATCCCTCAAAATGGCTTTGGGGCCCCATTCTCATTGCCAAAATGTAATATACTTGGGTAGAACAAATGAGGGACTGTGACACGATGAGTCACCTTCAGACTCGTTCATTCCAATGCTCTCTTGGCTGGTGTTCCATCCTTTCATCTCCATATACTCCTGCTCTGCTGCCTGTGTCCTATTTCACAAGTCCTGGTTGCCCATTACCCCTGTCCTCACTGACCTACGTTTGTTTCTGGTCCCTCAAATCATCGAATTTAAAATTGTAATTTTTAAATTCCTTCATGTCCTCACTCCATCCACTTTCTGTAACCAAATCCCCTCCGCGAACTCCATTTTTCTGACTGACCTCTTGTACATCCTTTTCTCCTTTCGCTCAACCATTGACAGCCGTGCCGTCGACTACCGAGGCCCCACACACTGGAATCCCCTCGCTCGACCCCTTTTCCTCTCCACCTTCCTCACCATCTAATATCTCCTTCGGTGGCTCTGATTGCACCTTTGTGAAGCACCTTGGGATCCTTTTCTACATCAAAGGTGCTGGATAAATGCAAATTATTGTTATTAGGCATGTGTAAATATATGACAGAAGAATCTGTAATTCCTCATATATATTATTAACAGCTTTCTACTTTTAGGCTGTAAATTTCAAACTTGACACACTTAGTTCAGTGGGGCATCAGTACTGTAGACTAGGCAAAGTAACAGTAAAGGAGCAGACAATTTCTACAGTGGAAATCTGACTACCTCCCTATTAATCCTTTCACTGAATGACTATTGTTTAATTTGATGTGCACTATAAGAAATAAATCCCATAGCAGTCCATGTAAATTATTTCTCCCTTAAAGAGGCCTAGGTTTATATAACTGATTCAGTGAAGCAGTTGAATTGGCTTTCTCTTAGCAACATAGTGCTCTACTAAGGAGACTTGACACAACTTCACAGAGCTGACAATTATTTTGTATTACTTCTGGCCACCTTGCTGTTTGAATTACTCTCAGTTTGCTCTAACACTCTTGCTCCTCCAAGTTCCACACAAATACTGCCGCCCGCCGCTGGCCCCTACTCACCTCCCTCAGGATTGGCTCTCAGACCCAACTTGGTTAGCATAAGAGTGGGACAATTTCCTGTCCTCCCACGATCAGAGAATTGCAACCGAGTGTCAGTTTGGCGATTTTTGAGATTTCAGATTGGAGCCTGAGGCCTGTCTAATAGAGGGATAAGCATCCACAAGAGATGATCCAACTGGACTTGGAGCCGCGATCACAGCCACATCTATTGCAGTCCACCCGATTTCCCTGCAGGCCTCTCAGTCGTGCATGACCAGTTAAGGCTATTTCCCTGCGGGTTCTGCCAGTCTCCCATTGGAATTATGGTGGAAGACCAGGGAACCTCTACAGGATTTCATGGCCTTTGCATCTGCCTTTAATTCCTCCCAAAACCTCGCCTCACCTCTTTTCATTTCCTCCATCTGCCCTACAACCCCTCCAAAACAGAATACTTTTTAAATGGTGAGAAACTATTAAATGTTGGTGTTCAGGGAGATTTAGATGTTCTTGGACAGGAAACACAGGGGGCTTGATTTTCCCAGCCCCAAGGCGGGTTTGGAGGCGTGCGAGTTGTTAAAATCGCCAAAACCAAGAGGCGGGATAGGCCCTTAAGGTCCTTAACAATCACTTAATTGCCTCTATAATCCCATTTTGAGAGGCCTTTCCAATTTTAACACATTTTCCCCATCCTACATGCCTCCTCTGAAACACGCCACGTAATCCTGGCGGCCTCACTAGTGGATTGCTTACGAACAGCTGCAGCTCCACCATTACAAAGGAGTTTTCACCGATGATCATTTGCAGGTGGCAGAACTTTGTTGTTTCGAGTCTGGGGGAACTTTTAGCAGGCATACTCACTGTTGTGGAAGTTTGGAGCCTGACACCCATCTCCAGTGTGACCTCCTTGGAAACCCTTCTCCCCACCTTGACTAAGCATTTCCTCAACTGAGGCATATACCAGAAGCATGGCGACCATTTAATTCCTTTCCTCCTGGACATCAGATTCAGATGAAGACCAGCAGTGGCAGCAGCAGAACAATGAGCAACAGCAGCACCAACAGCAGGAACATCAACAGGAGCGCCAAGCTGCTAGTCAGCCATCTGAAGATGAACAGGCCAGAAGACGCCAGAGCGCCACCATATTGCTGCCCGGGATGCAAGGGACGCACTCAGCATGGCCAGATTTGCTTAGCCTGCACAACCAAACACTTTAGTCTCGCTCCTTCTTATCAGATCATCAACAATGGAGAAGAACTTACGGAATCATATCACTCTGACCACCATTCTGATAATCGCAAGGCACCCTAAGCCCTCAATGTGAAAGTCCCATTTGCGAAATGACACAGGCCACAAGCTTCAACAGTTTGCCATCAAAACACTTTATAATACAATCACAATGATGGCTGGTCCAAAAACAAAACAACACAGCTCTCAAGTGACTACCCTTGTGACTACTTGTGTTTTATCTTCCTCTTACGTGTGCTCCTACGTGGTGCTTCACCTGTGGCTCCATCAGATGTGGAGGCCCCTTGCTCACTCTCTTGCTGCTCCTGTCTCGACACTTTTGGCGGGCATCCTCTGGATTGGCGAACCTGTGCGGGCTCGCCAACAGTCTGCTGCTCCTACGGCTGTGCAGGGACTGAGACGCCCATCTCATTTGGGTGAGGACTCTGGTGGGGCTCTGACCGAGGGCTTTGCTGTGGCATGGTTGTGTGAGCGCTTGGAGAGGAGCCCCCACTTCCTTGTTGTCTGCCACCAAAATCCTTCTCATGGGTCAGCCCCACTTCAGATGTAGCAAGTGGCTTGACAGCACCTTGCTGCAATGCAGGGAGGCCATGAGGACCCATTTCTGCACTGGAAGTCCTACTCCAGAGGACTTGCATGAAGGTCTGCTTTATTTGCCCAATAACTGACCATCGCTCCTCAAGAGATGTCATTCTATTCTGAACAATGACCATGTTTTCAATACCTGTGCGACTAAGTTCCTCCATGGACCATGGAAGGAGTGAGTGTAGTGAATGCATAGCATAGATGCTTAGAAGGATACAAAGGACCCACGCTGTGTGTTGTAAGCAGTTGTTGTCATGGCATCACAGTGATAGGAAGTGTGAGGGCTGCATGGTCGAATAGTTAAGTGAATGTGGCCATAGAGAGAGAGGAAATGGGTAAGGGTGCAGGGATGTAAGTGTCAAGTGGGGTGTGGAGGAAGAGGTTGGCAAAGCAGAGTGCTGGTGAGGAGAGGTGATGGGGATGAGATTGAGGGTGATGGGAAACTCATACTCACTTTTCCGGTGCAGAGAAGGTCATGAAACCTCTTCCTGCATTACAGTCAGGTTCTGCGGCTCATTGAAATGGTGTTGACAACCTGGGCCACTTGCAGCCACACAGCTTTTGTCTGCTAGGGTGGCTTTTTTCTCCCTGAGTAAGGGAACAGCACTTCCTTATTACAGCTGGCCCCATACACCAGAGCTTGGAGGGAGGGCTCATCAAACCGAGGAGCACAGTTTTGCTTGATCGTTGACATTTTCCACAATTCAACTCCTTCATGTAAATTGCAGAGCCTTTGCAGTCTCCAGAAGAATAAAGGTTGCTTGCAGACCTTAAATCCAACAGCATTCATGATGTCATCTTAGGCAACTTTCTGTATGAAAAGACTCATTGGGCCAGTGGTTCCCACAAGCAGGAAATCAATTGGCCAATTAGGGGAAAATCGCACGTTTTCAACACTTCACTTTGGAGTCGGGGTCCTGATACGATTTCCACCTGACACGCCCGAGCCCGCCCACATTGACAAAATCCAGCCCAGAAAGTTAGCATGCAGGTACAGCAAGCAATTAGGAAGGCAAATGGCATGTTGGCCTTTATTGCAAGGGGGTTGGAGGACAAGAGCAAGGAAGTCTTGCTACAATTGTACAGGGCCTTGGTGAGACCACACCTGGAGTACTGTGTACAGTTTTGGTCCCCTGATCTGAGGAAGGATTTACTTGCCTTAGAGGCGGTGAAAGTTTAGAAGAATGAGAGGTGATCTCATTGAAACATATAAGATTCTGAAGGGGATTGATAGGGTAGATGCTTGCAGGTTGTTTCCCCTGGCTGGCAAGTCTAGAACTAGAGGGCATAGTCTCAGGATAAGGGGTCGGCCATTTAAGATTGAGATGAGGAAGAATTTCTTCACTCAGAGGGTTGTGAATCTTTGGAATTTTCTACCCCAGAGGACTGTGGATGCTCAGTCATTGAGTGTATTCAAGATAGAGATCGATAGATTTTTGGACTCTCAGGGAAATAAGGGAGATGGGGATCGGGCGGCAAAGTGGAGTTGAGGTTGAAGATCAGCCATGATCTTCGAGCAGGCTCGAGGTGTCGTGTGGCCTACTCCTGATTCTATTTCTTATGTTCTTATGTTAATCTTTCATGTATAGGACTCCAGCCTTATGTAAGTCCTCCCACTCCCTTTTCCCCACTGTTGGTGGTCCTTCAGCCACCTAGCTGCTGCTGAGGCCATCTTTAAATATAATTTCTTCCATCAAACATTCGGTTATCTGTAGTGTCCGTGTGTAGATAAAGACACTGAAGACAGGAGTTGGTTCATAGGTATTTACTAAGCAAGTCTGGGGGGGGTGTTTCTAAAGGATATACACAATACACAGGCTTATATAGCCCAAGTGGCAATTACCGGCATTACGCACACCTGGGGCTCTTAAAGGCACATACACCACAATTCCTCCCCTTCTAGCTAACTAGTACATCATATTTTAAGTAATTATTAATTACATGTTATATGCAAAATAATATACATTGCTGTATTAATTAATTATAAGTTAGTCTCTCAGGAGGCTTCCTGACTCGGTCCGGATAGCGCCTCGGGGGTGTAGTAGTTTCTGGTGGTGTAGTAGGTTCTTCTGGCAAGGCTGATTCGGCTTGAAGGCCAGTGTCGGGTTCATCGGGCTCCAGTATCACCGGATCGGAGGTAGATATGGGTATCTCTACTTCATCGTTAGATGTATAGAGTGGTGGTGTAGGTTGTCCCTTTTCGGATGACTTGATGATTTGGTCAGCATGGCGCCTTATTATGCTGTCTCCGATGTCCACGGTATACATCAGTGGTCCTAATCGTGTGCAGATAGTTCCAGGCTGCCATTTCTCGGTACGGTAGTCCCGGGCCAAAACCGGTTGGCCTATCTGGAAGGCCCTAGTTGGCCTTTCATTCACGCCCTGAAACTGCCGGTTCTCCACGTCCCTTCGGATGTTGGGCTTGACCAAATCCAGCCGGCATCTTAGGTTTCTATTGTAGAACATCATGGCGGGAGTTTGGTTAGTAACCATATGCGTTGCATTCCTATATGCAAATAAGAAGTTATCCACCTTGTGCTGAAGTTTTATGTCTTCATTACCCATGGCCTTGATGGCCTTCTTGAAGGTCTGGAGAAACCTTTCAGCCAATCCATTGGTGGCGGGATGGTATGGGGCGGACGTGTAGTGCTTTACCCCATTGTTCTTTAAGAACTTTCTGAATTCTTCGGACACAAATTGCGGTCCATTATCAGAACATATCTGCTCCGGCAGCCCATTCCTGGCAAATATGGTCCTTAATACTGTGATGGTTTTTTCCGTGGTGGTGGAGGACATCTTTATTACCTCCGGCCACTTGGAGTGTGCATCAACTGCGATTAAGAACATTGAGTCCATAAATGGACCAGCAAAGTCGATGTGCACCCTTTGCCAGGGAGATGAGGGCCACTCCCATGGATGTAGAGGGGCCTGTGGCGGAGCATTTTGGACCTTCTGGCATCCTAGGCAGCTCTTGGTCATGTCTTCGATGTCTCCATCGATACCTGGCCACCATACAAACGCCCTAGCTAGGTTCTTCATTTTCACTCCACCCAGATGCCCCTCGTGAAGCTCCTTTAGCACTTTATCCTGGAGTTTGGGTGGAATCACCACTCTGGATCCACACATCAAGATTCCTCGGCACACTGACAGCTGTTCTCTTCTTTGCGAGAATGCTGGCAACAGTGGTTCGTCATGTGCTGGCCATCCCTTCACTGTTAAATCGTAGACCCGTGAGAGAGTAGGGTCATTTCTTGTCTCCCTTTCAATGGCAGAATTTGTCACTGGTAGACATTCCACTATGGTAGAGTGGAATATCTCTACTGGGTCTACTGTAGGTGCCTCTTCTATCGTTGGCAACGGTAGGCGTGATAAACCGTCAGCATTCCCATGCTGTTTTGACCCTTTGTATTCAATGTTGTATTGGTGTGCCCCTAGAAAAAGGGACCACCTCTGTAGTCTTTGTGCCGTCATAATGGGGACACCTTTTTTAGGGTTGAATATGGAGATGAGGGGTTGATGGTCAGTCAGCAAGGTAAATTTTTGTCCGTGTAGGTAATGGTTGAATTTCTTCACTCCCCATAGCAGGCTGAGTGCTTCCCTGTCTATCTGGGCATAGTTACGCTCAGCTGAGTTCAATGAGCGTGACGCAAAAGCTATCGGCCGTTCCGATGCATCAGGGAATCTATGGGACAATACCACTCCTATGCCGTAAGGGGATGCATCGCACGCCAGTCTGATTGGTAGTGATGGGTTGTAATGAGACAAAATTTTCTCGGATGTGATTAAGTCTTTACATTTATGGAAGGCACGTTTACAGTCTTCGTTCCATTTCCAAATCACTCCTGTCTGTAGAAGATCATTAAGAGGGTGTAGAATAGTTGATAAGTTCGGTAAAAATTTATGATAGTAATTTATTAATCCCAGGAATGACCTTAATTGTGAAACATTTTCAGGTGCTGGGGCTTTTATAACTGCTTCAATTTTTTCAGGTGACTTATGCAACCCTTCCTTATTAATTATGTGGCCACAATATGATATCTGATTTTGGAAAAATTCGCACTTGGGGCGATTTGCTCGTAGGCCCCGTTCTTTCAGCCTAGTGAGCACCTGCTCCAAATTGGCAAGGTGCTCGTTGTCGTTTTCTCCTGTTATAAGGATGTCGTCTAGGTAGCATTGAGTCCCCGGAATCCCTTGCAGGACTTGCTCCATAGCTCTTTGCCAGATAGCTGGAGCTGATGCTATTCCAAAAACCAGTCGATTGTACTGGTACAGGCCTTTGTGTGTGTTTATTGTGAGATACTTTTTAGAGGTCTCCTCAACCTCCATCTGTAGATATGCCTGTGCCAAGTCAATTTTTGTGAAATGTTTCCCTCCGGATAGTGAGGCGAAAATATCTTCTATCCTCGGAAGAGGATACTGTGCCGTGTGAAGGACCGGGTTTACAGTCACCTTAAAGTCCCCACAGATGCGAATTTTTTTCTGTTCCTCAGAGTTATTTTTCAATGTTTTTTTCATGACTGGAACGATGGGTGTTGCCCATTCGCTCCAATCTATTTTGGATAATACGCCTGCCTTTTCCAAATTCTTCAGCTCTGCCTCGACTGCCGGACGTATTGCGTATGGCACTGGTCTTGCCTTAAAAAATTTTGGAATTGCTGTATCTTCCACTTTTATTGAGGCGGTAATGCCTTTCAAGTTTCCTAGTTTCTCTTGAAACACTTCTTTGGCGTTGGCCAAGATGTCTTTTAATCGTTCAGGTATGATGTCATCATTGTTTTTTTCCTTACTGGTCACCGTCAGTGCCTGAATGGAGTGCCAGTCTAAACGTATCTTCCTTATCCATTCACGTCCCAACAACGGTGGACCACCATCTTGTAGAATGTATAAATACAACTTTTGTATTTCTTTGCCGTTGTATACCACAGGCACCCTTATTTTTCCTTTGGGGTAGACTTTCTGCCCTGTATATGTTTTTAAGATAATGGATGTGTCTTTTAGAGTTATATGCGAAAATAGCCTCTCGTAATCTCGTCGATTTATTACGGTTAGAGCTGATCCTGTATCTAGCTCCATTTTAACTGGGGACCCTGCTATTGTGAGGGTAACCCAAATGGTTTGGTAATCCTCTTTGGCAAGTACATTATGTAATTTGAGACAGCTTAGTCTCTTGTTTCCGGAGTCGCTATCGCTATTCTGGTCTTCGGAGCTACTGTCCACCATCATTTGTACCTTCCTGTACTTTTCTTTATTGATTTTTTGTTTTCTGTCAGTGGATTTATTTTGTCCAGATTGGCATACCTGTGCAATGTGTCCAACCTTACCACATTGCCTGCATGCTTTGCCCTTGAACCAGCAGTCCCTCTGGTTATGGGTGGATCTGCCGCAGCGATAACATCTTCCGAACTCCTGTGTCATTTTATGGGTGCCGAAGTCCTGTGTCTCTTGTTGTATCTCTGCAGCTCCTTTTGCTGCTGCTTCGTATGATACAGCCATACTGAAAGCTTTGTCCAATGTTAAATCTTTTTCAGAAAGCAGTCTTTTTTGTGTTCCTTCACTTAAGAGACCGCAAACAAATTTGTCTCGAAGATAATCCGATAGTCCTGCTCCAAATTGGCAGTACTTTGATAGCTTTCTTAATTCGTTCAGGTAATCAGCGTTACTTTCATTCTTGTGTTGATTTCTCTTGAAGAACTTGAATTGTTCCGCTATCAGCAGCGGTGTTGGGTTTAAATGCTCCTGCAGGGTATCATCAATTTCTTTAAAAGTCTTGTCCTTTGGTTTGGCTGGAGTGATTAAATTTCATAACAGCCCGTATGCCTTCGCGCCCATTAAGTTCAGAAGTACTGAAGCTTTTTTTTCATCTGTTATTCCATTTGCAGTGCAATAAACCTCTACTCTTTCCACGTATGTGGTCCAATCTTCTATTTCGCCATCAAAAGCCTCAATATTACCAGATTTGGGCATTTCAGAAAAGATATGGTGCTTGCAGCGCTTTTTTTTTCTCTCTGTAGCAACGATATGGCGCTTCCCGCGCTTTCCAGCCGCTGCTACCGATAACAACACTGTTTTACTGTGGTTTCCGTTTATTCACTGTTGGAGACTCGTTCCCGACGGAGGTCTAAACGCTGACCTGCTTGCCGCGCCGGCCGTCTCTCGAGTGCACCCTCCCAGTCCGTTATTGCTTGCCTCCAATTTCGCTGCCTGTCTCAGCTGTAGAGCCCGCCGCTGGAGCTCCAGCCTGACGCCCAGGAAGGATTAGCGCAGTACCTGTCACCAGCTTGGCCAGCTGGTGAAACCACAGTTTCTCTTACTTCCTTGAGTCTTCTGGACGCTGGAGGAATCGATGTCCTTGAGGTGCTGCCGAATTGCAGGTAAGTCCGTTTCCACTTCGTCGCCACTGTAGTGTCCGTGTGTAGATAAAGACACTGAAGACAGGAGTTGGTTCATAGGTATTTACTAAGCAAGTCTGGGGGGGGGGGTTTCTAAAGGATATACACAATACACAGGCTTATATAGCCCAAGTGGCAATTACCGGCATTACGCACACCTGGGGCTCTTAAAGGCACATACACCACATTATCTCTCCTAATCACACTTTCCTTTCCTTTGTGAATTGCCTTGGTCTGTGTTTCTGCATTAAAGGTGTTGTCTAATGTAAGTGATTGTTATTATCCTCTGAGGGAAGAATTTCCATCAATATTCTTTGGTGGGTGTTTTCTTCTGTAGTTTGTTACTTCTAGCCTCTTTTTTACGGTTTACAGAGTAACAAGAACTTATTAATATCCATTCCATCATTTTCTCACTGTTTTAAGTAACTGTACTACTTTCCTTGATTTTCTTTGCTCTAACATTTATTAGCTGTGGTAAACCACTGTCATACCTGTCTGTGTCTGTATGTGTATTCCACTAGGTACAGGTCTGGACATGCCTCGGCTGACTCCTCCCACTATTCCAGGTATATAAGTGACTACCTCCCAGTCCCTTAGTATTCTGGACGGGTCGACCACTCGAGACAAGACCTTCATTCTTTAGTTAATAAAAGCCTGATTGTTACTCGCTCAACTTCAGTCTTTTGAGTAATTGATGGCGCATCATTAGCCTAATCCATCCTCAACACCCTTGGACCGAAACCATCCTGGCTGTTTTTTTCTAGATTCATTTCAAAGCACATATATATTTTTGCAACTACATAGATCAAAACTAGATGCAGTATTCCAAGTGCAATCCAAATATATCATAAAGATTTAACAGCACACTTATACTTGATTTTATAATGTTAGTGTTGGCACAAAACAAAAGAGCTGAAGTGCTGTTTGCACATACTATACTTCAAATATGCTTCATGTTGCTTAACACGCAACCATCCTGCACACTCAGCTCTGTTTTCCTGACACTGTAGGGTGTGAAGTCAGCCCCTTCCGGATGCTGTGACCATCCCCTCACCACATATTCTTGAACTCTAGACAGTACTGGATCTTTACCTGTCCATGTTCTTACTTGCTCTGCAGTCACAAGTGCCGTGTCAGTGCCCTCCAACATCAAAACTCTGTCCTCTGGAGCTGCACGGATAGGTGTGCCTGGCAGTGGAAGACGGCTCAAGGCATCTGCGTTCCCATGGTACTTGCCCGCCTTGTAGACGATGACATACTCATATGCCCTCAACGTCACTGCCCACCTCTGGATCCAGGGTGACACCATCTGTGGAACTGCTTTCATTTCATTGAAAAGAGAGAGAAGAGGTTTATGATTGGTGCATATGGTGAACTTCCTGCCATATATGTACTTGTGGAACCTCTGTAACCCAAACATTACTGCTAACCCCTCTTTGTCTAACTGGGAATAGTTTTTTTCCGCTGGTGTTAGAGTTCGGGACATAAACCCTATTGGTCTTTCAGTTCCATCTTCCATGCAGTGTTAAAGAACTGCCCCCACCCCATAAGGTGAAGCGTCACAAGAGAGAATGATGTCTTTCTCTGCATTGTAGTGAACCAGCACATCCGACGACAGCATCAGTTTCTTGGACTGTTCAAATGAAACCCCCTGCTCCTCTCCCCACTGCCACTGTGTCTCCTTGTGCAGTAGTTTGTGAAGAGGTGCAAACACAGTTGACAAGTTTGGTAAAAACCTGTTATAATGGTTCAGCAGTCCCAGGTAAGCTTTTAACTCAGCCACATTTGTAGGAGCAGGGGCATCCTGCAGTGCATGCACCTTCTCCTTGAGTGGATGGAGCCCAGTGGCATCCACTCTGTGTCCCAGGAACACTGCCTCATTCCCCAGGAAAGTGCACTTACTCCTCTTGAGCTGGAACCCTGCCCACTCCAATCTCTGTAGTACCTCTCTCAGAGTGCTCAGATGCTCCTGGTCAGTTCTTCCCGTCACCAGAATGTCATCCAGATAGATGGAAACATGTGGAATCCCTTGCAGTAGACCTTCGATTGTCCTCTGGAAGATAGCTGGACTAGATGAGACACCAAACGGTAAGCGGTTATATGTAAACAAGCCCTTGTGTGTATTTATGGTGACATACTTCTTTGATTCGTCATCCAGTGTAATCTGCAAGTAGGCATGACTCATATCCAACTTTGTGAATGTCTTTCCTCCAGCCAGGTTTGCAAAGAGATCCTCTGTTTTGGGAATTGGATACTGCACTAGTTTGGACACCCGATTGACTGTCAATTTATAGTCTCCACAGAGTCTTACCGAATTGTCCGGTTTCAAAACAGGTACTATGGGAGCTGCCCATTCCGAACATTTCACTGGCTCCAGTATGTTCTCTCTCAATAGACGGTCAAGCTCAGCCTCTACCTTTGGCTTCATGGCACAAGGCACATGCCGTTGTTTAAAAAACCTTGGCGGTGCCTCCTTGTCTACATAAATCTTAGCTGGGGGGCCATTAAATGTGCCAAGTTCCTCCTTGAACACATTCTCATGTTCACTCAACACTTCTTGCAAAGTCAACTGTTTGCCTGCATCTATTTGATTTACTGCTCCCCAGTCTAATTTAAGTTCTTTTATCCAGCCTCGACCTAACAGGTTTGGTCCAGTACCCGATACTATAACTACAGGTAGCTGTTCCACTGTGTCCCTGTGTTGCACAGTTACATTAGCTGTACCTAATGTCGCTACTCGTTCACCTGTATTCGTTTTAAGATGCAGGGAGCAAGGCTTTAACTCTGGAACTTTTGCACGGTTCCATAATTTTGAGTACTCTGCCTTGTTCATTATGGTCACGCCGCACCCTGTATCCACTTCAAAGTTCACCTTAGAGTCATTGACTGTCAGGTGCAATGTGATAGGAGCCACTTTTGGAATGTTCTCTAACATGCTATACATTATGAACATGTCCTCTTCTTCCTCAGCTTCCCCGCTGTGGTGTGCTCCATGTTTTGTCACTTCTCTCCCTTGGTTTTGCTGTCCTCCCCCTTTTGGTTTGGATTCCTCCATGGGTGATTTTGCCCTGCAAGCTCATTTTATGTGTCCTTGTTTCCCACACTTGTAGCACTTTTCCTCCAGAAACCGGCATTTACTCACCAGATGATCGCCCGTGCATCTATAACATGCCTTCACATGCTCACGTTATGGTTCCTGATGCATGTTCAACTTGTGCACAACAACCTGACCTGCAACTTGCATAGCATTAGCCCTGTCTGAACCCTGTATTTCTTTTACACCTCGGTTCACTGTCTCTATGGCTTGAGCAAGTTCCAATTCTTTTTCATAAGTAAGCCCAGTCTCGGATAATAATCTACACTGCATTCGGTTGTCCATAATTCCACAAACTAGCCTATCTCACAGCATTTCCTTCAGGTTGTTCCCATAATTGCAATCTTGTGCTAATTTACGCAACACCGCCACATAGTCCATTACACTCTCTTCCTCTTTCCTGTTCCTTCAATTAAACTTGAACCGCTGTACCATCACACTAGGCTTAGGGTTGAAATGTTCTTTTAGCAAGGCCACTAATTCAACAAATGATTTGTCTCCAGGCTTTTCAGGACTGAGCAGATTCCTCATCAAACTGTAGGTCTGGCTACCCACTGAACTAAGCAGAATGGCTTTCCTTTTTCCGGCATCATTTATTTCATTTGCTTCGAAAAAGTAACCCAACACTTCACAGTATTCTTCCCAGGTTTATGCTTGAATATCAAAGGCGGAAACCGTTCCTACCGTGGCAGCCATGCTCTCTTCCAACTGGTAGCTAACCGTAGCTCGTAATTATGTTGTTTAAACGTCCTGGCAGACTTCTCTTCTTTAATCAGGGTCCTTTTAGTTACCTCGTCGCCAAATGTAATAACTCCATGTAGTGAGACAAGGACTCGAAGAGGCGATATCGTAGAATTAGCACGAGTACTTCATTAACAAACAGAGTAACAAACATCATGCCTGCATCCTGGCATTTCACCTTTGCTGCCTTGACAGGAAGCAAACCTCTGACCTTAACGGGAAGCAAACCTCTGACCTTAGCAGCAGCATTGGCTACAGCACCACCTGGTGGATAACCTTAATCATAACATCCCAGACTACTATAGTTTCCTTCAGTGAATCCCTGTGCAGTTAGGGAGAAGGGATATAAATTGATCACAAGCTGGTTATGGGAGGAGGGAGGATAGAAAATGCAGAGGAGGCCATTCTTTTCCCTACTTGTCCACTTTGGAAGTCTTTTGTAAGCCAAAAAGAATTGATCATTAAATCAGCAAGTACTAAGATGTTGGATTCAGAAAACAAAGTTCACTGAATACATCCTGCTTTTAATATTAAATTCATTACTTATAACCTGAGCATCAGAAGATTAGCGTGCATTGACTAGATCCAGTTAATTAATTAATACAATTAACAAATAATAAATATTGCAGTGGTAATGGAACAAAAGTAGTTTTATATGTTTCAGTAGTCTGAAACTAAAATGTCTTAATTATAACAACCAAGATCCCGATATTCCTCTTGATTATGGCTGTTGATCAGTTCCCAGATGCACCAGAGAACAAATGGGAGCAGGCGACCCATTACACTCAGTCTTCACCTTCTTCACATTGTTCTGGGATTTCTGGGACTTCCCCAAAGAGGCTGGCCTCGGCCTGCTCCTACAAGATGCCTCTCAGCTTGCAGCAGTGGCTGTATTCCCCCACCCCACCTTCCCCTGCTAGGGTCTGGACCTGCACATCAGGGAAAGGATAATGACCAGAACACAGAAATACAGGCGGTTTCAAGTAACTGCAAGCAGAATGCACTTAGGGTCTGCTCTCTCTGTCTGGCACTCAGGCACAGGGGAGAGAGGACAAATACCCCCTATTGTTTTAACTAACTTAATGAAGGGGTGAGGGGTCATTAAAAACAGCAGTGACTAATGGATCAGTTATATTTTCATCTTGAACAATGATGAATTGTTCGGAAGTAGGGAATAACAAACACGTCTCATTATCTGCAGAAACGTAGTCTCCACCACTTACACCATGCCCATTTATTCCGGAGAGCAGCCTATATCGGGCAAATGGTGCTGACCATTTGCCATTGCCACAAGTGTCAATTACAAAGGCACTGCTTAAACTGTATTAAGTGGGCCAGCTATTTTGGGCAGTTCAAGCCGCACCGTGTTCAAGTGTCATTAAGTCCTTTCAGGCAACCCCACCACCTTCAGTCACCCCTGTGGCCTGCTTACAAAGATGAAGGACCAGAGGTGAAACTGACCAGACCACTCCGATATTCAGCCTGATTCAGCTAGATCAAAGAATCCCTTAATTGAATAAACGCTTGTTCATTGATTACCACTTTGTCTCCAATATTCTTTATGTGTTAGCCGTGGCTCAGTAGGTTGTGGGGTCAAGTCCCACTCTGGAGACTTGAGCACGAAGTACAGAAGTTATGCTGAACCTTTATGAATCACTTGTTAGGTTGGTAATCAGAGGACACAGATTGAAGGTAATTGGCAAAAGACCCAGAGGCGAGATGAGGAGAATTTCTTTTACACAGCGAGTTGCTGTGGTCTGGAATGCATTGCCTGAAAGGGTGGTGGAAGCAGATTCAATAATAACTTTCAAAAGCGAATTGGATAAATACTTGAAGAGGAAAAATTTGCAGGGCTATGGAGAAAGAGCAGGGGAGTGGAACTACTTGGATAGCTCTTTCAAAGAGCTGGCACAGCATGCTATGATTCTATGATTCTGTGACACTGCAGTGCAGTACTAAGGGACTGCTGGACTGTTGGAGAGGCCCTGTCTGCCCTCTCAGGTGGACGTAAAAGATCCCATAGCACTATTTTGAAGAAGAGCAGGGGAGTTCTCCCCAGTGTCCTGGACAGTATTTATCCTCAACCAACACCAGCAAAACAGATTTTCTGGCCATTAACACATTGCTGTTTGTGGCGCTTGCTGTGCGTAAATTAGCTGCTACCTTCCTTACATTACTACAGTGACTACACTTCAAAAGTACTTCATTGGCTGTAAAGTAATTTGGGATGTCCTGTGGTCATGAAAGGCCTTTCTTTCTAAGCTGTGCACTAGCCAATTTAAAGTGACTACAAACTCCCATAATCAACATTGAATATAGAATCTGCTGGAACCACTCTAGTTCATCCGCCCACAGAGATAGAAGGTCAAAAGCAAATGTATCCAGTAAATTAACACCCAGTGTCATGATGAACACAGCCCCAAATATTAATCAATTATTTTAGCCGATATAAGAAGGGAACCCCGATGCTGGTTCAATTTGAGGTTGGAAGTCGGCCCCAGGCATCAGTTTCATTCCCAACAGCATCAAATCCACAAAAAAAAATGCAGCAACTGAAACTCACCAAAATATTAAAGAGTCAACAATGGAACTTGCGGCCTTTCCATACTTGTATTGCATTTAAATAGCCTTCCGAGTTGGGAATAGATTGTTAATTCTCTGCTTACGCACGCGCCCACGATAAGTGGTGGGGACTGTACCTGCAGTGTTGATGAGCATAGCTGGTAAACTAAACATGAAGCAAAGACAGAGAAGGGGGCTAATCATGACACATTCCAATTACCTCACTGCTCCAGCAGTATGGATTTGTATGCTCATCGGAAAAGGTGCGACATCTGTTGATTAGAAGTCCTTTAAGTGATGAAGAAGTTTTCAAATGGTTGTGAGTTCTTTCTTTGTCTTTGAGGAGTGGTACCTTTTCAGGCTTAATCTGTGATTGATAGTATGGTTTTTAGCAAGGCTATTCCACTATTGCTACAAAACTTGGCATTTTTTCTCTTTGTTGCACATTTCTGGAAATCTGCTTTTAAACAATTTGATGTCATCTCCATGGACATGTTCAAAGCATTTAAGAAGGTCCAGCACCATGCACATCTAAACAAGTTACCATTATATAGGCTCCCACCAAAATTATATTCAAGTCTACCTAGTTTCCTCTCCAATCACACTATCTCTGCCCTAGTTGTTGTGTATCCTCTAACTCAGGGCTCCCCAGAGCTCTGTTCAATTTCACTTGCTGTTCCTACTCCATATTAATGACTTTATTCACTCATCATCCAATACTATTCATTCTTTTGTTGATGATTTGACTCTATATTCATCAACTTCCATCAGATTGTATGCCCTCAGTGTAATCTTTATTCCTCTTGCCATGCAATGTAAGCCCGGTAAAAATTGTGTCACATAACTATGGATTGTATAAGGAGTAAGCTATTTTCACAACTGTGCAGTGTTTTCCCAGTTTTAACAGTACGAGGAGCATACTGCACTGCCTTGAGTAAAATGAGGACAGCACTCAATTGATCAGCTGAAGTGTATGTCTTGCATTTACAATACTAATTTCACTAAGCTTATAAGCTGAGAAACCAAGGCCAATAAGTCTTGTACAAGTATTAAAGAAGATAGAACGAAGACTGAATTAAAGCAATCAAATCTGAAAAAGGCAGTAAATTAGCCTGTTTAATTATACACGCTTCATTTTTATCAGGCAGGCTTGGAGAAGTCAAAGCCTCAGTGACATTATCCCATCATAGACATGAAGGTATCAAAATGAGAACCTCATTTACCATGATTATAATGTGAAAACAAGGGAACAATCTTTATGTAAATGTACTGTTTGAATTTTTTCTACCTTCACATATACAGTTACAGAAATGTTTCTCCTTGTACTGTTAAAACTGGGAAAATACTGCACATTTGTGAAAATAGCTTACTCCATAGTTATGTGACACAATTTTTACTGGGCTTACATTGCATGGCAAGAGGAATAAAGGTTGCACTAAGGGCATACAATCTGATGGAAGTTGATGAATATAGAGTAAATGGACTTAGAGGATGATGATGCGGAGGAGAGAATCAGACAAATACCTATGAGACCGCTTACAGAGTACCATCAAGTAATTTACTGTGATGGATCTTCGATGATGATTAAAAAAGGGACATCCCAACAATCCTCAGCTGGGCTGGGGATAGTAGTAGGGACTTTTTGAGATTCCTATTCTTTTTATCCAGAAGAATTACTGTCCTTACCCCTCGGCCATAAGACAGCGCAATATGCTGAAGCCGCAGCATTACGATATGCTTTAGAAAAGGCAGACCCTATTAAACCCACACTAATCTGTACAGATAGTGATTACTGTAAAACAGGATATAACCAAAATCTAGTTTTCTGGGAACAAACAAATTTTAAGAATCATAAGGGTAAACCCATAAAACATAAGTTATTGTGGGAAGACATTCTCCGTTCGAGAATGGAGAAACAGAATTGTCAGGTGATTCATGTAAACAGGCATACCACTGGGACAGTACACTCTAAAGGAAAGAGTCTTGCAGACGAACAAGGAAAACGTTCAGACTGCATGACACCCCCTCGAGAGGGGCCTGCCAATGTAAGTGTAATCACTAGGGCAGAATGGGCAGCTAATCAGGATGAGGAACTGATTCAGCTATTAGACCTAACAAAAGAGAATCCACCAGGTTATCCACCAAAATACTTTTACTTGGAAACCCCTACGGGTATTGCGCTAGTTAAGTTGCCCAAGGGAAACCGAGAAGTACCCCCAAGAAACAAACTAGAACAGCTTGTAAAAGAAGCTCACGAGGGCATAGGTCAAGCACATTGTGGTGCCAGAAGAACATTCTGTAAATTGACCCCCTTATGTTGGTGGCCAGGCATGCTTAAGGCCTGTAAAACATACGTGGCAAATTGTGAGCCATGCTATTTAACCAATAAGTCATCACTAATTAAGCCACCACCATTGGCTCCTGTGAAAGCTGATGAGCCAATGGGAAAATTCTTTATTGACTTTATTGGATCACTTCCCCAATCTTTGGGATACAGATATGTTCTCATTTGTGTAGCTGGATGCACTTCCTTCTGCTGGCTGGTCCCCACAAAATCTCTTTCGGAAAACGCACTCGCTAATGCTATTGATGACATAATTACTGTAGCTGGGGCACCCAAAATCTTACACTCTGATCAAGGCAGAGCCTTTGTATCCAAGGTCTTCAAAGACTACTGCGAACAAAGGGGATTGGGTTAGAGCACAGCACGCCACATCATCCATAATCAGTGGGACTGGTGGAACGTAAAAACCAGGAATTAAAAAAGCTATCAGTCAAACTGCTGAGAATCAGGGGGAATAAGTGGACCACCGTCATTCCGGAGGTGCAGCTGTCACTTAATAATGTGCCCGCATCTGCATCAGGGAGAGTGTCCCCTAAAACTCCATATTATCTGATATATGGGGTTGAGATGCATATAGCGCTTACCCATAGTTCTTTTATTGCCTCTACACTCTCTGAGTCCTTGACCTGACAGCGACAGTTAGATTTTATAAAAGAAGTAACAGAGGAGATTCATCAAATTGATCAGAGGATAAGGGAGGCAAATATGCAGAAAAAATTGACAAACAAAGCATGGCAACCCCTAGTAGGAGAATGGGTACAGGAAAAGAAGTTTGAGCAAAAACCTGGTTTAAGACCGAAGTGGGAAAAACCTGTTCAAATACATACTGTTATTAATAAAAGAACAGTTAAAATACATATTAATCAGCCAAATGTCAAGCATATTCTTAAAACTGTCTCCTTAGACAATCTCAAAAGATGTCCTGTGGGATATCGAAATGCAGGAACAATACAAGGTGCAGTCGTACACTATATTTCAAGACCCAGCTTGGAGCATGACACAGGAAATGGATGCGATCGAACTACTGACGACGGTCAGCCAGACGGTGTCGCTGACTCCTCCACACGATGCTTGGCAACGCCTGAGGAATTGGGTTCATGAAAAGCAATAACCGAAACAAGGAAAGATCAACAAGGTACTTCAATGAAGGAGGAAGACACCGCGGATGAAGAAGGAATCAACTGAGCGCCTGGCAAGGCCTTTACGAAAACAACAATCTGTCCACATGCTGGATCGAAGGAACAGATTGTCAAACTTCAGCTAGTTCCAAATGACGTCTCCTTGACTCGTATGAATAACTCACCTCGACAGAACGTACATCTGCCGATTGGACATTCTAAGTACATGTTGTTTTGCTAATTGCATGACTATGTACCTATCATCCTTTTAAATTGTGTTCAATTTAAAATAAGGCAAAACATTGTCCTAGGATGACTTAAAAGGAATTTTCATGCAGCACATGATTGTGAATCTTGTGAAATTAATCTGCTATTGTAACCTTATTAGTAACATTGACCAAACTCTGTCTTGATGCTCCAGTTCATTTTTTGGTCAAGATGGGTGTGTGAAGGAATAAGCAATATACCTATTCAGAAAAATACACCATACTATGAAAGAATTTTGACTTTATTAAAACATGACAAACTGGGCTTGAAAATCTAAAAACCTAACAATGGAAAAGCTGTAAACAGCATACAGGCTATTGAGATAAGATAAGTTGTTGACACTGAATCAATAACCTTGTTGAAACAGGAGGCTGGAGGTTCCTGAAAGTCTGAAGTTTTGGAAAGAACACAATGGTATACCCTGTTAAAGTGTCTTAAACCAACACTTCGGAAAGAAATCACATAAATTAAAGAAACATATGCCTTCATAAAAATAACATCAAATGAAACACAGACACATGAGTTTGTGTTACAACCAACTGAGGTAACTAAGAAGACAATGGTGCACGCGGTTGAGGTGTTTTTAATATACATGTCATAAAAAGATATAAATGGAAGATTTGGTAAGAATGACATCAAATAGAGGCACCAGCCATCACATTGTTTTTGTGTTAAGCTTGAGACACCTACACAGGAGACATTTATTAAAGATACAAGATGATCTAACTGTAAAAATAGCAGGGGTCAACAGAAAAATGATTGGAGATAATTAGCTTACATCAGCAGAAAACTTCAAAGGAAATACCACTGAGAAAGAGTATAAAAATTGAACTTTCAAATGGGAAGACAGGTTTGCTTGAAGGGGCAAAGCGATTCTTGGCTTCAGAGGCGAGCTCTGTAAGTCTACAACACTTTGTACCTCAGGGATCAAAAGGGTACTGTATTTGATTTTGGTGGATAACCTGGAATAAGACTGAGAAATGTAAAAATGTAACGAAGTTAAGATTTGAGAATAAGGATCTCTGATAATAGAATTGTAAAAGCTTTTTGTATTTGAAACTGTTAATATTCCAATTGAATCACCAACTGTAAATTACATGTCGGTTCTTTAATAAATCTATGGCCCAGTAATTCCGGGCACAACGCGTGAATAAGGATGGGGTACTCACGCGTGTGCCTGGAGGAATTGCTGGTTTTCAGCATGCACAGCGCATGCGCTGAAAACCTGCATTTCCTGTCCTCTGACCCAAGGGGTTAAGAGGCTGAACGCGTGCGCGGTATCGGGCAGCGCGTGCGACTTGGATTTCCTCTATTTTTAGAGAGTTGCGCGTGTGTAAAGGCCTCCGGTATTTACGCATTGAAAAACCACACGTAAGTACTTAGTTTTACAGGTAAGTGGTCTATTATACAATTGAGAAAAAAAATTTCCACAGGTTTGTTATTTTTAAAGAATTTACAATAAGGTAAGTTTAGTTTTAACCCCGATTTTTTATATAAAATGTTTTCAAATTTTAAAATGATTGTTTAAAATAGTTTTTCAGAGTTCTTTATGGTTCATTTAAGTAGTGCAATGTTTTTTTTAATTTTCTTTCAGGTTTAAGTAGTGTTTTGGGGCCAGGAGTTTTCATGAGTTTGACAGCTCTTACTGTCAAACTCATGAATGAACTTTTGCAACCTCCCATTGGTTGCCCTGTGCTCACGTGATCCCAGCTGGCTCATCGCACTAAGTACGCCGTTGGGTCACGCATGCACAGCGCGGCAGGACCTCAAGCGGGCCAGTGAGAGGAAATGCAATGCGGGCCAAAATTAAAATGTCAACGCGCCGGGTAAGTGAACATCGGGTGCTTGCACGCGCGGCAAGCTCCCGATCCTAATTTCAGGGCCTATATATTTTTAGAATTGTTTCACATAATACTTCTATATCAAACTCGCAAAGTCAATCTCTGTGGCTCTTTGGTGAGGAATTGCAGAATTCTGGGGGAGTTTTCCGGACCCTCATAATATCCGGAAGGTTACAGTCTAGCTAAACTTATTAAAAGTGCTATCTGGAGGATAGTAACATTTTCAAGTTGTTCCTTTCCTTTAGGGAGAGATAGTCTGGACCTTTAGACCCAATTAAGCATCTTTAGGATTCGGCTACATCAAACTTTAGTTGAGAGTGAACGTCTGGGGAATATGCCTGATCTGGGGTAACCCTAAAGGGGCTAGGACTAGTAATAATCCTTTCAACCTAATCTGCATTTTGTTTCTCTAGTATAGAGGAGACTGCATCATGAGCAGCGAATACAGTATACTAAATTGAAAGAAGTACAAGTAAATCACTGTTTCACCTGGAAGGAGTGTTTAGGGGCCTGAACAATGGGAAGGGAGGAGGTTAAAGGACAGGTGTTGCATCTCCTGCGCTTGCATGGGAAGGTGCAGTGGGATGGGGAGGGGCTTATGGGGGTGATTGAAGAGTGGACCAGGATGTCGCAGAGGGAATGGTTCCTTCGGAATGCTGAAAGGGGAGGGGAAGGGAAGACGTGTTTGATGATGGCATCACGCAGGAAGTGGCAGAAATGGCAGAAGATGATCCGTTGAATGTGGAGGCTGGTGGGGTGGAAGGTGAGGACAAGGGGAACCCTACTGTGGTCCTGGAAGGGAGGGGAAGGGGTGAGGGCAGAAGCATGGGAAATGGGATGGATATGGTCAATGGCCCTGTCAACCACTGTGGAGGGGAATCCTCAGTTGAGGAAAAAGGAAGACATATTGGAAGCACTGGTATGGAAGTTGGCATCGTCAGAACAAATACGACAGAGACGGAGAAACTTGGAGAATGGAATAGAGTCCTTACAAGAAGCAAGGTGGGAGGAAGTCTAATCAAGGTAGCTGTGGGAGTCAGTCGGTTTATAGTAGACTAGCTGGAGTGCCCGGTGGTGCCGAGGCTTTTTCGAGGGCATGTTGTTGTTGGAAGAGAGAGAGAGAGCGACTGGGGGGAAGAGAGAGCGCGACTGGGGGGAAGAGAGAGAGCGACTGGGGGGAAGATAGAGAGTGACTGGGGGGAAGAGAGAGAGTGACTGGGGGGGAAGAGAGAGAGTGATTGGGGGGAAGAGAGAGAGCGACTGGGGGGAAGAGAGACAGCGACTGAGGGGAAGAGAGAGAGCGACTGGGGGGAAGAGAGAAAGTGACTGGGGGGAAGAGAGAGAGCGACTGGGGGGAAGAGAGAGAGCGACTGGGGGGAAGAGAGAGAGCGACTGGGGGGAAGAGAGAGAGCGACTGGGGGGAAGAGAGCGACTGGGGGGAAGAGAGAGAGCGACGAGGGGAAGGGGAGGGGGAGAGGGGGAGGGGAGGGGGGAGGGGAGGGGGGAGGGAGGGGAAGTGGGAAGGAGGGGTGGGGGGGAGGGGGTGTGTGTGGGGGGGAAAGGGGGGATGGGAAGGGTGTGAGGGGGAAGGAGGGGGAGGGGGGAAGGAGGGGGAGGGGGGAAGGGGGAAAGGGAGGGAGGGGGAAGGGAAAAAGGGAGGGGGGGAGGGGTGGTGCCAGCAGACCCTCTCCCCTCTGCCGGCGATGGCTCCGCGGAGCTCCGTACCGCCCCACGCACTGACATGGCCCAGCCGAGCGCAGCGCCCCGGTCAGCCTGAGCCCCGCCTCCCGAGCCCCGCCTCACATCCTCCCGAGCACCGTTGCCAGGGTAACCCTTCCCGCTCTCCCGAGCACCGGCCTCCCGAGCCCCGCCCTCCTGAGCACCGGCCCCCCGCCTGAGCCGCGGGGGCGAAGGGGAGAGAGAGAGCCGCCGCTCCGCCGGTCGATGTGTTGCAGGCCGACCCCTGATGAGCACCCGATCAGCTGAGCCCGAGCCCATGGTGACCGCAACTCACCTCCCACTAGGCTCCCTCCTGCCCTGCCAGCCTTTACCAAAATGGTGGCGATGGCTATGCTCGGCCCAGTCCCGCGCCGCCAGCCTTTACCAAGATGGCGGCGGTGACGGGGCGGGCCCAGCGGGAGGTGCGGTGCCTAGCTCGGGCGTGGCTGGGCAACAGAGGCCCAGGCTTCCAGGCCTGCAAAAACGGTGAAAGGTAGGAAAATTATAGATGTTAGTGAAAAGATTGACAAATGAATTAATTTTTTTTTAAAACAATTTGTGTTTTAAAAGCAACTTTTTTTTTGGTGGAAATGTAGATTTGGAAAGAAACACGCAGAAAGCGGGAAAAAGAAACAAAGAGTTTGGAATCAAGATGTCGGCCACTCACCTCGGTTCAGAACGATTAGGCCCGCCCACACACATTGGTCAACCATCAGGTCACTGAAGTGTAGGATTGGTCAATCATCCTGTCACTCGACTCTAGGATGGCCCGCCCGCACGCGCGACGAACCCGCCCCCGCGACACAGCGATTGGTCGACCGTCGGGTCGCTCGACTGTACGATTGGTCGACCTTCATGTCGTTCGATGCTAATGAGCAGATAATGAGTGGAATTTTGAATAATGAGCGGATAATGAGCGGAATTTTGAAAGTATTTTGGATACCGCAGGCGCAATTTTTGTCCAACCGAAAAGTAAATACGCTTATGACCGTTCCGGAATCGTAAGCTTTCCTTTGATGTAACGCACGCGTAGGTACACTCTATAACTTGAGAGTGTATAGCCGGACAGACAGACAGACAGACAGACCGAAGGACAGAAGTACCGCTTTATATATAGAGAATATTGGTTGACAACTTATTCCCATAAATGGTGATAGAGAAGTTGAAGAAGGGAAGGGAAGAGTCAGAGGTGGACGGTGTGACGGCAAGTGAGCAGTGAAAATTAGAAGCAAAATTGGTGAAATTTTCCAGTTTAGGGTGAGAGCAGGAAGCGACACTGATACAGTCATCAATATACCAGAAAAAGAGGTGAGGGAGGGGACCTGAGTAAGACTGGAACAAGAATGTTCCACGTACCCCACGAATAGGCAGGCATAGCTAGGGCCCTGAAGACCTGGGCAGAACCAGAGCGGCAGCGGGAACAGAATAAAGAGCGCAGTGAGAGGAGGCCTGAGAGCAGAACCAGCGGAGCTGGGCGGAACCGGAGCGGCAGCGGGAACAGAATAAAAAGCACGGCGAGAGGAGGCCTGAGAGCAGAGCCAGCGGAGCTGGGCGGAACCGGAGCGGCAGTGGGAACAGAATAAAGAGCGTGGCGAGAGGAGGCCTGAGAGCAGAGCCAGCGGAACTGGGCAGAACCGGAGCAGCAGCGGGAACAGAATAAAGAGCGCAGTGAGAGGAGGCCTGAGAGCAGAGCCAGTGGACCTGGGCGGAACCGGAGCGGCAGCAGGAGCAGAATAAAGAGCGCAGCGAGAGGAGGCCTGAGAGCAGAGCCAGCGGAGCTGGGCGGAACCAGAGCGGCAGCGGGAACAGAATAAAGAGCGCAGCGAGAGGAGGCCTGAGAGCAGAGCCAGCGGAGCTGGGCGGAACCGGAGCGGCAGCGGGAACAGAATAAAGAGCGCAGCGAGAGGAGGCCTGAGAGCAGAGCCAGCGGGGGAGGAGCAGCGATGCTCCAATTCAACAGCAAAAAATCAAAGTGTGATGTGGTAGCTGATTGGTGGTGAGTATTTCTTTTCTCTCTCTTAGGATTGAGGGCTAAGTTACAGTAAAGACCTATAGTATATAACTAAATTTATAATTAACTAAACTTATTTTAATAAATTTAATAAATTAAACAAGGCTATTACCTAGTTTACCTAGATTAAAAACTATAAATAGACAATTGATTGATATTGATGTAATGAATTAAATAAAATACAATAGAGATGGCAGGGCAGGTGATGTGTTGCAACTGTAGCATTTGGGAGCTGGTGGACACCAGTGTGATCCAGGGCGACCACGTCTGCAGTAAGTGTCTGCAGTTCGAGGAACTTTGGCTCAGAGTTGATGAGCTGGAGTCCGAGCTGCAGACATTGTGATACATCAGGGAGGGAGAAAGTTACCTGGACACTTTGTTCCAGGAGCCAGTCACACCCCTTAGGTTAAATACTTCAGATTTGGCCCGTGGTCAGGGACAGGAGAGTGTGACTGCGAGTGGGGCAGGTATGGGGATCCAGGAGGTAGCATTGGAAGAGCCTCATCCCTTGCACTTGTCCAACAGTTACGAGATTCTTGCAACCTGTGTGGATGAGAGCAGGGACTGCAGGGAGAATGAGCAAACTGACCACGGCACCGTCGTACAGGGGGCCATTCAAGTGGTGGGTGTAAAAAGGAATGTAGTAGTGGTAGGAGACAGTACAGTTAGGGGGGTAGATACTGTTCTCTACAGCAGAGAGCATGAATCCCAAAGACTGTGTTGCCTGCCCAGTGCCAGGGTGTGGTAAACCACGTTCACTATCGTATCACTGTTAGTAGTTAGCACTGTTCACCACTGTTCGTTATAACTGTATCACTGACCACTATTGTATCACGGTACGAGGTCGCCTCTTGCCACACTGCTATACCTGGGATGACCACTGCCGACTCCGCCTTGGCTCCACCCACCAGGCCAGGTATAAAGGTGAGCGACTGGCTGGTATTCCTCCTGCTTGGATCGGATCACCCACGAGAGTGGGCTGTTATTTAGTCAATAAAAACCTTTAGTCACCTTCGTAACTCTTCGCCTTTTATTGGAGGAATTGATAGGTATATCAATTTTATTGACTAAATTTAATGATGTCCGACAACGAGTCACAACCGGCGGAGGAGCCACCAGCGCAGCTCCCAGGAGCACAGCCACACCAGCCAGCTTGGCTGCGAGCCCTCAGACCGCCGTACCTGGACCTGAACCCACGAGCAGCAAACTCAGCCGCAGACTTTAAACACTGGCTGGTCTGCTTCGAATCATACCTGAGAGAATCCAGCGTCCCTCAGGCATCCAAACTAAGTGTCCTGCAGGCACAACTGAGCCCGAGAGTATACACTCTCATCGAGGACATGACTACCTACGAGACCGCCATCAACCTGCTGAAACAGAAGTACCGGACCCCGGTAAACTACATGTACGCTAGGCACCTCCTAAGATCACGGCCGCAACAGCCAGGAGAATCAGTAGCCGAATTCTCACAGGCGCTATATGCACTCGCCAGGAACTGTGACTTTAAATCGGTGTCGGCAGCCGAAAATACTGAAGATAATATCCGCGACGCATTCCTGAAAGGCCTACGGTCCGAGTACTCACGGCAAAGACTGCTGGAAGCTAAAGACCTCAGCATGGAAAAAGCTGAAGCCCTCGCTATCTCCCTGGAAGTGGCCCACCAAGATCAGGAAGCATTCACCAGGTACTGCTCGCGACCCTGGGACTCGGGCCCGACCCCTACCACAGCACCCTTCCCAGCGCCGCCCCCGGGACCTACCTCTGCGTCGGCGTCCCGGACCCGACCGGCCCCGCCACCCCCGGCACCGGCCCCGACATCGGGCATCCGCGATCGGGCCGCCGGCTGTTTTTTTTGTGGCCAGGAGAAGCACCCGAGGTCGCGCTGCCCAGCCAAGAACTCCATATGTAAAACCTGCCTGAAGAAAGGCCACTTCTCCAAGGCCTGCAGGAGCGGATCCTCAGAGGCCAGCAGTGCCGCATGCGAACTATGGGGGCGGCCATCTTCGTTTAGGGCAACTGAGGCCAGCATCCCCACACATGAGTCATGGGGGCGGCCATCTTTGTTTAGGGCAACTGAGGCCAGCATCCCCACACATGAGTCATGGGGGCGGCCATCTTTGATTAAGGCAACCGACCCCAATAGTGCCTCATGGGGCCCTACCTCGTGGGAGACGCCATTTTACTCACCACGCCCGACCGCCTCGCCCGCAGATGACAACGACTCGCTCAGCTACACACTAGCTTCCGTCACCCTGGACCAAGCCCGCCCGCACCATCTGTCCAAGTCAATGATGGACATCAAAGTGAACGGCCACGCCACGACCTGCCTGTTCGACAGCGGAAGCACGGAGAGCTTCATCCACCCAGACACGGTGAGCCACTACTCCCTCTCTGTCCTACCAACGCGCAGCCGAATCTCGATGGCATCGAGGTCCCACGCCACGGACATCAGCGGCTACTGTGTCGTGACCCTGTCGGTTAAGGGCACGGAGTATAAAAACTTTAAACTCCTCGTCCTCCCCCATCTCTGCGCTGCCGTCCTACTAGGGCTGGACTTCCAATCCCACCTCCAAAGCGTAACCCTAGCATACGGTGGACCCCTCCCCCCACTCACAGTCAACAACCAGCAAACGTTAAACCGCCCACCGCGTAACACCTGCAGCCTCTCCACCCTCAAGGTCCCGCCACCCTCTCTGTTTGCTAACCTTACCCCTGACTGCAAACCCGTTGCTACCAAAAGCAGGCGGTATAGCGCCGGGGACAGAGCCTTCATTAGCTCTGAGGTGCGGCGCCTCCTGAAAGAGGGCATTATCGAGGGGAGCAGCAGCCCCTGGCGTGCCCAGGTCGTAGTCGTAAAGACCGGCGATAAAAACCGCCTGGTCATCGACTACAGCCAGACCATAAACAGATATACCCAGCTGGACGCATACCCCCTCCCCCGCATATCTGACATGGTCAATCAGATTGCACAGTATAAAGTATTCTCGACCATCGACCTGAAGTCGGCCTACCACCAACTCCCTATCCACCCTGAGGACCGCCAGTATACCGCCTTCGAGGCGAATGGGCGCCTATACCACTTCCTTAGGGTCCCCTTCGGTGTCACTAATGGGGTCTCGGTCTTCCAAAGGGAGATGGACCAGATGGTTGACCAGAACGAACTGCAGGCTACATTCCCCTACCTAGATAACGTCACTATCTGCGGCCGCGACCAGCAGGAACATGACGCGAATCTGGAGAAATTCCTCCGTACGGCCCAACGGCTGAACCTCACCTACAATAAGGAGAAATGCGTGTTTAACACCACGCGCCTTGCCATCCTCGGCTGCGTAGTGGAGAACGGAATCATCGGCCCCGACCCAGAAAGAATGCGCCCCCTCATGGAGCTACCCCTCCCCCACTGCCCTAAAGCACTTAGGAGAACCCTGGGGCTTTTCGCCTACTATGCCCAATGGGTACCCAATTACGCGGACAAAGCCAGACCCCTCCTGAAAGCCACTTCCTTCCCCCTCACGGAGGAGGCGTGCGCGGCCTTCTCCCTCATTAAGGGAGACATAGCCAAGGCCACGATGCACGCAGTGGACGAGTCCATCCCCTTTCAGGTGGAGAGCGACGCATCCGACTTCGCCTTAGTCGCCACCCTAAACCAGGAGGGGAGGCCAGTGGCCTTCTTCTCAAGGACCCTACAGGGCCCCGAGATCCGACATTCGTCGGTCGAGAAAGAGGCCCAGGCGATCGTGGAGGCAGTACGGCGCTGGAGGCACTACCTGGCAGGCAAACGATTTACCCTCCTCACCGACCAGCGTTCGGTGGCTTTCATGTTTAATAACAAGCTGAAGGGCAAAATCAAGAATGACAAGATTTTGAGATGGAGAATCGAGCTCTCCACCTACGATTATGAGATCTTGTACCGGCCAGGCAAGCTGAACGAATCCTCTGATGCCCTTTCACGAATGACATGCGCCAGCGCGCATATCGATAGGCTTCAGACCCTCCACGACCAGCTCTGCCACCCCGGAGTCACCAGACTCTACCATTTCATTAAGGCCCGCAACCTGACCTACTCCATCGAGGAGGTCAGGACCATGACCAGGAACTGCCAGACCTGTGCGGAGTGCAAACCGCACTTCTATAGGCCGGACCGAGCAAGCCTGATCAAGGCCACCCGCCCCTTCGAGCGCCTGAGCATCGACTTTAAGGGGCCCCTCCCGTCCTCTGACCGTAATGTGTACTTCCTCAACATCGTTGATGAGTACTCCCGTTTCCCCTTTGCCTTCCCCTGCCCCGACATGACCAGTAGCACGGTCATTAAGTGCCTGAATGCCCTCTTCGCCTTGTTCGGGTTCCCGAACTATATACACAGCGACCGGGGCTCCTCCTTCATGAGCGAGGAACTCCGGCAATTCCTCCTAGAGAGAGGTATTGCAGCAAGCAGGACCACCAGCTACAACCCCAGAGGTAACGGTCAGGTGGAAAGAGAGAACGCGACGGTATGGAAGGCCGTCCTCTTAGCCTTAAAGTCTAAGGGCCTCCCAACCTCCCGCTGGCAAGAAGTCCTCCCGACAGCGCTGCACTCCATCCGGTCATTACTTTGCACGGCCACTAACACCACCCCCCATGAACGAATGTTCGTTTTCCCCAGGAAGTCGACTACGGGAACCACTCTACCAACCTGGCTGACCGCCCCGGGGCCGGTCTGGCTGCGGAAACACGTGAGGACCCATAAAACGGACCCCCTGGTCGAGAGGGTGAACCTCCTGCACGCCAACCCCCAGTACGCCTACGTGGCGTACCCAGACGGGCGGGAGGACACTGTCTCCCTACGAGACCTCGCACCCTCAGCCGATCCGGAAACACCGCCACCACCCCCCCCAACCTCAGTCCAGGTAGACGGCATGCCGGAACCCCACGAGCCCTCGCCGACCACGCAAACACCAGCATCAACACCGGATAAGGCACCAGCACCGGATAAGGCAACACCACCGCTGCGGCGATCGGAGAGGCTTACGAAGCCTCCGGACAGACTGACCTACCAGAATTGGTAGTACACTTCACCCCGCCGGACTTAATTCTAAACAAGGGGTGAATGTGGTAAACCACGTTCACTATCGTATCACTGTTAGTAGTTAGCACTGTTCACCACTGTTCGTTATAACTGTATCACTGACCACTATTGTATCACGGTACGAGGTCGCCTCTTGCCACACTGCTATACCTGGGATGACCACTGCCGACTCCGCCTTGGCTCCACCCACCAGGCCAGGTATAAAGGTGAGCGACTGGCTGGTATTCCTCCTGCTTGGATCGGATCACCCACGAGAGTGGGCTGTTATTTAGTCAATAAAAACCTTTAGTCACCTTCGTAACTCTTCGCCTTTTATTGGAGGAATTGATAGGTATATCACAGGGTTAAGGACATCTCCTCGGGGCTGGAGAGGAACTTGGAGTGGGAGGGGAAGGATTCAGTTGTTGTGGTCCATGTCGCAACCAACGACATAGGTGAGACTAAGAAAGAGGTTCTGCTGAGGGAGTAGGAGCAGCTAGGGTCTAAATTAAAAAGCAGAACCACAAAGGTAATAATCTCTGGATTATTACCTGAGCCATGAGCAAATTGGCATAGGGTCAATAAGATCAGAGAGTTGAATGCGTGGCTCAGGGATTGGTGTGGGAGAAATGGGTTTCGATTCATGGGGCACTGGCACCAGTACTGGGGAAAGAGAGAGCTATTCCGTTGGGATGGCCTTCACTTGAACCATGCTGGGACCAGTGTCCTGGTGAATTGAATAACTAGGGCTGTAGATAGGTCTTTAAACTAAAAAGTTGGGGGGAGGTTTCAAGTGAGGGGAAATTTAGAAAGTTAAAGAGAAAGGACAGGGCAATAGTGCAGGGTAGCGATATGGGCAATGAAAACCAGAGTGTGACAGGAAGGGACAGAGCGTACAAACATAAGAGTGCACCAGCAAATAAGGTCAAAGTAGGGAAAAATGATAAAAAGACAAAATTAAAGGCTCTTTATCTGAATGCATGCAGCATTCGTAACAAGATAGATGAATTGACGGCACAAATAGAAATAAATGGGTATGATCTAATAGCCATCACAGAGATGTGGTTGCAAGGTGACCAAGGCTGGGAACTGAATATTCAGGGGTATTTGACATTTTGGAAGGATAGACAGAAAGGAAAAGGAGGTGGGGTAGTTCTGTTAATAAAGGATGAGATCAGTACAATAGTGAGAAATAATCTTGGCTCAGAAGTTCCAGATGTAGAATCAATTTGGGTGGAGGTAAGAAATAGTAAGGGAAAGAAGGCACTGGTGGGAGTAGTCTATAGGCCCCCTAACAGTAGCTACATTATAGGACAGAGTATAAATCAAAAAGTAATGGGGGCTTGTAAGAAAGGTACTGCAATTATCGTGGACAATTTTAATCTTCATATAGATTGGACAAATCAAATTGGCTAAAGCAGCCTTGAGGACAAGTTCACAAAGTATATTCGGGACAGTTTCTTGGAACAATACATTGTGGAACTGACCAGGGAACAGGTTATTTTAGATCTGGTAACGTGTAATGAAACAGGATTAATTAATGATCTCATAGTAAAGGATCCTCTAGGGAAGAGTGATCATAAAATGATAGAATTCCACATTCAGTATGAAGGTGAGAAACTTGGGTCTGAAACTAGAGTATTAAACTTAAATAAAGGCAATTACAAAGGTATGTGGAGAGAGTTGGCTAAAGTGGACAAGGAAAACAGATTAGAAGGTAAGACAGTAGAAAAGCATGGGCAGACATTTAAAGAAATATTTCATGACATTCAACAAAGATATATTTCAGTGAGAAAGAAAGACTCGAAGAGAAGGATGAACCAACCATGGCTAACCAAGGAAGTTAAGGATGGTATCAAATTGAAAGAAAAGGCATAAAATGTTGCAAAGATTAGTGGTAGGCCAGAAGATTGGGAAAATTTTAGAAACCAGCAAAGGATGACTATAAAAAATAAAGAGGGAGAAAATTACTTATGAGAGTAATCTAGCAAGAAATATAAAAACTGACAGTAAGAGCTTCTACAAGTATATCAGAAGGAAGAGAGTAGCTAAAGTAAATGTTGGTCCCTTAGAGGATGAGACTGGGGAAATAATAATGGGAAACAAGGAAATGGCAGAGGCATTGAACAAATATTTTGTATCTGTCTTCACAGTAGAAGATACTAAAAACATCCCAGTAATAGTAGAAAATCAAGTGGAAAGGGGAGGGAGGAACTTAAAACAATCACTATCACTAGAAAAAAAGTGGTAGGCAAACTTATGGGTCTAAAGGCTGACAAGTCCCCTGGACTTGATGGCCTGCATCCTAGGGTATTAAAAGAAGTGGCTACAGAGATAGGGATGCATTGGTTGGTAATCTTCCAAAATTCCCTTGACTCTGGAAAAGTCCCAGCAGATTGGAAAACCGCAAATATAGCACCCTTATTCAAAAAAGGAGGGAGACAGAAAGCAGAAAAATATAGGCCAGTTAGCCTAACATCTGTCATTGGTAAACTGTTGGAATCCATTATTAAGGAAGTAATAGCAGGGCATTTAGAAAACCATAATACAATCAAACAGAGTCAACATGATTTTCTGAAAGGGAAATCATGTTTGACAAATCTATTAGAGTTCTTTGAAGAGGTAATGAGCAGGGTGGATAAAGGGGAACCAGTAGATGTAGAGTATTTGGATTTCCAAAAGGCATTCAACAAGGTGCCACATAAAAGGTTACTGCATAAGATAAGAGCTCATGGTTTTGGGGGTAATATATTAGATTAGATAGAGGATTGGCTAACTAACAGAAAAGGGAGTCAGGATAAATGGGTCATTTTCAGGTTGGCAAACTGTAACTAGTGCAATGCCACAGGGATCAGTTTAGCGGCCTCAAATATTTTCAATCTATATTAATGACATGGGTGAAGGAAGCGAGTGTATTGTAGCCAAGTTTGCGGATGATACAAAGATAGGTGGAAAAGCAAGTTGTGAGGAGGACATAAAGGCTGTGATTTTGCCGGCGCTCAGGGGGTGGGTTTGGAGGCGGGTCAGAGGTTAAAGTCATTTTGATTGACGGCGGGTTCCAAACCTGCCATCAACCCGCCTCCAAACAACCTTCCCATGTGTTGGGTCCCCGATTTGCGAATGGACCCACACCTAGCAGCGGGAAACAGATTAAAGGCAATTAACTGCCTATTAACAGGTACTTGTCATTAGTTTTCAGGCTGTTTTTCGAATTTCCAGCTTTTGAGTCGGGTTTCACAATGTCTGGACAACACACCAGGTGAGTGTGGTATGGTTTGAGTCTGGTCTGGTGTTAGTGAAAAGAAGACAGCTGCAGAAGTGGTGTCAAGGATGCAATGTTGCATATGGTGAGTTTCAGAGCAAAGAAAATGTTGGTTACTGCATTTTTAATACATACACAGATTTCTTTAGCTTACAAGTTTTTTAATCCAACTGTATGTCCAGTGCCACTGGTGGGAGAACCTCTCTCACCAGTGACAGATTGCTTCTGTCATCTCACCTGCAGCTGCCATCTATTCCAGCCTATGGAGGGAGTCATTGGAGAGCCTGGGGCAAGAGTTCACCTTTGTGCAGTGATTGTCAGTGTTTTCAGCACCTCAATGCTGTCAAACAGTGAAAAATCAACTGTCAAAATAAAATTGAGCATGGTCCCTTTAAGGAAATCAGCAGATGACGCATCATCAAACGACATCATCAGACCCGCTTCCTGTTAATTGGCCAGTAAGCCCAGGCTTTCCAAGGCCAATCAAGGAAAAATCACGTCTGTGGAGCAGAGGCAGCTGGGGGAGGGGCTGGAATCCGGAAACCAGCTGACACGCACCCATCCCGACACCGAGCAGAAAATCGCGGCCAAAGAGTCTGCAAAGGGTTAGAGATAGGTTAAGTAAGTGGACAAGAATTTGGCAGATGGAATATAATGTGGGAAAATGTGAAGTTATCCATTTTGGTAGGAAGAATAGAAAAGAAAAATATTATTTAAACGGAGAAAGACTACAAAATGCGATGGTACAGAGGGATTTGGGTGTCCTTGTACATGAAACACAAAAAGTTAACATGCAGGTGCAGCAAGTAATTAGGAAGGTAAATGGAATGTTGGCCTTTATTTCAAGGGGGATAGAGTATAAAAGTAGGGAAGTCTTGCTACAACTGTATGGGGCACTAGTGAGACCACACCTAGAGTACTGCGTACAGTTTTGGTCCCCTTATTTAAGGAGGGATATACTTGCATTGGAGGCAGTTCAGAGAAGGTTCACCAGGTTGATTCCTGGGGTGGAAGGGTTGTCTTGAGGAAAGGTTGAGCAGGTTGGGCCTATACTCATTGGAGTTTATAAAAGAATGAGAGGTGATCTTATTGAAACATATAAGATTCTGAAGGGGTTGAACAGGGTAGATGCTGAGAGGATGTTTCCCCTAGTGGGGGAATCTAGAATGAGGGGGCATAGTCTCAGAATAAGGGGTCGACCATTTAAGACGGAGATGAGGAGGAATTTCTTCTCTCAGAGGGTCGTGAATCTTTGGAATTCTTTACCCCAGAGAGCTGTGGAAGCTGAGTCATTGAATATATTCAAGGCTGCGATAGACAGGTTTTTGAGCAACAGGGGAGTCAAGAGTTATGGGGAGCGGGCAGGAAAGTGAAGTTGAAGCCAAAATCGGATCAGCCATGATCTCATTAAATGGCGGAGCAGGCTTGAGGGGCCAAATGGCCTGCTCCTGCTCCTATTTCTTATGTTCTTATATTCTTATGACCCACATGGGTTCTCATAGCAACACCTTTTGTTTGGAGGAAGTGAGTGGAATTAAAGGAGAAGTTATTCAATATGGTGGTGGATGGGGACTTGTTGGGCTTCCTTTCAAGAAATCACCAGAGAGCTGTTAGGCCATTCTGATGGGGGATGGAGGTGTAGAGGAACTGGACGTTCATGGTGAAAAGGAAACAGTTAGGGCCAGGAAACTGGAAACTGTTAAAGTGGCAGAGGGCAGAGGTAGAGTCGCGGATGTAGGTTCAAAGAGACTGGACAAGGGGAGAAAAAAATAGAATCAAGGTGGGAAGAAATCAGTTCCGTGGGGCAAGAAGAGGCTGAAATGATGGGTCTGCCAGGGCAGTCCTGTTTGTGGATCTTGGGAAGGAGGTAGAGGCGGGCTGTGCAGGGTTGGGTGAATATGAGGTTGGAGGCCGTGGACGGAAGATCTCCAGAGGATGTGAGGTCAGTGACAGTCTGGGAAATGATGGCTTGATGTTTGGTGTTGGGGTCATGATCTAGCGGGAGGTAGGAGGAGGTGTCAGAGAGTTGCCATTCAGCCTTCACAAGGTAGAGGTCGGTTCTCCAAACAACAACAATGCCACCCTTGTCAGCAGATTTAATGACAATGTGGGAGTTGGACCTGAGAGAACAGACTGCTGCAAGTTCAAAGGGAGGTAGGTTAGAGTGAGTGAGCGGAGTGAAAAAATTGAGATGACCAATGTCATGCCGGCCGGTCCAATGAAAAGATCGAGAGAGGGTAAGAGGCCAGAGGGAGGGATCCAGGTGGACTGAGAATTCTGAAGATGGGAGAACAGGTCCGCTGTAGGGGGGAAGACTCATGGCCAAAGAAGTGAGCATGGTGTTGAAGGCGATGGAAGAAGAGCTCAGCATCATGCCGAGCTCAAAATTAATTGAGGTGGGGGTGTAATGGTTGAAGCTGAGGCCTTTGCTGAGGACTGATCACTCGGGGTCAGATAGGGGAAGGTCAGATGGAATAGTGAAAATGCGACAAGGGCTGAGATTGGAAGGAGGGATGGGATCGGAGGAAAGTGAAGAGAAAGAAGTATCTGGAGGGGCATTGGTATCCAAGAGTTGTCGAGTCCTTGACACCAGAAAGGAAGAAAAAAGTTTTTTGTTAAAGCGCTGGAGTAGGCGAAGGATGAACTGGAACCGCGGACCAAAACAACGCTGAAATACAAGGGCCTAGAAATTCAGTTGGGCGCGCCAGCCGTTAGCGCCTTAGGAGGAGTAGATCTCGAGCGCTAGGCGCTTATCGCCCGGGCGCAGCGCGATCTGCGCCTCTCCCCAACTTCAGGACACATTTAGCGCCGGCGCAAAGTCTTAGCGCACGCCCTGCTGCGCGCGCAGATCATGACGTCATTTAATAGTGCAACGCCCTTTGTGCGCCCCAAACCGGAACTTCACTCGCGCCGGCCCATTGTGCGCCGGGCGGCCCGAGCGACTGTGAAGTGGAACGGTACACAGGCCAGCCGGGCCGCGGGGAGCGCAAATTAAAGGGCACTTACCCAGCAGTATAAAGGCCAGCCATTTTGCAGCATTCACTCTTGAGCAACGGTTTTTTGGACAGAGACCAAGGAGGAGAGTTTACTGGTTTGGACCAACACTTGGACAGGTATTTTTGGCTCAGGCCAGAGCTTACCAATTATCTTTGCCTTCATTCAGAGCTCAGTGTTTGCCAGCATATAATGGGGGCTGCATTGGGTGGCAACGCTGAATTTCAGCCTTATGCCAGAAGGGCTTACAGACGCCGTGAGAGAGTGGCAGCCCTGGCTAGACGCAGAGGGGGCAACAGGCGTCGCCAACTGAGGCCTTACCCACGCAGGGTATACCGCCAGCAGACCTCCTATCTGACCATGTCTGCCGCGATGTGTGTTAGGAGGCTGCGATTCCGAAGGGAGGTGGTTGCAGACATCTGCCGGCTGCTTCAGAGAGATCTGCAGCCACAGCTGATGCGCAGGACGTCTCTGTCGGTGGCAGTGAAGGTGACGGTGGCTCTCAACTTCTATGCCTCCGGCTCCTTCCAATCCGCTACTGGGGACATCGCTAACATCTCCCAGTTCGCCGTGCATTGCTGCATCCGCCAGGTGACCGAAGCCCTTTTCAGAAGGAGACATCAATTCATCTCCTTCCCCATGACCCTGGACAAGCAGCAGCAGCGTGCAGTGGGGTTTGCGAGAATAGCGGGCTTCCCCATGGTGCAGGGCGCCATTGACTGCACGCATGAGGCTTTGCGGGCACCTCTTGAGCATGCCGAGGAGTACCGCAACCGGAAGGGCTACCATTCCCTTAATGTACAGCTGGTGTGTGACCACAGGCAGCGCATCCTAGCTGTCAATGCCCGCTTTCCAGGCAGCAGCCACGATGCCTTTATCCTGTGACAGACAACTGTGGCTGACATGTTCCAGGCACAGCCTCCCCCAAGAGGATGGCTTATCGGGGACAAAGGCTATCCTTTGTGTACCTGGCTCATGGCCCCGCTCCACGCGCCCATGACCCCTGCTGAAGAGGCATACAACGAGAGCCATCAAGCGACGAGGAACCTCATAGAACAAACAATCGGCATGCTCAAGCAACGGTTCCGCTGTCTCGGTCGCTCCGGGGGAGCCCTCCAGTATTCGTAGGATCGAGTCTCCCAATTCGTCGTCGTTTGCTGCATGCTGCACAACCTGGCTATCCGCAGGACTCAGGCGCTGCCACCTCATGTTGGACCACCACCTCAGGAGGAGGAGCAGGAGGAGCATGAGGACGACGAGGACGAGGAGTACCAGCCCAGGAGGGAAGCACAAGGTCCAAGGGCCGCCCGTCGGCAGCTTATTGAACGTCACTTCTAGGCCCCCTGTCAGGGAATGGCTTGTGCCAATGATAGAACATGATTGCAGCCGCTCCGCAAGCCCTCAGCCGGTTAAGGCAACAAACACTTCAAAGATCAAACATGGACAATGTGAATAAATAAAATGCTTTATTGTACAAACTCTGGGCCCTTCCCTCATGAAAACCAAAAACAGACGAAACCCCCAAAAAACACTCAAACACATTACTCGCTCCCACAACCTGGAGAGGATTAACAAAATAGGGCAACTAAAATGGCCATCATTCTCGGCCTTCGTCAAAAACAAACATCACATCATCGGCCTTCAAAAAACAAACATCCAATTCTCGGCCTCAAGAAACAAACACAAATGGCCACACATTCGACTATTTGGCCCGCTAGGGCGATGCCTTGGCCATCTTTGGGTGGCCCCTGCCCGCCCTGCTGCTCCGCCTCAAAGCAAGGCCATTGGCTGCTGCAAGGCTGGGGGCAGGCTCCTGAGGGGCACATGTCGTGACGGCAGATGCCCTTGGGGGTCGGACTAGTCGAGGTCTGGCAGTCGAGCGGGCGGCTGTTGATTGCTGCAGCTGTGGCTGGCCAGCATCAGTCGCTGCAGCAGCTCCTGGCAGCTCCACTGGGGGAGTGGCAGTGGCGGCTGGAGGAATGGCGGCAAGCTGGCGGATGGCAAGTGCTCGCTGGTTGCCTGAGACATTGGCACTCGCCCGGGCCAGCACTGCAGCATGCGCACCAATCTGCCGAGGGACAGACCGCTGTGCTGCTGCAGCGCGCCGGGTGCCCTGGCGATGCCTGGCTGACACAGCGAGTGTGGCAGCAGTGAGTGCCCGTGTTGACCTGTTCACTGACCGCAGCAGAGCAGCCAGTGACTGGACGGCACCACTGATCACCTGGCCAGTCGCTGACAGATCTGCCCGGTATTCCGCCCGACTGGTGGCCTCTAAGGGCCCGACCTCGGCCACACTCCGAGAGAGGGAATCGATGGACTCAAGCAACCGTGCCACTGCCGCCATGAGCTCCGTGTGCCGGCGCTCCGAGTCCGCGGACAAGTCTTCGAGGCGTTCCATCTCCTCGGCGAAGAGCATCTCCTGACTGGAGGCCGGACTCTCCCTCTGGGGAGAAGGCCGCCGAGCTGGCCGACCCTTCCTGCGTTGCTGGAGGCCGCTGGGCCCAGCAATTGGACTCCCCTCCGACGCATCCCCCCTCTGGGGAGAAGGCCGCCGAGCTTCCACCCCCCTCCCGCCTTTCTGCAGCACGCAGGTCCCAGGAGCTCCCCTCCCCTTCGACACTTCCGCCACGCTGCCCTCCAGGGAAGACGTGTCCCCTACATTGGCCTGGGTGGCCACGGCTGAGGGTTCCCCTGATGGGCCGCCTTCCTCTTGCTCCTCCTCCTGCTCCTCCTCGGAGGGTCTGTCACTGGCAAGTTGAGGGACCTCCTCTTGACCATCTGAAAGCAAGAAGGCACAAGAGTAGCTTTAGAGTGAGGAGAGGGCGTCAGTGCGGGATGCATGAGTGGTGGCATTCAGCGCATTGGTCGGACAGTGGCAAAGGATGTAGATCTGATGCGCAAGTGGGACGAGAGAGGTGCAAAAGGTGATGTCCTTACCACTGCTGCCCAGAACAGGGTCGGCATCTCCACATGCAACGGGCCCAATCACCCGGCCACCCATGAGGCGCTCCACGCGATGTTGCAGGTCGGTGAGTGGCTGGGTATGGGGTCGTCCTCCCCCGGTCGCAGTCCGGCTCTTGTGATTATTCGCCAGCTTGGCCTGCAAGAGAAAGGACGGCCTCTAAGTACAGTGTGTCGCCGTGATCTTGTGTGCACTGCCTCCCATGGTGGAATAGCCTGGCCAGTGTGTCGCCATGATCTGGTGTGCACTGCCTCCCATGGTGGAATAGCCTGGCCAGTGTGTTGCCATGATCTGGTGTGCACTGCCTCCCATGGTGGAATAGCCTGGCCAGTGTGTCGCCATGATCTGGTGTGCAATGCCTCCCATGGTGGAATAGCTTGGCCAGTGTGTTAAGTGCAGAATGTGCAATTGATGCTCATGCCTGTCCCATAGCTGCTGGATGAAGGCTGGCCATTAGAGCTTTCAGGTCCCATTGCCCATAATGTGAGGTGCACATGCAAGGATGAGGAGGTCATTGGAAAGGGTACTCACCCTGACAATGCGTGTGAGGTCATTTAACTTTTTGCGGCATTGGGCACCGGTCCTGGGGACGTCGCTGTTGGCTGACAGCTTGCTGGCGACATGCCTCCAGGCTCTCCTGTAGACGCGGACCGTCGCCTTCTTGCCATTGTCCGGGTACAAAACATGGCGCCTCTTCTCCACAGCAGCAAGCAGCACACTCAGATCACGCTCTGAGAAGCGCTGCGCACGTTCACGGGCCTTCTCCATGTCTTCAGGCGCTATTTGGGTCCAGCAGCAGTGTTCAGGCCTAGCTGGAGGTCTCCACTATCCAGGGCGTGGCAGCAGACACAGTCGACCCTTCCCCCTTAAGAGCTGGCCGGCGCCAGGGTGTCTGCTGTCAATCACGAGATGGCCGCACCTGCGCTGCGCCCGGCCTCGGCGCTATCGATCACCACCTCCGGCTTAGCGCCCAAAGAGAGGCGTCCAGCAGCAGTTTTAGCGCTCGCCCGAACTAGTAGGGCGAAGCTAATGAATATCGGAGAAGTGGCCTAGATTTGGCGGCGGCCGCAAACTTTAGCGGACGCCCCACTTTAGCGCCCCAAAAGTGGCGTCAATGAATTTCTAGGCCAATGAGTCTGTGCTGCTGAATTCTTGAGAGCTCATGCTAAAAGGAAATGAGTAAATTTTACTGAACTCTGCTTGGAGTACTAACTCGTAAAATCAGCACAATAAGCATTTCAAGCAGGAGGAAGAAGATGGCGGATTGTATAAGGAACTTATAAGGAACAAGAAAGGGAATCTCAGAGGAGGAATAACCATAATAGCATCAACAAAATAGGGAGTTGTTATTGGAGAAAAAAGGTGAGAAATGAACCATCAGACACAACTGGTATAATTCTTGTTCAGGTGTGTGAGAGAAGTGTTAGACGATCTTAGCCCAGAAGAAGTATTAGATGCACTTAAGTTTTATAGATTTTTAAAGGAAAAAAAAATTTGGAAAGGAAGTTTGTAGTCAACTGTTTTGAAAGAGTGTACACGAGATGAGTGTATTTCTCACCACATTGATTATGCATTCTGAAAGACTATCAGTGTGCTTCGAGGGGCTCGACAGGTTCTGCAGGGCTGCTGTACGTGTAAGTGTTTCTAACAGAAAATTCTGAATGCACTACATGACACAGTTGCCAATTAGTCAACCTTTGCATAAAGTGTAGAAAGCGTACTGTTTAACACTGCTCCTGCACACGCATGTCTTACCTTCTGTATTGTGATAAATTATACTTTTTTAAGGCAGGGGAGCTAAATTAATAGGCTTAGGCCTGAACAGTGAGAGTACCTGGGAATTATATTTAATATAATAATATTTCACTGTAGTACTGGGCAGTATCTGTTGCATGTGGATAATTTAATAGAATAAATAGGTACCAGAGCCAACATTTTCTGTTCATTGCTGAGCAACAATGGTGAGGAATATTGAGGCTTCATTGTTCCCTTCCTTCTCTCTTTTGTCATTAGTTTTGAGTACATTTTTGTTTTTCAAAAGAACATTACATTATCTTGCTTGTGTCCGCGAGAACAGGAGTCCTTTGTATAATTGGCACATTCTTATTTTAGATAGCTTTTCATTTGCTGGGACTAAGATGCCTTTATAAAATACAGCAGTGTGCAAACTGTAAGCAATAGCACAAAATTATAATATTAAATTCCAAACAGCATGAATGTCTTTATTGTGCCAGGTACCAACGCAATCATATTTGACCAAGATATCAACTACTTATTAAAACAGACAAACTGTTATTTTTATTATTTTTCACTGAATATATCACAAAAGAAAATCAAGCCCATTTAATAGCCTGGTTCACCTGCAAGGTCTAATAAAATCCAGGGGGATAGAAATGTGTAATAAAAACAGAAAATGCTGGAAATACTCAGCAGGTCAGGCAGCATCTGTGGAGAGAGAAACAGAGTTAACGTTTCAGGTCGATGACCCTTCGTCAGAACTGGAAAAAGCAGGAGATCGAACAGGTTTTTAAGCAAGTGCAGGGGCAGGGAAAGGGGGGAGGGGAGGAAAGAACAAAAGGGAAGGTCTGTGATAGGATGGAAGGCAGGAGAGATTAAGAAACATTAAGAGAGTGCAAGGAAAAAGGATATGGTAATGGGACAATTTAAGAAACAAACGATGGCTCTAGATGGAAGGCAGGAGAGATTAAGAGACACTAAGAGATGGTGCAAGGCAAAAGCAGATGGTAATAGGACAAGCTAAGGAACAAAAGATGGCTCTGGATGAAGTGTAAATGACAGAATGATAGACAGCTGCCATGTGGGAGAGAGAGAAAAAAATAAAAATAATAATAAATAAAATAAATGGAAAAAAAAAGGATAGGGGCAGAGGTTATGGTCTGAAATTGTTGAACTCTATGTTGAGTCCAGAAGGCTGTCAAGTGCCTAATCGAAATATGAGGTGCTGTTCCTCGAGCTTACATTGAGCTTCAGTGGAGCAATGTGAGAGGCCGAGGACAGTGAGGTCTGAGTGGGAGTGGAGCGGAGAATTAAAGTGACAGGCGAGCGGAAGCTCGGAGTCACCCTTACGGACTGAACAGAGGTGTTCCGCAAAGCGGTCACCCAATCTGCATTTGGTCTCCCAATTGTAGAGGAGACCGAATTGTGAGCAGAGAATACAGTATACTAAATCGCAAGAAGTACAAGTAAATCACTGTTTCACCTGGAAGGAGTGTTTGGGGCCCTGGACAGTGGGAAGGGTGGTGGTAAAAGGGCATGTGTTGCATCTCCTGCGCTTGCATGGGAAGGTGCTGGGCGAAGGGGAAGAGGTGCTGGGGGTGATAGAGGAGTGGATCAAGGTGTCGCGGAGGGAGCGGTCCCTTCGGAATGCTGAAAGGGGAGGTGAGGGGAAGATGTGTTTGGTGGTGGGATCACACTGGAGGTGGCGGAAATGGCGGCGGATGATCCGTCGAATGTAAAGGCTGGTGGGGTGAAAGGTGAGGACAAGGGGAACCCTATCGTGGTTCCGGGAGGGAGGGGAAGGGGTGAGAGCAGAAGTGCGGGAAATAGAACGGACACGGTCAAGGGCCGTGGCAACCACAGTAGAGGGGAATCCTTGGTTGAGGTAAAAGGAAGACATGTCGGAAGCACTGGTATGGAAGGTGGCATCGTCAGAGCAGATGCGGCGGAGACGGAGAAACTGGGAGAATGGAATAGAATCCTTACAGGAAGCGAGGTGGGAGGAAGTGTAGTCCAGGTAGATGTGGGAGTCAGTGGGCTTGTAGTGAATGTTTGTCAATAGTCTATCCCCAGATATGGAGACAGATAAGTCAAGGAAGGGAAGGGAAGAGTCGGAGATGGACCATGTGAAGGTGAGGGAAGGGTGGAAATTGGAAGCAAAGTGAATGACATTTTTTGGTTCAGGGCATGAGCAGGAAACAGCACCGATACAGTCATCAATGTACCGGAAAAAGAGGTGAGGGAGGGGACCTGAGTAGGGCTGGAACAAAGAATGTTCCACATATCCCACGAAAAGGCAGGCATAGCTGGGACCCATGCGGGATAGAAATATGTGTTGTACCTGATTTCTGGGCACAAAATCACAGTTAGGGGCATCGCGTTCAGGTGGCAGTATCCTGCACCCATAAAACATAAGAACATAAGAAATAGAAGCAGGAGTAGGCCAATCGGTCGCTCGAGCCTGCTCCGCCATTCAATAAGATCACGGCTGATCCAATCTTGTCCTCAACACCACTTTCCTGCTCTCTCCCCATACCCCTTGACTCCCTTGTAGTTCAAATGTCTATCAATCTCCGCCTTGAATATATTCAGTGACTCCTCCTCCACAGCTCTCTGGGATAGAGAACTCCAAAGATTCATGACCCTCTGAGAGAAGAAATTCCTTCTCATCCCTGTCTTAAATGGGCAACCCCTTATTATGAAACTATGCCCCCTAGTTCTAGATACCCTACGAGGGGAAACATCCTCTCAGCATCCACCCTGTGAATCCACCTCAGAATCTTATGGGGGAGAAATTCAGTATCACCACGTTTGCGGCGTAATACTCAAGCGGGCGCGAAATTTAGCGCCCGGCGCAAATTATCGCCACCTACTGCTAACTTGACCTGCTTCGCCCCAGGAGGTGCTCGGAGCACTAAAACAGGCGCTGCACGACTGTCTTAAGGCGCTAAGCCGGAGAAGCGAGGCGCTACCACCGAGGGCGGGCGCAGGTGCGGCCAGTTAGCGATTGCACGCAGACACGCTGGCGCCGGTCAGCTCTTAAAGGGGAGGTTCGATCTTGGATTTCAGCCACACCCTGCGCATCGGAGCCCTGATTCTCGGCCTGGACAGACCTGCTGCAACATTCTAACGCCTAGCACCATGGAGAGGGCCAGGGAGCGAGCGCAGGTTCTGGTTGGCGCGGTGGAGCGCAGGCGATCTATCCTGTTTCCGGACAGTGGCAGGAGGCCGCTGCCCAATGACTATCGCAAAGCTTGGAGGGAGGTTGCTCACAGAGTGACCTCCAGCAGCATAGTGCCTAGGACCCCTGTGCAATGCAGGAAGGAGTTCAACGACCTCACTCGGGTCGTCAGGGTGAGTACCCTTTTCAGTATCCTCTTCATCCCTGCATGTCCACCTCACTTTATGGCCAAAGGGTCCCGAAAGCCCCAATGCCCAGCCCTCATCCAACACCTATGAGCCTTTCATGAAACTCACATGCACATTCAGCACTTTGCACACTGTAAAGGCTAATCGACCATGGGAGGCAGTGCAGCCAAGATCGGGGCTTCACACTGTAAGGGCTACTTGACCATGGGAGGCAGTGCAGCCAAGATCAGGGCTTCACACTGTAAGGGCTATTCGACCATGGGAGGCAGTGCAGCCAAGATCAGGGCTTCACACTGTAAGGGCTATTCGACCATGGGAGGTAGTGCAGCCAAGATCAGGGCTTCACACTGTAAGGGCTATTTGACCATGGGGGGCAGTGCAGCCAAGTTCAGGGCTTCACTCTGTACTCAGAGCCCATTCTTTCTCTTGCAGGGCAAGCTGGCCCATAACAGGAGGCAGCAGCAGTGGACCGGGGGAGGCTGGCCTCACCTTCAAGACCTCAGCAATCTGGAGCAGCGAGTCCAGTGGATTATGGCAGGCCAGATGATTGGCCCCATTGCCACTGGAGATGCCGACCCCGTTCTAGACAGCAATGGTAAGGTCATCACCTTTTTGACCTCTCTCCTTCCACTTGTGCCTCACAGCAGCATCCTTTGCCACTATCGAACCAATACAGTGCATTGCAGCCCTCGTGCCTCCCTCACTGCCACCCTGTCCTCACGCTAAAGCAACTCTTGTACCTCCCTGCTTTCAGATGCTGATTTGCCAGGTGAGGAGGTGGGCCCTCAAGCTGCCACTGTGATTGACTCTGAAGGCGAGGAGGAAGAGGACACCGGACCATCAGTGCCACGCTCAGCTGAGGCAGCCCATGACCATAATGGGGACACGTCTTCCCTGGAGGGGAGCAGGGGGGAATGGTCTGAGGAGGGTGAAGCTCCGGGGCCCAGCGGGCTGCAGCAATGTGGGGGGGGTCGGGAAACTCTGTGGCCTTCTCCCCGGAGGTAGAGTCTGGCCTCGAGTCCTGCTACAGTGAGCGCAGAAGAGGAGCGGCTCCTCGCTGAAATGAGCGCCCAGGCAGAGCACAGGCCCACTGAGCTCATGGCTGCAGTGGCAAGGATGCCCGAATCGATTGAGACACTGGCAAGGAGTGTCCAGGACTTCGGCGCAGCATTCCACGCAAGTGCTTAGTGGTGCAATGCAGTCAGTGGCTGATCTGATGCAGACGCAGATTGAGGCCACACGAGCACTGACTGCTGCCACCCTCGCTGGATCGGGCACGAATCGCCAGGGCCCTTGCCGCACCACAGCAGGCCAGCAGTCTGTGCTTCAGCAGATTGCTCCGCATGCTGCAGTGCTGCCCCGTGGGAGTGCCAGTGTGTCGTCCGACCAGGGAATGGCTGTCCTCTGTCAGGATGGCAGCATTGCTGCTGCCAATACTGTCACTTCTCCACTGCAGCTGCCACCACCTGTAGGACAGACTGCTGCTGCCCATGCAGAGTTGGAGCAGTCAGCAGCCGGGCCCTCCAGGCCCAGAGCTCATCCAGACCGTACCTCAAGGGCATCTGCCGACTCAGTTTCTGACACTCAGCAGCCTTCCCCCAGCCTTGCTGCAGCCACTGGGGTCCCATTGTGGAGGAGCTGCAGGGTGGGAAGGGGCCAATCTTGCAAGCAAAACAGATCACCCTCGAAGTACAAAAAGTAGGAGGTGTGGCAAAATGCTGTTAATTTTTTTATTGAAGGCCGAGGATCGTGGTCATTTTTTGGTTACTCTTTTGTTCATTGTCTCCAGGTTGTGAGAGCCAGTTATGTGTCTGACTGCTTTTGTTGGGGTTTCTCTCTATTACTTTGTCATGCGGGAAGGGCACACAGTTTGTTAAATAAAGAAGTGTCTTTACTCAGATTGTGCATGTTTGCTCTTTGAACTATTTGTTGTCTTGACCGGCTTAGGGGTTGCGGAACGGTTCCAATCATGTTCTTTCAATGGCACAAGCCATTCCCTCAGAGGGGGCCTAGAACCGACTTGCAATAAGCCGCTGACGGACAGCCTTTGCACTTTGTGCCTCCCTCCCGTCTTGGTGCTCCTCCTCCTCTTCTGCTGGTGCTCCAATGTCTGGTGGCAGTGGCTGAGTCCTGAGGATTGCCAGGTTATGCAGCATGCAGCACACTACAACGGAATGGGAGACTCGCTCAGGTGAGTACTGAAGGGCTCCCCCGGAATGGTCCAGACAGCGGAACCGTTGCTTGAGCACACCGATTGTGTGCTCAATGATGTTCCTGGTCACTTGATGGCTCTCATTGTATCGTTCTTCAGCAGGGGTGCTGGGCGCATGGAGCGGGGTCATCAGCCAGGTGCACAGAGGATAGCCCTTGTCCCCGAGAAGCCAGCCTCCTGAGTGAGCCGGGGCTTCAAAAAGGTCTCCCACAGAAGTCTGGCGCAGGATGAAGGCGTCGTGGCTGCTGCCTGGAAAGTGGGCATTGACAGCGAGCATCAGCTGTCTGTGGTCACACACCAACTGGACGTTCAACGAATGGAACCCCTTCCGGTTGCGGGAATCCTCGGCATTCTCTTGCGGTGCCCGCAAAGCCACATGCGTGCAGTCAATGGCGCCCTGGACCATGGGGAAGCCTGTTATTCTTGCAAATCCCATTGCGCGCTCTTGCTGCTTATCCAGGGTCATGGGGAAGGAGATGTACTGACATCTTCTTTTAAAGAGTGCATTCGTGACTTGACGGATGCAGTAATGCACCGCGAACTGAGAGATATTGGCAATGTCCCCAGTTGCGGATTGGAAGGAGCCGGTGGCATAGAAGTTGAGAGCCACTGTCACCTTCACTGCCACCGACAGAGACGTCCTGCTCCTCAGTTGAGGCTGCAGATCTGGCTGAAGCAGGTGGCAGAGCTCAGTGACCACCTCCCTGCTGAATCGCAGCCTCCGAAAACACTGCTCATCAGAAATGTTGAGGTATGAGAACTGTTGGCGGAAAACCCTGGGACGGTAAAGTCTCGTGTGCCGACGCCTGTTGGCCCTCCTCCGTCTGGCCATGATTGGCACTCTCTCTCGGCGTCTCTGAGCCCTCTCAATGTAATGGAGAAGCCCAACGTTTTCACCCATTGCAGCCCCCATAGTATGTGGCCACTCAAGGTTATGCCAGTGAAAAAGCAAACCAACTACAAAGTCTGGGCCGAAGCCAGAAGTACCTCTGCGAGCGCTGACTCAGTGTAGAAAGCGCTCTCCCTTTGTCTCTCTGCAAACCTCTCTCTCTCTCACAGAAGGGAAAGTAAGTTGTGAGGAGGATGCAAAGAGGCTGCAAAGGGATATAGACAGGTTAAGTGTGTGGGCAAGAATGTGGCAGATGGAATATAATCTGGAGAAAGGTGAAGTTATCCACTTTGGTAGGAAAAATAGAAAAGCAGAATATTCTTTAAATGGTGAGAGATTGGGAAATGTTGGTATTCAGAGGGACCTGGGTGTCCTTGTACACGAATCACAGAAAGCTATCATGCAGCTACAGTAAGCAATTAGGAAAGCAAATGGTATGTTAGTCTTTATTACAAAAGGATTGGAGTAAACTGTACACAGTAATCTGGCAGCATCAGTGGAGAGAGAAACAGAGTTAACGTTTCAGGTTGATGAAGGTCATTCACCTGAAACGTTGGGCTGGATTTTGCTGACGTCGGCGGGTCCGGGGCGGGCGACGTTGGTGGTGGGTCCCAACCCCACTGCTGGCTCCATCTCGCTATATAAAATTATTTTACACTGATGGGCCTTGTTAAACCCACCCAGCGCATTTGCCGGTTCAATTAGAGGAAGAGGGTCTGGTGATGTCATTCATGACACGTCATCAGCCAATTTCCTTAAAGGGACCATGGCCAACTTTCTTTTAACATTTGTGCTGGCAGTGTTCTACAGCATTGAGGTGCTGCAAACACTGACAATCACTGCACAGAGGTGCAGGGCTGCACCAAGGTTCTCCCATGACTTCCTCCAGCACGCAGGGAGGTCCTCCTCCCTTCTGGTGGGTGGAACTGACCTCCACAGGAGACCAACACAGCCTGGTAGCACACTGTACAGGAAGGACACAAGCTGGGATGTCATCAAGAGGACCTGGGAGCAGTGGCACAAATGTGTCAATCATCTCATTAGATCACAAAACGTTAGTACAAAGTCACACTCACCTTCATCCTGCTGTGCTTCTCATCCCATCACTCTGCCTTCCCTACCCTACCCCTGCACATCCTTACCCACACCAACTTACCTTGCACCTCCACCCATCCCTCTCTATCTACATTATCACTTCCCCATCTCACTAGCCACCTCTCACACTCACCCTCATCCTAGTGCAATCATACCAACTAACAACACACAAGAGTAGCCACTTGGATGTTTCAACCAATGTTCATGTAAAGTTTCTTTAAAGATGCTGTCAAACATTGATACCTTTATTTTCAATTCTTTGCATTCTTGGACAAATTTGTGTGTACTTTTGGAAGTGGCTTAGTGAGTTGCAGTGAATGGTGAGACATAACGGTACCCCCCGCAATGGTGATGAGTGTGAAAGGAATAGCTTGGGCATTGTAGGGAGGCTTTATGGTGTTGATGTGGGGTGGTGCCAACATGGCGCATCATGTGGCAGCAAGGGTGTACAGCATCAAGTGAAGTAACTCTGGCCATGGTGAGGCCATCCCTGGCATCCCAGGCAGCAATGTGCTTGGGTGTTGATGCCCTCTGTCCTGTGCAGCATCAGGTGATTGCGGAGAAGTTTGGTGTTGTTGGTGCTGCTGGTGCGCCTGGTGCTGCTGGTGTTGGGGCTGATCGTGGTCCGGTTCTAGGGACCAAGGTGAGACAGTATAAAGGGCACCCATGTTGATGGTATAGATGGCAGGTGAAGTAGAGATGTGGTGAAAGAGTACTTCCAATGAGGTAAGAGTGAATGGAAGAGTGGAAAGTGGAAAGCCCACAGAATCTGTGCTGGAAATGGACTGAGAAACAGCTTGTGGCTGAGGAGAGTGAATATCTGTCAGATGGGAGCTTTTACTGTACATTTGAAGTTGTCAAGTAATCACCTGGAGCAATGGCCACTGAACTTTCGCCTCAGGTTGACAGCCGTGGCCCCCAAACAGCGTAGTTCCCGTGGCCATGAAGTTAAATTGAAAACTAAGTTTAAAAAGCCTGTTAATGATATGTCAACTAGAGGGTAATGAGTTTAATTGGGTCCAGACCCGCTGTCAAAAAAATCAAATTTCCCACCCAACCTGCCACTGATCCCGCCCGCTGACCCCCCAGAAAATTCCGACCGTTAACTCTGTTTCTTTCTCCACAGATGCTGCCTGGCCTGCTGAGTATTTCGAGAATTTTCTGTTTTTATTTCAGATTTCCAGCATCTGCAGTATTTTGCTGGGATACTCTGTACAGTTTTGGTCTCCTTACCTAAGGAAGGATATACTTGCCTTAGAGGGAGTGCAACAAAGGTTCACTAGACTTATTTCTGGGACAGGGTGATTGTCCTATGAGGAGAGATTGAGTAGACTAGGCCTATATTCTCTAGAGTTCAGAAAAATGAGAGGGTAGATGCTGGGAGGATGTTTCCCCTGGCTGGGGAGTTTAGAACCAGGGGTCACAGTCTCAGAATAAGGTGTCAGCCACTTCGGACTGAGATGAGGAGAAATTTCTTCCCTCAGAGGGTGGTGAATCTTTGGAATTCTCTACCCCAGAGGGTTGTGGAGGCTCAGTCGTTGAGTATATTCAAGACAGAGATCGATAGATTTTTGGATACTAAGGGAATCGAGGGATTTAGGGATAGTGCAGGAAGGTGGAGTTGTGGTGGAAGATCAGCCATGATCTTATTGAATGGCGGAGCAGACTCGAAGAACCGAATGGCCTACTCCTGCTCTTATTTCTTATGTTCTTATGTTTTTATCTGCTGTGAAACTAGTCACACATTCCAGCTCTACAAAGTTCTGAAGCCAGTCATCTATCTATCTATATAAATAAAAGGATACATCTGTCTGTCTGTCTGCCTGTCTGTCTGTCTGTCAGTCTGTCAATCTGACTGTCTGACTGTCTGTCCTTCGGTGTGTCTGTCCGGCTATACACTCTAAAGTTATAGAGTGTACCTACACGTGCGTTACATCAAAAGAAAGCTTACGATTCCGGAACGGTCATAAGTGTATTTACGTTTCGGCGAGACAAGAATTGTGCCCGTGGTATCCAAAAAACGTTCAAAATTCCACTCATTAGCATCTCATTATCCGCTCATTAGCAATAGAGTGACATTAAGGTCGACCAATCGTAAGGTCGAGCGACCCGACGGTCGACCAATCACTGTGTGGCGGGGGCGGGTTCCTGGCGCGTGCGGGCGACCCCTCCTAGTGATGGGACGATTGACCAATCCTACGCTTCGGTGACCTGACGGTCGACAAATCGGTGCGTGTGTGGGCGGGCCTCATCGTTCTGAACCGAGGTGAGTCGCCGCCATTTTGATTCCAAACTTTTAATATCTTTTTCCCGCTTTCTGCGTCTTTAAAAAAAAAGTTGCTTTTAAAACACAGTGTTTTTAAAAAAAGTTAATTATTTCTAAATCTTTATCTAATCTCATTAATTTTCCTACCTTTCCCCGTTTTTGCAGGTATGCCTCGAAGCGTGGGCGTCTGTTGCCAGCCATGCTGGACCCTAGGCAATTGTTTTGTGGCATGCTCCTCCCACCCCTCACCCCCCCACCACCCCGCTGGGCTCGATTCCGAACCAGCGGCCAGCCATCTTGGTAAAGGCTGGCTGGGCTCACTGCAAGCTCCTCGCGCTTCATTCGGGGGGGGCGGGGCTCGGAGGGGAGGGGAAGCGGAGAGGGTTACCCCCGGCAACCGGGCTCGCCAGCCGCAATCGGCCAACTCAAGCCGCTCAGGCCCAGGCCCGGAGATTAGGAGGCGGAGAGGGGAGGAGGGTTACCAAGGCAACCGGGCCCGGCCAGCTGCAATCGGCCGTCTCAAGCCGCCTCAGGCCCGGCCTCGGGAGGGCGGGGCTCAGGCTGACCGGGGCGCTGCGCTCGGCATGTCAGTGCGTGGGTCGGCAAGGGGCTCAGCGGAGCCATCGCCGGCAGAGGGGAGAGGGTCTGCTGGCTCCCCCCTCCCTTTCTCCCCCCTCCTTCCCCCACCTCCCCCACCCCTCCCCTCCTCTCCCCCCTCTCCCACTCCCCTCCTCCCTCTCCCTCCCCTCCCCCCTCCCCTCCCCCTCCCCTCTCCCCCTCCGCTCCCCCCCTCTCCCCTCCCCCTCCCTCTCCCCTCCCCCTCCCCTCCCACCCCTCCCCCCCTCTCACCCCCCCTCTCCCCCCTCCTTCCCCCCCCTCCCCCTCCCCTCCCCCCCACCCCCCCTCCCCTCCCACTCCTCCCCCTCTTTCTACCCCTCCCCTTTCCCCCCCTCCCCTTCCCCCCTCCCCCTCCCCCTTTTTCCCCCTCCCTCCCCTTCCCCTCCTCTTTCCCCCCCACCCCTACCCTTTCCCTCCCCTCCCCTTTCCCCCCCACCCCTCCCCTTCTCCCCCTCCCCTTCCCCCCTCCCCTTTTCCCCCTCCCCTTTCCCCCCCTTTCCCCCCTCCCCTTTCCCCCCCTCCCCTTTGCCCCCCTCCCCTCCCCCTCCCCTCCCCCCCTTTCCCCCCCTTCCCTCCCCCCACTTTCCCTCCCCCCTCCCCTTGCCTCTCCCCCCTCCCCTTTCCCCCCCTCCCCCTTCCCCCCTCCCCTCCTCCCCCCCCTCCCCCCTTCCCCCAGTCGCGCTCTCTCTTCACCCCAGTCGCTCTCTCTCTTCCCCCCAGTCGCTCTCTCTCTTCCCCCCAGTCGCTCTCTCTCTTCCCCCCAGTCGTTCTCTCTCTTCCCCCCAGTCGCTCTTTCTCTCTCTTCCAACAACAACATGCCCTCAAAAGACCCTCGGCACCGCCGGGCACTTCAGCTAGTCTATCTATCTATATATATAAAAGGATCGTTCTGTCTGTCTGTCTGTCTGTCTGTCCTTCGGTGTGTCTGTCCGGCTATAAACTCTAAAGTTATAGAGCGTACCTGCACGTGCGTTACATCAAAAGAAAGCTTACGATTCCGGAACGGTCATAAGCGTATTTACGTTTCGGCGAGACAAAAATTGCGCCCGCGGTATCCAAAAAACGTTCAAAATTCTGCTCATTAGCATCGAGTGACGTCGAGGTCGACCAATCGTACGGTCGAGCGACCCGACGGTCGACCAATCGCTGCGTCGCGGGGGCGGGTTCGTAGCGTGTGCGGGCGGGCCATCCTAGATTCGAGTGACAGGACAATTGACCAATCCTACACTTCAGTGACCTGATGGTTGACCAGTCGGTGTGTGTGTGGGCGGGCCTTATCATTCTGAAATGAGGTGAGTGGCTGCCATCTTTATTCCCACTTTCTGTGTGTTTATTGTCTGGATGGGGCCTAATCCTTCAGAGACTATAAATAAATTAGTTTAGCCTTCTTTGCTCAACAAACAGACGGACACTAGAAAATAAATTTCGGGAAAACAAATAAAACTTTTGCTGTTTTGCGCAGCGTCGCGTGCTATCTCAGCAAACCCGTTTTTTAAAAAGTTAAAAAAAACAAAATGGCGTCCCATGTCGTCTGCTGCTCCTCAGCACTTTTTAAAACAAATTAAACTTTTGCTGTTTTGCCCAGCCTCGCGTGCTGTCTCTGCAAACACTTTTTTAAAAAGTAAAAAAAAACAAAATGACGTCCCTGACCCCCACGCTCCCCCCCTCCCTCTCTGCCCCTCTCCTCTCTTCCCCTCCCCTCCCCCCTCTCTCCTGCCAATCGGCTCCTTCTCCTCACGTCACTTAGCAACAGTAACCAAGCAAGCTGGAACCAAAGTCAGCTCCTGCCCGCTCTCTCTCTCTCTCCTAGCAACAGTAACCAAGGAAGCTGCAACCAATGTCAGCTCCTGCCGTCTCTCTCTCTGTCTCTCTCCCTCCCCCCTCTCCTCCCCTCCCCCTCTCCTCCCCTCCCCTCTCCTCTCACCCCTCCCCTCTCGCCCCTTCCCTCCGCAACCCCCTCCCCCCTCCACCCCCCTCCCTACCCCCCTCCCCTCCCCCCGTACCCTCCCCCCTCCCCCCTCCCCTACCACCCTCCCCACCCTACCCTCCCCCCGTCGATCTCTCTCTTCCCACCCAGTCGCTCTCTCTCTCACTTCCCCCCCCGTCGCTCTCTCTCTCTCTTCCCCCCCAGTCGCTCTCTCTCTCTCTTCCCCCCCAGTCGCTCTCTCCTCCCCCAGTCGCTCTCTCTCTTCCCCCCCCCAGTCGCTCTCTCTCTTCCCCCCCAGTCGCTCTATCTCTTCCCCCCCAGTCGCTCTCTCTCTTCCCCCCAGTCGCTCTCTCTCTTCCCCCCCAGTCGCTCTCTCTCTTCCCCCCCAGTCGCTCTCTCTCTTCCCCCCGTCGCTGTCTCTCTTCCCCCCCAGTCGCTCTCACTCTTCCCCCCCAGTCGTTCTCTCTCTTCCCCCCCAGTCGCTCTTTCTCTTCCCCCCCGTCGCTCTCTCTCTTCCCCCCCAGTCGCTCTCTCTCTTCCCCCCCAGTCGCTCGCTCTCTTCCCCCCAGTCGCTCTCTCTCTTCTCCCCAGTCGCTCTCTCTCTTCACCCCCAGTCGCTCTCTCTCTTCCCCCCCCAGTCGCTTTCTCTCTTCCCCCCGTCACTCTCTCTCTTCCCCCCCAGTCGCTCTCTCTCTTCCCCCCCAGTCGCTCTCTCTCTTCCCCCCCCAGTCGCTCTCTCTCTTCCCCCGTCACTCTCTCTCTTCCCCCCCAGTCGCTCTCTCTCTTCCCCCCCGTCGCTCTCTCTCTTCCCCCCCCAGTCGCTCTCTCTCTTCCCCCCAGTCGCTCTCTCTCTTCCCCCCCAGTCGCTCTCTCTCTTCCCCCCAGTCGCTCTCTCTCTTCTCCCCAGTCGCTCTCTCTCTTCACCCCCAGTCGCTCTCTCTCTTCCCCCCCCAGTCGCTCTCTCTCTTCCCCCGTCACTCTCTCTCTTCCCCCCCAGTCGCTCTCTCTCTTCCCCCCCAGTCGCTCTCTCTCTTCCCCCCCCAGTCGCTCTCTCTCTTCCCCCCGTCACTCTCTCTCTTCCCCCCCAGTCGCTCTCTCTCTTCCCCCCCGTCGCTCTCTCTCTTCCCCCCCCAGTCGCTCTCTCTCTTCCCCCCAGTCGCTCTCTCTCTTCCCCCCAGTCGCTCTCTCTCTTCCCCCCCAGTCGCTCTCTCTCTTCCCCCCCAGTCGCTCTCTCTCTTCCCCAGTCACTCTCTCTCTTCCCCCCCAGTCGCTCTCTCTCTTCCCCCCCAGTCGCTCTCTCTCTTCCCCCCCTGTCGCTCTCTCTCTTCCCCCCGTCACTCTCTCTCTTCCCCCCCAGTCGCTCTCTATCTTCCCCCGCAGTCGCTCTCTCTCTTCCCCCCAGTCGCTATCTCTCTTCCCCCCCCTGTCGCTCTCTCTCTTCCCCCCCAGTCGCTCTCTCTCTACCCCCCTGTCGTTCTCTCTCTTCCCCCCCCCAGTCGCTCTCTCTCTTCCCCCCCCGAGTCGCTCTCTATCTTCCCCCCCAGTCGCTCTCTCTCTTCCCCCCCAGTCGCTCTCTCTCTTCCCCCCAGTCGCTCTCTCTCTTCCCCCCAGTCGCTATCTCTTCCCCCCAGTCGCTCTCTCTCTTCCCCCCAGTCACTCTCTCTCTTCCCCGCAGTCACTCTCTCTCTTCCACCCAGTCGCTCTCTCTCTTCCCCCCAGTCGCTCTCTCTCTTCCCCCCAGTCGCTCTCTCTCTCTCTTCCTACAACATGCCCTCGAAAAAGCCTCGGCACCGCCGGGCACTCCAGCTCGTCTATCTATCTATCTATCTTCTATCTATATATATAAAAGGATTGTTCTGTCTGTCTGTCTGTCTGTCTGCCTGTCTGTCCTTCAGTGTGCGTCTGTCCGGCTATACACTCGAAAGTTATAGAGCGTAACTACACGTGCGTTACATCAAAAGAAAGCTTACCAATGCAAAACGGTTGTAAGCGTATTTACGTTTCGGCCGGACAAAAATTGCGCCCGCGGTATCCAAGAAACGATCAAAATTCCGCTCATTAGCATCTCATTATCCGCTCATTAGCAATAGAGTGACGTCGAGGTCCACCAATCGTACGCCGGGTTCCTGGCGCGTGCGGGCGGGCCCTCTACAATCGAGTGATGGGACGATTG